>NC_081406.1:266166024-266491857 GCF_030272615.1 Cryptomeria japonica
GATGTGAGTGAATATGAAGGAGAAGAAGCCCTGACAGAACAAGTAAACCTATCGATGGTTGATCTAGATGAAGAAAGGTTTTTGAGGGTTTTGAGTAGGGAAAATACTAAACCTCCTTTTACCCCACCGAAATATGATGGGAAGTTATATTCAGACGAATTCATGGATTGGATCTCGAAAATGGAGAAGTATTTCAATTTTAAAAACACTGCAGAATAGAGAAAGGTGAACTATGCATGTACTCGATTGAAAGGTCATGCATCTCTTTGGTGGGAGAATTTGCAAGTTGATAGACAAAGAAGAGGTAAATAAAAGATTAAGACATGGGATCAGATGATTCCTAAGTTTAAATCAAAGTTTGTTCTTGCGAATTATCAAGTGGATTTGTTCTGGAAGTTATAAAATCTAAGACAGAAGGAATCTAGTGTGAAGGAGTACAATGAAGCATTTTACAAGTTGAACATCTGATCCAGACATGTTGATGATGAAGTTGAACAAGTTGCAAGATATTTGAATGGATTATGGATGTCTATACAAGATGAACTCAATATAATCAAATTGCAGAGGTTTGAAGAGGCTAACCAGTATGCCCTAAAGGCTGAAGAGAAATTGAATAAAAGATATGAGGAGAGACAGAGAGGTAGAGGTGGAAGGGTTATCGGAGGAATATTTCGAGGAAGAGGATATACCAGAGGATGAGGAACCAATACAAATTAGAACAAGGACAAGGAAGTCAGAAAAGAAGGTAATTCATACTAGAAGGATGATAGAAATTTCTATCGGAGGAGAGAACCAGATGGTTACCAGAATGAGAACTTTGGAAGATAGGACGTGAGGACATTTAGAGGAACTTACTTTAAGTGTGGAGGAGAAGGACACCATGCATTCAAGTGTAAGAGGACAAAGACTATTGAAAGAGCAGTAGTGGTGGAAGAAAACCCCACCAGATCAGACAGTAAACTGGAAGATGGAGAAATGTTGATGATGAGGAGAGATTTGTGTCATACTGGAGGAGATGAAGAGCCCTTGCAGAGGAAAAATCTGTTCAAGACCAGATGTAAGGTACCCCAAGCCTTACCAAATAGCATGGATTTAGGATGAACACAAGTTGTTAGTAAGTGAACAATGTTTGGTGAAATTGAAAATTGAGAATTATCATGATGAAGTTTTGTGTGATATTATGCCTATCGATATTTGTCATCTTTTGTTGGGTAGACCTTGGCAGTTTGATAAACAAGCAATACATGATAGGAGGAATAATACATAAACTATTGTGGCCAATGGGATGAAGCAAACCTTGTTACCTTTGGAGGAACCTTTGAAGAATAAAGTCTGTACGAATGCCAAAATTCGTTTAGTAGATGGAAGGAAATTCATGGATGGATTGAGACATGAGAATATGTGTTCTGCCTTAATTCCTAAGAAGACTGAGAGACCAAAACTAGGAGGAGAGTACCCAGAAAAGATAAGAGATTTACTAACAGAATATGAGGATATCATTTCAAATAATTTACCTGATGGATTGACTGATGGATAGACAAAAGTTGTTACCAAGGTTTGGGAAATTTGTTGAGATGTTTAGTGGGAGATAAAACTAGAAGTTGGGATTTAATCCTTACATAAGCAGAGTTTGCCTACAACAATTTAGTGAATAGAAGTACCGAAAAAATGCCTTTTGAGATTGTTACCAGAGTGCACCCTAGAGGTATAGCATAATTGAGAGACATTAGCAGTGAAAACTGGAAGAGTTCACAAGAAGAAGATTTTGCAGACCACATGGCAACATTGCATGTTCACGTTAAACAACATTCGGAAGACACGAACAACAAATATAAGGAGAAAGCAGATGAGAAGAGGAGACATAATGACCTTGAAGTTGGTGATGAAGTGATGGTATATATGAGAAAAGAGATATTCCCGGTTGGAACTTATAATAAGTTGCAGATGAAGAAGTTTGGACCATGTAAGATTTTGCAGAAGTTCAGTTCTGGAAATGCATATGAAGTGGAGCTACTAGATAGTCTAAGTATTTCACCCATATTCAACATTGCAGATCTTCATAAGTACCATGAACTAAAATTCAGTGAGGAAAGTGTTGTAGACTTGGAGAAATAGTTACCCCAAAAGGAACCAGATCAGATTGAAGAGATTTTGGATAGGAGGATTGGGTGTAGTACCCAGAATAGTCCATATGAGGAATATCTTGTGAAGTGGAAGGACAGACTAGTTGAAGATTCATCTTGGATTTCTCAGGCAGAGGTAGACCGCCTTGGTTTCCCTTTGACCCCAACAAAGTGAGAGGCTCACATTTTCATTAACCTCGGATGTATGATGCAGGAGCATCCCTGGTTCACAACAATCTTGCATCAACCAAAAATATTTTCCTCTCTGTTTTGCTTTTCGTTTGGAGTTTCAATTTTCCTTTTTGTACGTGTCCTAGTTTTGGCTCCCCAGATCCCATGGAGTTGGATTCTACTTGAAGAATTGATCACATTTCTTTCTTTAAGACTGCATCTCATTTGGATCACTTTCTGACAAGATATCGCTATTGGTTTTCATGACAGTTTCTTGTTACCAAATTGACAGTTCTTTGTTATTGGTTGCCTGGACCTATTTTGGTGATCTTCCGGAACCCATTCCGAAGCTTGCGGAGCCTTGGGCATTGATTTTGATGTTCCTTGGCATGTGGCCTACCTTTTCTTGTGATCTACATTTCATCCTTTGGATTTTCTGGAGGAATCTCTTGGTGGAGGCCGACCTTGTTATTTTCATGTTAGGTCTTGTTCTTCGGGTTTTGATCCCTTTTAGGCTGACTGGATTCTTTGGATCGATATATATATATATATATATATATATATATATATATTTGTAATTATGCTTTAGAATAGAATGAAGAAGGGAGTCAAGTAGCTAGACTATGCATAGAAGATAGATCTTTCGATTCAAGGTCTTGGTTGTGACCTATTCTACCAGGCCTGTGAGTTGGTATGTTGTAGCCCAGTTGTGACAGGTTGGATGTAATCAGATTGTTGGAATTTGTAGGAATATCGTATTGATGAACTATTATGTTGTCATTGATGTCAATTATAACTGGTAATGATGTTGTTTTGCAACCGGTAGGTGAGCTAGTGAAGGAAACCGGTATTACTTAAGAAGAAGTGAGATCAACCGGTAACCCTACCTATTGATGTGCCAAACCCTAACCGATGGAGCTTGGTCTATCGGTTGTATTGGTTTATGATCAAATGATGAATGGAAATGATTATGCCATGTATGCATTTTGTATGTGAAGCGTTTCAAATGGTTTTTGGCTCGTAGAGATAACAGTTTTATCTTGGGAATGAGCGAGTACATTGCATGAAGTAGAAACCGCATGATGAGTTACAGGGATCGATAAAGCGATGATCAAGGAGCATTCAAGGTTGTCTTAAATGGTGTGAAATGATTTCTATGTAATCCAATGGACATACATGAACCGATTTGTTTGTAATCTCTATGAGATCTTAGGTTTGTGATGTGTTATCGACCTATTGTTTTGCTTATAAGATCGATGAGTTGTTTTGTTGTAGTGTTGTAAATTTTGGTTGAATGTAAGAGTGATTGGTTGCTAAACCAGGAGATGGTTATGCAGTATGTGTAAAGGTAGATAGGAGCATGAAAAGGATCTGATCAAGCAAAGTAGTGCCATTCACCAGATCAACAAACCCCTTTTGTTCTCTGACAATTACAACAATCAAATCCCCTAATAGGGTAAGCTCTAACAAGATTAGTGTTATCTAAATCCTCTAACCAAGTGATCCATTAGCTTGTATTTCAAATCCTCTACCGAGGTTACTCCTAATAGGGTATTTCTTCTAATAGGGCATTATAGTCAATCCCTTAACTGGGTGGTCCCTAATAGGATTTGTTCTTAAAATGACTTTTATAAAAGCTTTAACAAGCTTGGCTCCTAATAGGCAAACTTCAGAAGAGTTCAAAATACTTGTGGGTATTCATCCCCACCGTGGTTTTTCCCATTTGGGTTTCCATGTCAAAATCATTGTGTCAAGTGGTGAATATTTTTATGGTTATGTTTGCTAAGGTTAATTTTCTTAACTACTAAACCCACTTAGATATGATATGATATTGACAACAATCTCAAATGTGCTTTTACTTTTGTCAATAAAGTATTTAGATGTTTTGGTCAAATGGTTTGAGAGTTTCAGAGTTGTTCTACTGTTATTCTATTATGATAGGCAACTGGTGTACTTGACAGTGATATTGCATTTGTTAGTTTAGTGTTTGAACCATTTAGTTCTGAGTTTGACTTGAGAGGTTGTTTTTTTTGAGTTTGGTGAAAGTTTAGTCGATTTTCTATCTACTGATTCACCCCCCCCTCCTCAGTAGTTGACCGGATCCTTATTGATTCATCATACCATCAATTGGTATCAGAGCATTTTAGGTCCTTTAGTGTTTAAGCCTAACAACTTGAGGTAAAGATCTTGAAAAACATGATGAAGAAAGAAGTTTCAAAGTTTAAAAGGGAAAACTACAGAATATGGAGTTGATAGAATGAAAATCTATTTCAAGAGTCTAGGAAGTCAATACTGGGAACATGTTGTTACTCAGTATGTTGCACCTAGTGGGACTATGTGTGATGATCAAAAGAAAGAGCAACAAGAAAATAATCAAGCATTGGAGGCCATTATTAGTTCTTTGTCTGATTCAGAGTATGTTGATGTCCATGGTGTGACGACTGCTTATGAGGTGTGGAAGAAACTTGAGGAAATATATAGCGGTGATGAGAATGTGAAGATTGCCAAAGAAGAGAGTCTGAGAGGTAAATTTGATGACATGTGGATGGCTAAAGGTGAGAATATTCAACACTATGGTTAGGGGATAAAGGAGATAGTTGGTGAGATCAAGAGTGCTGGTGGTAAAGTGGAGGATGCCATAGTGGTTAGTAAGGTGTTGAGAACCCTTCTACCAGTCTATGTTATCCGAGTTGCAGCTATTTAGGAGCTAAAGTCTATTGATAAAACTAAGGTAACTCTTGACTCCATCATTGGTAAGCTTACTGCATTTGAATTAAATGGTTATGATGGTAGTGCTCAGAATTCCAAATCTGCATTTAGAGATTCAGTTTCTAACCCACCTATGAGGAAAAGTAGAGATATCAGTCACAATTATGAATCTAGATCCAGTAGAGAAGTTGATGATGAAGACAATCTGATTGAGCTTGAAGCATTGTTGGCCAAGTAGTTACCTAGAGGTACTAGTAAGTACAAAGGTTAATTATCTTTGAAGTTTTTTGCATGTAACAAGATTGGACACATTGAAGCTAACTGTCCTAATGGTGACAATGAGCATAAGTGTGAGAAGTACAAGAAGTACAAAGGAAAAGGTAAAAGAGATTGTTTCATTGCAGTTGATGGTGGTATCACTGATGAGGAATCTGAGGGAGATGCTAATGAAGACATTGTCTTTGTTGTCATTAAAGAGGAGACATCTGATTAGAAGGCATTAGTTTCTTGCATGGATAGTTTTGATGATTGGATCATAGATAGTGGTTGTTCACACCACATGACCGGTGATCGAAGTAAATTTCTTACTTTGAAGGAATTTGATGGAGGAGTTGTGAGATTTGGAAATGACTCACCCAACAAGGTAAAAGGAAATGGAACCATTTTTATTAATGGAAAGAGCAGTGCAGATGATGTCTATTGAGTTGAAGGATTGAAGCATAATCTTTTGAGTGTAGCTCAACTCAATGACATAGGTTATCCATTGGAATTCAAGAATGGAATGTGCAAAATATATGGGAGCAAAGGTGAACCTATTGCTAATGGAAAGTAGACAAAAGGTAACCTGTTTCACTTGAATCCTAAAGTCAACAATTGTTTAATTGCTAAAGTAAATGATAGTTGGCTTTGGCATCAGAGATTTTGTCATATAAATTTTGATAACATTGTTAAGGTCAGTAAGTCAAAGTTGGTAAGAGGTTTGCCTCAGTTGGACAAACTGGTGAATGATCTGTGTAAGGAATGTTAGTTGCGAATGATTACATCCTCAACTTTTAAGAGAAAATCCTTCTCAGCAGAACATTTGTTAGATTTGGTTAATACAGACCTCTGTGGACCAATAAGGACTAAAAGTATTCAAGGTGACATATATTTAATGATCTTCACTGATGATTGCTCAAGAATGATGTGGATCACATTCTTGAGGGATAAAATAGAAGCCTTTAGTAAGTTCAAGGCATTCAGGGCCTTAGCTGAAAAGGAATGTGGTAAGAGGATAAAGTGTCTGAGGACTAATCAAGGAGGTGAATTTACTTTAGAGGAATTCACTAGATATTGTGAAGACAATGGAATTAAGAGGCAATTTTCTGTACCGAGGACACCACAATAGAATGGTATTGTAGAGAGGAACAATCGGTCAATTGTTGAAGATGCTAGAATGATGCTTATACAAGGAGGAGTAGCAAAAACTTTCTAGAGAGAAAATTTCAGCACAACTGTCTACACTATGAACCAGATATTGGTAAAGAGAGGTAAGGATAAAACTCCTTATGAATACTGGTATGGTAGATCACCTAATGTTAGTTATTTTAAGATTTTTGGCAGTAAATGTTTCATCAAGAGAGGTGACTATGTTAGTAAGTTTAAGGCTAAAAGTGATGAAGGCATATTTCTTGGTTACTCCACTAAGAGTAAGGCCTACAAATGTTACAACAACCGGACACAGAGAATCATTGAAAGTGTTGATTTCCGAGTGGATGAGTATCTTAAAGTCTCAGGAGAAACTAGTAAGGAGAAAAGGGAAGAAGAACCTTGCATTCTGATTTTGGAAACAAAACCGGTGAAGCCAGAAGCTGGTGAAGTGAATGTTGTAGCACCTAGAGAAGATGGATGGGATGTGATGGAATGGGATACGGGTAGCATGAGATACCATGCGGGGAAAGAGACAGATGATAGACCCAAGGACATGCATAATGTTTCCCCAGTCAAGAGGAAAAGAGATGAGAGTCTGATGATGATGATTGGGAAGGATGCATCCTGATGATGATGATGAGATTATGATCAAGGCTTGAGAACAAGACCAAGGATGTGATTGGATGATCGGATGGATAGTATTGGATAACTGAGGAAGATGGATAGGATTTGCATGAGATGATAGATTGTGAGGAGTAGATGAATCGAGGGAATGAGGGCACCATGGGATACCACGCTGAAAATAAGAAGGTGTGATGGAAATGTAGATGGGAGGTAGCCAAGAGCTAGATACCAATGACAAGGGATGAAAGAGGTAGATGGAATGATATGAGAGGATGGATGAAAGTATGAAGGATAGGATGAAAAATATGGAGATGGAAGCACTATGGAAGTGGTTGGGAGATGAAAGGATGAGGGATGATTAAGAGAGGAACATGTTATGGATGAAAGGATGGAGGAACTTGGAGGTCCAAGGATGGGTGGATGGATGAACAAGATAAGATAGCAACGAACTGGAGGATAAGGATTGGTGGATGGATCAAGTTATGAGTGGAGGGATGGATGAATGAATGAATGAGAGATAAGGATTGGTCGATGAAAGGATATGATAAGATGAGTGACAAGAGGATATAAAGTTGAGGAATATGGATGGAAGATATGGTGATAAATGGGTAAGGACCATGAAGGTATGAGGAAGGATTATACGGACGACGGGAAGGATGAGTGAATATGAAGGATGAATGAATGACTAGCCTGATAGGGACATGGAGGCTAAGAGGTATCCAGAGAATGTATATTATGGGTGCCTTTTCTTTCTTTTAAGATCCAAGGGAGGATGAAGGAAGCTAATTGGATAAGATACGATGGGTATGGTAGGTAGATGGAAATGAAGGATGAAATGGCTAGATGTCCATCAGAACTTGCCCCCAAGCATGGAGAGAAAAAGGATGAGGGGAATTACACATGATGCCTGTTTGCCAGATTTTCATCATGGTACTTGTCCAAGGCACCTGTTTGCGAAGTTTTCACTAGTGGACGTATTTTTCTCTTTAATTTTTTTCTCTTTTTTTTTTGTTTATTTTTTTTGGAATTTTCTGATTTTTTGGGAGGAAATTTATGGATGGAGAGGGATGAGGATAAAGGGATTTGAAGGATAGATGGATGGACGGATCAAGCATCAAGTTCCATATCAAGGTAGTAGGAGCCCATTTGAAGTGATCACTGGATGCTGGTACAACTTTATTGGGAATGAGGGAATTACACAAAGGCTTGGATTAGATTGTTTTGATGGGGAATGTAAGGAATGTAAGGGAGATGGTGGTGGAAAGTGTTCGAATGGAAGAAGGGAAAGTGATTGTGAATGGGGGATGTTGTTAGGACCAACATTGGCACATATTGTGGGGGATGTGTGATGAGTGAAGGAGAGATGGATGTAGCATGTGAATATGATGGAGGCATTATGATAGGTAGCTTTGGGACATAGGGACCCAAAATGGATTTAGGAAATAGAGGGGGAGAATGTTTAACTGGTGGACTAGCAACTTTGGATGCCATTGGAGATTCTTCTTTTGGATGCACTGCTTCTTTTTTCTTTGGGATCCACATTGTTTTTTCTTTTTCTTTAGTGGGTCTTTGAGGCCTATGGGATTCATTGCATTTTTGTATCAAATTTTGCACTATTGGAATATGTCTTTTTTAGTGGACATGGTCATCTTCATATTCTTGTAGCATTGAAAGGAGTGTGTGAACATGGAGGAGATGGAGGGAATATGGGTGAAGTGATGGAGGTAGGGTGTTGGATGGAATATGAGGACATGTGCCTTTGTTGATCGTGACTAGGAATGAAAGGAATATGGTGTTTATGATGGGTGATGGAGACAGTGGATTTATGTATGAAGGGACGAGTAGGAAAAGATGGAGGATGAGATTTTGGGATATAAGGGCCACCCAAAATTGATTTAGCATGCAAGGGATATATGAAGGTAGACTTTGGGATATAGGGACCCAAAATGGATTTAGATGATGAAGGTGGAAGATGGATGATTTTTTAAGCTTTATATGATGGAGGAGGGGGGATGGTGATAAATGATTTGGAGGAATGATGAGAAGATCAGATGGTGTGCTTGGAAGCATACTTGAATGTTACATTAGTTGTACCAACATTTTTTATTGAAGCACCTTGGGATATGTAACTAAGACCATGAGATCCTAGATGTTCTTTGACATGGATGGGCTTTGAAATACCTTTCTCATGTAGGCCTAAGCCTTTGCCTTGATAGTTCATTCTTTTGAGCATTTTTTTCCAAAGTAGGATAATTGTTCTCTGGGTAAAAAGATGTGAGTCCTTTATCAGATAGAGGAAAATGGGTGGTCCATATGAGATGTTCTTCTACTATGAACAAACTTCCATGGACGAATGTAAGCATAGAAAGGGTATAGAATGAAGGTGGTGGGATGGTTTGGATAGGAGGAGATGGAGGATCAAGATTGGGAGCATATGTGACAAAAGGGTCTTGAATTGGCGGAGGAAATGGTAGGGGATCTTGAGATGGAGGGGGAATGGTAGGATCTTGACTTGGAAGAGGAGATGGCAAGGAATCCTGAAATGGATCAATAATTTTTTCAACATGTTCTGGAACAAGATCTTGGCATGAGGGGATTGGTGTGGATGGTGTGATGAGAGGTGAGTGGGTGGACTCTTCAGATGGAATGGAATGAATGATGAAAGGTTCAATAACTTGGGTGTATGGATTGGATGGAAGCATGATAAATTGTTCAATTGGGATAGATGGAGTAGATGAAAGGATGGGGGGTTACTCAATTGGGGTAGATGAAAGGATGAGAGATTCTGTAGTTGGGATAGATGGAGTGGATGGAAGGATGAGATGTTCCTCAACTAGGAGAGATGGAGTGGATGGAAGGACTTGAAATTCTATAGCTAGGATAGATGGAGTAGATGGAAGGAAGAGAGGTTCCTCATTTTGAGTGTGAATGATTGTAGGAGTAGGTGATGGGGATTGTGGGTAGTCAATCTTAATGAATGGAACATTATTGATGGTTTTAGTAAGTGGAAGAGGAATGATAGGTGCGGGGGTTGGAAGTGAAGTTGGTGGATTGAGATAAGATGGGGTGGACGAAGGCGGAGTAAGGTAGGATGAATTGGATGGTGAGTTAAGACACAATTGGGGAATGTGATTGGTGCCACTTGCCAATTCATGAATGTTCATCACAACAATGGATGAAGGTGGTACTTGTAGATAACTGAATCACGACTATGAAACAATAGGTTGTGATGCTACTTGAGGTTGATGTTGAGGGGCACTGACTACTTGTGGCACTGATTGGATGGGTGGGGGCACATATGATAATGGCATTGCGTAATTCACGCCCCCAGTCATAGCTTGTGTGAGACATGATGGCAGATTAGGATTAGATGAAGGATGGAGATAGGATGAAAGATTAAAATCAGATGGAGCATTGAGATAAGATGTAAGATTATAACTAGATGGAGACATGAGATAAGATGGGAGAATAGAACTAGATGGAGAATTTAGATAAGATGGAAGATTAGAACTGGATGGAGAATTTAGATACGATTGTGACATAACTTGGAGATCTGTCTCATCAGGTTGATCAACCATACCCTCATCATCATTGACATAGGGTGAAGTGGAATAAAATGAGGGATGGCCATACTCATCATAGTAGGATTGAGACATGACTTGGACATTTGTGTCATCAAGTTGATCAACCATACTAAAGCAGTCATCGGCTAGGAGGGACCTCAAAGAAATCAATCCAAACCAGTCAACAAGAGTAAAAACAATAGAAACATAAGGACATGATGGAGGAAATGCATAATAGATTGAATTATAACATGAAAACTGATTACAACGAACCGGTAACAACCGGGTTAGAGAACCCGGCTCACAGGCTTGCTAAAACATGCTCAAAGTATAGAATAGGTCACAACCGGGACCTTCAATCTTAAGATCTATCTTCTACGCTAATTATTAATACCTAATTACATTCTAATTATCAATTAAAATGATTTATACAATCCAAGAGGATCTGGTCGGCCCAAACAAGGATCAAAACCTGAAGAACAACACCTAACATGCAAAACCAAGAAGGTTGGCCTCCGCCAAGAGATTCCTTCAAAAAATCCAAAAGATAAAGTGTAGATCATGGGAAAAGGTCAGCCACATACCACGGAACATTGAAATCAATTCTGAAGGCTCCACAACCTATGGAAGGGGTATGGTAGATCACCAATGCAAATAGGTCCAGGCAATCAGTAACAGGAAATTGACATGAAAATCGATAGCGATAACTTGTCGGAAAAAAATTCAAATGCTCCATGGTTTGGGAATAAGGAAGATGATCAAGTCTTCAAGTAGAATCCAACTCTAAAGGATCTGGTGAGACAAATCTGAAACACACAAAAAGGAAAATATTTTTGGTTGATGCAAGATTGCTATGAACTGGGGATGCTCCTGCATCACATACCCTCATCATTATCGACATAGGGTGAAGTGGAAGAAAATGAAGGATGACCAAACTCATCATAATAAAATTGTGACATGATGATTAGTTGATGAGTTGGAAAGATGAAAGATGAAGATGGATGATAGACTAAAATATTAGAATAGAAAGAATGACAAACTTAGACTAGGATGGGGACTAACGTTTGATGAAGTTGGAAAGAGGATGAAATGTGATGTTTAATTTTGGATATTTGATGCTCAACCTCTTGACTTAGGAAGAAGGAAATTATGATGTGAATTGGGAGACAAGATATGATGATGGACAATAATCCTGATGTTGGGAGATATGAGACATAACATGATCTAACCAAAAATTGGTAGCATTTGGATGCAAATGGGACACAATGAATGAATGCCATGTGAAGCCAAGAACCAAAGGATACTAATCGAACAAGAATATATAGACTCACTAACAATACAACACCTAGACCAAGGACATCTATGACCAGAGAAATGCATGGATAAAGATATCAACTGTTGATAATCCAAATATTTCTACTACAATGTGGACAACATAAAAATAACGTAACAACATTGAAAGATCAAGATCATAAAAGATAGATCTTGAAAGTTGGTAGATCAAGCAGTTTCTAAGACAATGCAGACAACATAACAACAATGCTATTACTTCTTAGGACAAGACCACGAAGGATAAGTCATAATAACTGAAAGATCAAGAAATGTCTAATGCAATACGGACATCATAATGACAATGTAACAACATCTAAGACCAAGTTCAAACAAGATAGATGCAAATTGGCAAGATATCAAGAAGTGTATAATGTAATGTGGACAACATAACGACAGTGCAATAGACGTCTAATACTAAGATCATAAAAGATAGATGCTAATTGTTGGGGACATGTAAGATTACAAATCAACGAAGTAAAAATCTGATAGCATAATGAGATTGAACTAACCAAAGAGGACAAGATGAAGAAAAATTGCTAGGACAAGGGTGCAAACCCGCTAGAACAAGATAGGCAAGACAAAAAAGTGTTTGGACAACATAATAGAATCAAAAAAGTAAACATGCTATTTCAGGGTAAAAAGCTGGTGTTTCAGGGTGCAAACCCATTGTTTCAAGGTGCAAACCCGTTGGAACAACACAATAGACAGTATCAAAAGCAAACCTACTAGAACAAGACTCAAAAATAGACAGAGCAAACCCGCTAGAACAAAGAGAAAACCCGTTGGTTTGAGATATAAATACACTGGTTGAGAAAATGATAGTGATTGTGCTAAGTATGTCAATTCTGGCTCAAAGTTGACAATATTATCGCTAGTACAAGACTGCAAACCCACTATAGTAGACCACATTCCTGCTAGAACTGACTTCAAACCCGCTAGATAGATATTTTGACAAAAGACTTGACAAAAAGAACATAAAGCATGAAGATATGACCATAAAATAGATAAAATCAGTTAAGTATAGCCATATGGATAATCAAATGACAATATGTGTTAAATCTCCTTGCCTAGAATACCACATCCAACTAGATAGGTAGAATCCTGATAACACTGGCTCCACCCTTGACACACGCTTCTCGAGCATGCCAAACTTTGAATTCCTGGGTAATCACTTTCCAGTGAATTTTCTATCTCGAATTGGGGGGTACATGAGGAGTTTCTTTAGCATGCGTGTATCACAACACCTGAGTCAACACATAGAAGGATTTTTGGATGCTAAAGAATAATTGGCTCATAGTGGGGGAACTTTCGGGGTGAATTAGGTAGTCATACATGTGGTGGCTAGCTCATTTAAGAGATATCCCAGCCCATAGAACATGAATTTTACGCATCTACCACACAAGCACCAGGGGATTTTGACTTGTGTCAAGACCACAAAGGTATTTTCATAATGACATTGAGGGAAACCATCAGTATAACACAATGTAACCAATTGATTTATAGCTTTCACTAAAATCACAAATATTTATATAGCAGATCGAAAGAAAGTACCGCTTGGGTCATTCTCCCCTCACCCGACCTTATAGGCTACTCAGGGGGACAGGCTATTGGAATCAATGAACACTGAGAGGGGGGGTGAATCAGTGTTCTAACGGTTAACAAATTTTCTAATTTAACTTTAAACCACTAGAAGTATAAGCATGAAACTGAAATGCAGAAACACAAAACAACCAACCACAAAATCATAACACCAAGATTTTTACGTGGAAACCCAAATGCAAAAAACCATGGTGGGATTTGAACCACAATTTTATTCCACTATGGCCAATAGAAAAACAATATTACAAAAGGGGAATACACTTGCATTCAGGCACACTACCTAGAGCTCACTGCTTAATACAAAAATAGGGCTACAACCCCGAAGGAAGGCACACTGCCTTACAACTATTTACAAAATATTACAATGAGAAATGAACTAGTAAATAGCATCTGGATATGCCAAGAATCAGTTCTAGTTAAGTGCAAATGATCCGTTGTCACTAATTTTCTTGTCTGCTCTGCTCTGTTATGCTGACCGAATCAATTGAGATAAAAAAATGCACAAGTGAAACTATGCTCAAATGCTACAAAAAGGTTTTCCACATCTTCATCAACCAAATTGATCTTATATATCCCCATACATTAAAATCAATTTCCTTCAAGTTGGCTTCATGATATAGGAAAATATGAAACGTGTAGCTACAAGTCGGCTTCAATCCTTATTAAAACTTTACACCGGACCTAAAACACACAATCACATGCTTCCTATAGATCTTGCCAATCACTTCGAACACATTACCAATCATCGAAATCACCAAAATTAACTGAGAGAATCTAGATACATGCTACTTCAACAAATATGAAGAATAACATGCTTTGTTGTTCTACCAGATACTGGATCTTCAATCACATTCCAAAATTAATACCAGAGGGTTAATTAGCATGATTATTATCTCCAGATACTTTACCAATCAATCCTAATCACAAAACACAAAATCTACTTCATTGGAAGTGAGATCAACCTCAGGAACTATGAACAAAGTGTTACCAGGTAGACTGATTACAAAAGACATACTCCAAATCACTAGTTAGCCAAATCTTCATACCGGATCAAGACAACTGACTGAGTTTCTAGCAGTGACAACTCCTAAGAATTTGCATGTGTTGAGCATCACTAATCTTCATCGAAGCATCAAATGCCAACACAGGACCTCCTACTTAGAAAGTAAAATCGAGTGTCGCTTACAATTTTTTCTTGCACCTACGACCATGAGAGCCAGAGGAAGAGGATAGTGTGTGTTAGCAGTAGGACCACTCTATAGATGCACAAGTGTGCAAGACACAAAAGACACGAGGTTCATTCTTTTACTTGAATTGAAGTGTTCCTAATTACTCAAAAGACACAACATGTCTATTCCCTTAATTGAATTGAAGTGTGCCTAATTATGCAATAAAACAAAATAAAGAAGGAAAAGAAACAAATGAAATTAGAAAATTTGTTCCAACGAATCCCCACTTTCTTTAGTGGTCCTACAAGCAAAATGTTATTGTTTAAAAGCCTAGGGGTCTTCTTATAGCTCAAAATGCTGCACAAACATTAGAAAAACCATCCAAGAACACACAAATTAGATGATTAATACTAAAATAACATTCTGGAAAATCATGTAAATGATAATTAGCATCCCGCTATTGTGTGGTGCAAACCCGTTATTTCAAGGTGTAAACCCGCCGATTTAGGTGAACCCGCTAGTTGTCTAAAACATGTTGCCGCTGTCTGTCTAAAATGATAACACACAAGTTAGCCGATTAGTACCAAAATAACACTAAGGAAAATCATGTAAATGATAATTAGCAATCCCAATACTATGTGGCACAAACCTGTTGTTTCAAGGAGTAAACTCGCTGGTGCAAGGATGTGACCCCACTGGTGCAAGTATGCAAATCCACTGGTACGAGAAATCAAACCCGCTAGTGAGAGAATGCGAACCTGCTGGTGCAAGAATGGGAACCCACTAGTGCGGGAATGTGAACCCACTGTTTCATAGACAAAATCCAATTATCATTTTTAAAAACCCGAAACTTAGAATGAAAATTTTACCTTTCGTACGAAACTGATGATGGCGATCCCACTGTCATATGAAAATGATAATAGTGAACCCATGGTTTCAGGGTGCAGACCCGCTATTTCAGGGTGCAAACCTATTCTTTTAGGGTGTAAACCCGCTATTTCATGAAATCATAGGATTGAGAAAATAGACTTCCCTCTAAGCGGAAATCAGCTTGTAGATCCACTTTTTTTCCTGCAAGTGCTCAAAATCTACAATAAACGCACTCAAACAACAAAAAATGCTAGAATGAGCCATGAAGTGGGTCCCACCGGGTGTGTTATAAAATGTGTGATGAAAATGTGCATGCGAATACTAAGGATAAAAGATAAACTAATTAACCAAAACAAGCACAAGACATCATGCACCTCAAGATTGAAATGGTAAAATCAAAGCAAAAACACAAAGAAAAGCTATGCAAACCCCAAATCCTTGCTTCGATTTAATTATTTCACGATTGGATGTGTGCTCATGATGTTGATTTGAATGCTCGATTGTGCTCCATGATTTGATTAAGATGATAATGCAAATGATAATGGATGTGTGAGTGTGAGTAGTGATTTCAGCAAAGTAACGATGCATTGATTGAATAGTGGATATGAGAGGACTTGGTCTAAAAATGGAGGGATTAAATAGAAGATGAGAGGAAGGAGAGGGGGTGTGAGGAGGAGACATTTGTCCTTTAAAAGGGACAAGTGGCTCAAGTAGAGGTAAAGGGGTGTGTCCCTAAGGACACATGTCTATTTTGGGCAAAGCCACCCAAAATAGGATATTTTCTCCAAAAGGGGGAAAAGAGGTTACAATGTGCACATATGGAGGTTTGGAGAATGACTAGGTGGGGGAGGTTAGGATAGATAGGGTAGGTTGGGAGGTTTGTAGGATGACTAGGTTAGGGTGGGTTAGGACAAGGGTTAGGTTAGATGGGGGGTTAATGTTAGGAGCCATGTGCTCAAATGGGATAGAGAATCAATTAAATTAATTGATTTACTTAATTCATGGGATTGGGAAAGAGAGGGGCATTTATTTAATTAAAGGTAATTAATCAAATGGGATGGCAACAAGGAATTAATTAACTAGGTTAATTAATTAGAAGGAAATGGGTTGAGAGGTTAATTAATTAATTAAATGGATAGGATCAAGGATTAATTAGCTAGGTTAATTAATTAGAAGAAAAGGAAATGGGGATTAATTAATTAGAGGGATGTGATTGGGGATTAATTAATTAGAAGAAAGGGATAGGGAAATTAATTAATAAAATTGGAAGAATAGGATTGGAAGATTAATTAATTAGGAATTAATTAATTAGAAGAAAGGGATAGGGAAATTAATTAATTAGATTAATTAGTTGGAAGAATATGATTTAAATTTGATTAAATTAATTAACCAAATTAAGGTGTCTACACTAATCTATAAATATTTGGAACACTACTAAGTATAAACATCTCACTTATCTCTTGCACATCCTTCACAAACCCTAATACCTACACATATTATATTGATGAATTTATCTCCTTTCCATATTAAAGTGATATATTGGGTGGCATTTTGGATATATAAAAATTTCCAAGATTTATGCATATGATAAGGTATTTCTTTAGAGGTAAATACCATAAAAATAATTGATACAACTTTTAAATTTTGTACTCATAAAGGAATCATATGAGACAATGTGCAACCTATCATTCCATCCATTGCCTCTACATATTGTATATGACAAACAAGTCCTAGGAGTGTCCACTAGGGGTGCTAGAAGATGTGGATTTTAGCATTGAGGAAGTTTATATTTGTGAACTAATTTTGAGTTTATTGAGATGGAGTAAGTAGATCAAAATCTAGTTCTACTTGGTTGAACTTTTTTCTTTGAATCATGTGATAATGTTTATTTACTAAAAAATAAGCTTAAAAAATAGGGAAAAGTGAGTGCTTATTCTCCTATGTGTAGTGTAGAAACCTCCTTCTATAGATTCAATCCACATTAAGTAAAATTATTCAAAATGAATGCAATAAGTCATCTTTAGGCATGAAGAATATGGTACTGATAGTTATTTAGAGGTAGATCTTGAAATTTTAGTTGGTATTATAGTTACAAAGAGAGTATGAGGTAATCTACAGAACAGTTGCACAAGTGTGTAACTTGTACCAAAGTACACTCAATAATAGATCTCACCTATAATGAATATTGGGCTATAGCAAATGAATATTGATGTGCAAGAAAAACAAGCTAACTATTATCAAGTATATCCCTAAGATCAATATAGGAACCATAAGCATATTGAGTACCTATATAGAACCAAAGAAATATTTAAAAAATATTTTTTATCAAGGTTGGGCCCTTTTATGATGGAGAGTAATCCTAGGGACTATTGTGCAAAATGGAGTAGGTTTTCCTAGTAGAATTTAATCATTCAATTTAATTACACACATTGTACATGACACATTGATATATTATTGGTCATCCCATCACCAAAATATTTATCATTATGAGGACTTTGGAACTAAATTTATATCTAGGTTTCTAAGAAAACTTTTGAAGGAGGTCATGGTTATACAAGGGAAAATTTTTATCATCATATGTAAATAGTGATATGTTAAGAAGTGCAGGGGTTGTTAGAAGAAAAGTATTATCTTAATATTTCATGCCATAAGTTGTAACACAAAAATTTCTAGTTTTGATGGAATCAAGGAACACTAAGACGGGGGGGGGGGGGGGGGGGGTTAGAGTGAATTAGTGTTCTACTGGTAAATAAACTTTCAAACTTATTCTTAGACCACCAGAAGAAAATGTAGAAACACAAGATAATCAACCACAAAACCATAACACTAGAATTTTTACGTGGAAACCTAGAAAGGGAAAAACCATAGTGGGATTGGAACCCACAATATTCATATACTCTGATCAAGAGTACATAAATATTACATAAGGAGAATGCAGATGCATTCAAACACATTGCCTAGAAACAAAGGTTCAATTACAAGATGGAAGTATCACTGACTTACAAATCAATTACAACGATAACCACAATGTTGAACTCCAAAATAGAATCAAAAAATGCCTGGATGAGTTCCGATTAAGTGCAAAAAGTCTAACTATAACACCTCTGCAACTCTGCTCTATTCTGCTTCTCAGTCAGCTACCAGATCAAGAATGCGCATGTGAAACTACACCAAAAGGTTTCTTGATCACAACTCACTCATATCATCACCCAAAAGGATCTTCTACATCGGTTATATATATCCATAACCACAAAATAAATATTCATTAAGTTGGCCAAGCACAATATGCAATGTAACATATAACTGGGTGCTGGCTTAGACCGGATCACCAAAACATATGTTGATCAACCAAATAGAATCTAAATAATTTCTATATATCACCCCTATCATCCCATGCATGAATCTAACCACCACAATCACCACAATGATTCCAGATCAAAAGGCTCTTCTTATCTTGGGATATAAGAGACAGATTACCGGATCACTTTCTCCACCGGTTACCAAAAATCATGATTACTAGATAGGATTTCCAAGGATATTTTCCATCAATGAAAACCTTAATCCATTATCCATGCACTAAAATCCATTGGATGAGTGTCAATTTCCAACAATCTCTCCCTTTGGCATTGATGGAAACACTCGTGAAAAATGACTAAGTGTTGAAACTTGTACACCTGATCAAAATTTCTAAGGTTCCTTCTATTGGCATTGCACACTCCAATGAGAATTGAAGGTGATTGAAGGTGTTGTCATTGATGGTAACTTACCAGAAACATTGTGGATATCTTCAGGCACTGGCACCGACAGATAGTTCACTGACAACAATGATAATGTTTACCAGCATCTCAGCTGACAGGATTTTGATTATTGTATTTTGTATTTAATTGTAATATCTTTTTGTAAGCCGACATGGCATATTGTAATAAGACTCATATATAAGTATGAGATCTTGTAGATCATTTGGAGAGATACATGACAGAGGATAGATATGATGGATATATAGAGCAAATATTAAGGCAAATTTTGTAGAAGGGTTTATGGTTATTGTATGAGCTTAAACCGGCACTGAATCTGGCATTATAGATGTTGTTTTGTAGCAGTACACTATATTGGATTTTCATACTCCATTTTGTAAGTCAGTGAGACTTCCTTTTGTAATTAAGCAGTGATCTTTAGGTAGTTGGCCTTCTTGCATGTGCAGACCCCTCTTGTAAGTAATATCCATTCATTGGCCAGTGAGTGAATATTGTGGGTCATAAATCCCACCGAGGTTTTTCCCACACTAGGTTTCCTCGTTAAACATCTTGTGTTATGGTGTGATTTCTATGTTTTCTTTACTATTCTTATTTACTACATTAATTATTGTTTACCGATACATTGTTTTGGAATGCAAAATAGTTAATAAGGTCAGAAATTCTGTTAACCGGTTAGATACTGATTCACCCCCCCTCTTAGTATCTTTGGGACTATCATCAATCCTAACAATTGGTATCAGAGCTTGGTCCTCTATTTTCAAAAGTCTAACAACTTGAGGAAGATTCTGACACCGGTATAGATGGAAAACTTGAGAAAGCAATTAGAAGGAGCTCTTGCAATCTTTGATGCAGAAAAGTTGAAGAATATCAAAATTGAAGATGATCTGAGGATTGTACAGGAATTCATTCAAGGAATTCAGGAGAATCTTACTATTTCTAGAAACAAAAGAAGAGAACTTCATGAGAAGATGTAGAATGATGATGATGAAAAGGAAACTCTTAATGAGCTTGTAAGCAAGATGAGGCAAGAAAACACGACCTTGAGGAATGAGATGCAAGATATGACTATGAGATTTTGTAAAGACATTGAAGATAGAAAGAAGAATGAAGATGACTTGACTAGAAGACTCAATGATGCTGGAAATGAAAATCTAAGACTCAGTCAAGAAAATGATATGTTAAAGACAAATCTAATTCACATGGAACACGATAAAACTGAACTTATGAGACAGAAGGAATTTTTGGAAAATGAGTTGGCTATTGCAAATCAACATAAATAGAAATTCAAGAAAAGTTCAGAAGAACTTGATGGTATGCTGAAAAGTCAGAAACCTAATGGAGACACTAATGGACTTGGATTTGAAGTTGGTGAAAGCTCTAGTACTGCAAGCAATTATGATCATAGTAAACCAGTAAGACAACCTAATGCCTACAAATTTAATGGGAAATGATTTAACTGTAACAAGTATGGTCATAGAGAAAATCGGTGTAGATCTAGAAACTATCAGAACACTAATACACCCACCGGTCAATGTTCTAAATGCAACAAAATTGGTCACAATTCAGAAAACTACAGAATGAATGTAAGATGTTATGTTTGTTGAAGATTTGGACACTTATCTAATCAATGCAGAATGCAAACCGACATAGGATATGGAAAGGCTATTCTAAAGAACAATGTGATTTGTTATGCTTGTAACAAGATTGGACATATTGCAAAATTTTGTAGAAGCAAGACTTCACCGATAAATAATAAAGGATCCAGTTTGAAAGGCAAAGAGAAGGTTGATGAGGTAAAGCAAGAATTTTCAAGACAATGGATTAGGAAGAGAGATTAGAATGTTGATGAAACTATTCCTTCACCAGTAGAACAAAGTATTACTCCACTGATAGGAGAGTCTTCATTCAACTAAAAAGAAACCTTTTGGGGGTATTGCAACAAGTTGAAAATCATGCAAGTTTACCCTTGGTTGATGGTGAGAAGATGGACTTCTTCTCTGCCAACAGATGTGTGAAGTTTCACTTAATCGACAAACATTTATTGTAGTTGTTGGAAGAAATGACATTATAAATAAATGTTTTTCCTTTCTTTTTTTATTCACCGAGCATTCAAACTTTCCTAAGAGCATGAAAAACCCGAGTGAAGGCATGCTTAGTGAGAAGTGAAGCAAGTTCTTTCAAGCATCCAAACCTATCAGGCAGATTAAGGTATTTATCAATGGCTTCCTCCTCTACTCCATAAGTCATTGCAAATCCTACTATTATAGAAGTAGTTAAACGCCCTAGGCCTGTTTTCAAGATTATCCTTGAGGTAGCAAAATAGGATGATACCCTAGGTGCTTTTTCAAAAATCCTTAAAGGAGTTGCATATGCAGAAGACCCTAGAATTTACATATATTGCCACATT
The DNA here is from genome assembly GCF_030272615.1 of Cryptomeria japonica. Lineage (NCBI taxonomy): Eukaryota > Viridiplantae > Streptophyta > Pinopsida > Cupressales > Cupressaceae > Cryptomeria > Cryptomeria japonica. The sequence continues at coordinate 266,187,757 of NC_081406.1, forward strand.
GAGGAATTAGGTTTAGAGGAATCATGAAAATGTATAAAAATGTTATCTGTGATGAAGGTGGAATTGTGAAACTCGAGCATAAGGTTATAGATACTTTAGGTTTTGTGGAAATTCTTGACATCCTAGAATTTCCTAAGGAAGTTGTAAGGATTATGCTCAGCAGAGTTCATGGTGAATTCTTTTGGCTAGACTCTATTCATAAAATCACTAAGGAAGCAGTTAGGGCAGTGACTGGCTTACCCTCCACCGGTAGTAGGCTAGGTAAAACTAAGAAGGTTCCTAATAACACAGTGATGACTTTAACATGAGCAATCTATGATAGCAGATCCCTGAGAGTTAATGATGTAAAATACATAAATGTTATATTCATAAGCATTCTATTAGGATACAAAACCACACATGCTAACCGACTGAACTCAGTTTCAAGTCTATGTATTAAAAGTGTATATGATATGGTCAACAGTGATGCTAAGATAGATGTATGTGAGTGGTTGAAAGATGAGTTGATTGACAATATGAAGAAAATCAAAGGAGATAAGAAAGGTACTTTTCGTTTTGGCAATCTTCTTGTATGCTTAATGCTATATCTTACAAAAGAGGTTCCCGGTATAGGCAAGAAAGACTTTGGTTATGACATAATGGTAGGAAAACAACTGTTAGATATATTCACCGGTATGGGGACATACAAGGACAACAATATTAATGAGTATTTCCAAGCATTAAAGGAAAAATGAAAACAAGGGAAAGGTTACCACAAAGCATTGCAGATAAATATGAAAAGGAAATTGGTTTTGTAATTAAGAAAGATGAGATATGGATGGAGGCAGTTCTTCCTAGAACTGTTTGGGTGACAGAAATGGGATATGAGGCTGATGTAAACATAATTGAAAAATATGCCAAAGCCCTATTTGCAGCACCTAGAGAATTGGAAGAAAAAGTTTTTGGGAATGCACAATCAATAGAAAGTGATGCACAAACATTAAAAAAAAGGAAGAGAAGAGAAAAATACACAAGGAGTGCATCTAAACAAGTTAAGGAAATTAAAGAAAATGTAATGAATATCATTGGTATAAAGGAAAGTGACTTAGAAGGACTACAACCGGAGGCTCATCTCTCACCGGTTGGTACATTCTCAGAAAGTGAAATCCCTGCAGAATTCAAAAGAGTTGATAGGAAGAGAAAACCCTCACCGGTACCCTCTCCTCCTCCCAAGAAAACTAGGACAACAAGGCAGAAGCAACAAGCAGTGAGGCCACCAGCTAAGAAGCTGACACCTAGAAAGAGAAAGGAAAAATAGGTCATTCCTCCACTTGACAACCTACTGAATGAGATAACAGATGATAGAAACTTATCTAATGTTAGCACATTATATGATACATTTACCAATGAAGAGAAGGGAAGTGTTGAAAATAGTATCATCTTACACCTTGATATTTATAAGAAAGTTTTAATAGAGGTTGTAGATGATTTGCCTAGTGATCTATATAGGTGGTTAGATGCTAAAAGGTTAGCTATTATGGAGCTTGACAAGAAAATAAAAAATTGAGAAACTACTTGCTGTACATCCTATGAAATCAGTTGATAAAATTGATGAATTGATCAGTGAAGCTAACATAATAGTCTTTTCAAGTGGTCACCGACATGTAAGTCTAATGGCCGGCAGGGTTAATGAAATCTCAGAAGAGACAACTGACAAATGGGATATTTTCTTTGTTGAGAAAGAGAAATAAGAAGAGCTGAACATACCTAAAACTTTCAAGGTATACCAAAAGGATCAAGACAAGGGAAAAGGAAAGGTAGGTGGACTACCTAATATAAAAGTAACAGATAATCTACCACCACCTTTAGTTACTCCACCAGTACTAACTCACAATACACCGGCTACTGAGAATGTGGAAACACCACATGAGGATACAAACCCTGAGTCTAAAATCTTGTATACTATGAACATAGATACTGAGGAGGTAAATATTGTAGTTGAAAAAGAAAGTACTGAGGAAAAGAAAAATGATGTTGCTACTGAGCAACCGGCTGATAACATTGAGATTGGGGTTAGTGAAATGGTTACTGACAATACTGTCAATGTAGGCACTGAAAAACTAACAGAGATAAAGTAGAGTTATTGACTGCTGAGAATACAGAGAAACCAATTGAGATACTGGTAGTGGACAATGCAGAGGTACTGACAGAGAAACCAATAGTGGATACCACTGAAAAACTGGTTGATAACATTGTGAAATAGGCAAAGAAACAGGTACACACAGAGACAGTGCCACTGACATCTACTGAGAAGCCTAAACCTTTGCTAATAGAAATGCAAACACAAACTGACCCTCCAGAGGTCGAGGAAAGAAAAGTAATTGCTCCTACCGACAACACTTAAATTGTTAAGGTAATTGGACAATCATCCAGTACTTCTATGATAAAATTCAGACCAACCAATGTGACTGAAGTACTCTTAGATTCTATTAAGAAAATTACTAATTGTAATGCATTGGCTTATAAGGCTATAGATGACACAATACCCATTCTTAAGTTGATTGCACCCAAGTGTAATGTAGATAATAAGGATTCTTTGAGTCAGTTAGACACATTGTCTAAATACATAACCAACAATATACTAACTGTGGACCAAATAAATGAAGAGACATTTAAGGAGAAAATGGACAAGGAAAAAGAGAAATTCTTTGGAGAAACAATAAAGAAGTGCATGGAACATATTGATACCCTTTTATCGACACTGAACAAAACAATTATGGAGTTCAAGGAACTGTACAAAGACACCTGCAAGACTAATCTTTTGACAGTGGATATTGATAAGGAAATCAGCAAAGTGCAAAAGGAAATTAATGACATAGCTGATAATATCATTGGTTCATCTGAACCAATATCAATTATTGAATAGGAAATTGTTGAGTTTGAGGAGAAACTTGAGAAGTTAGAGAAGGAGAAGGAAAGGTTAAAGGGCAAATCAAAAGAGCTTAAATGCAGGCTCAGTCCAAAATTGGATAACCTCATCTCTTTACGGAAAGAGATCTCTAAGGCACTTATTCAAGGGCAGAAGACACTGGAAGAGAAAATGCATCATCTCACCAGTACTATTCAGAGAATAGAAGCAACTTTGAAGGATAGCAAAAGATTTACTCAGAGTTTGAACTTGGTTTTAGCAGACTTATTCTAGATTGTAACCAACCAATTACAAGGTTCTAGTTGAAAAATGCACTCATTTGACAGATTTTTGACAACCTTTGTCATTGATGTCAAAGGGGGAGTAGTAGAAGATAGAAAAATGGTCATAAGAAGATATCATCTACTCAGGGGGAGCACACATTTTCGGTAAGATTTTTGGACTTCAATTTCGGGGACAATTTTTGGATTTTTCTCATGAGTGTTGCCATCAATGCCAAAGGGAGAGATTGTTGGAATTGTACACTCCAATGAGAATTGAAGGTGATTGAAGGTGTTGTCATTGATGACAACTTACTGACAACCTTGTGGATATCTTCAGGCACCGGCATAGGCACCGGTACCGACAAATAGTTCATCAACAGCGACAATAATGTTTACTGGCATCTCAGCCGACAGGATTTTGATTATTGTATTTTATATTTAATTGTAATATCTTTTTGTAAGCCGACATGGCATAATGTAATAAGACTCATATATAAGTATTAGATCTTGTAGATCATTTGGAGAGATACATGATAGAGGATAGATATGATGGATATATAGAGAGAATATTAAGGTAGATTTCGTAGAAGGGTTTATGGTTATTGTATGAGCTTAAACCGGTACTGAATCTGGCATTGCAGTTACTATTTGTAGAAATACATTATATTGGATTTTCATAATCCATTTTTTAAGTTACTGAGACTTCCTTTTATAATTAAGTAGTGGGCTTTAGGTAGTTGGCCTTCCTACATGTGCAGGCCCCTCTTGTAAGTAATATCCATTCATTGGCCAGTGAGTGAATATTGTGGGTCACAAATCCCACCAAGGTTTTTCCCACATCGGGTTTCCTCATTAAATATCTTGTCTTATGGTGTGCTTTCTATGTTGTCTTTACTATTCTTATTTAATGCATTAATTCTTGTTTACCCTGTACACTGTTTTGGAATGCAAAATACTTAAAAAGGTTAGAAATTCTATTAACCAGTTAGATACTAATTCACCCCCCCTCCCCCCCCTCTCAGTATCTTTGGGACTATCATCAATCCTAACACCCTCTTAGATCAAAAACTCAAAAACCTGTATCAACCCAAAAATTTATATCATTATTTATATTTTTCAGTCTACTCTCCCCCTTTGACAACAATTCCAAAGTTGGGGTGTTGCACCAAAACTTATATGCAGGGGTATATACCAGATACTCTATACATACTTGAAGATATCTACAAAAATGGTATTCAAAAATATTAAGTAGGTATCCCACCCATTCTTCAAGTTGTCCAAAACTATAATGAATGCACTGAAGACATAGGCATAAATCTCCACATCCTTCAATTCAGATGGAACATGTTGAGTCATTGTCTTCAAGCAATCAACTTTATTGCTCAACATGGTGTCCATCCAAGGAGAAATAAGGTTTTGAAGCTCATAGACTCACCTCAAAATTCTCTCCTTTTCTGAATTTAGGCTCAAGATTTGATCAGTTAGAGCCATCACCTGACCTTCTATTCTACTGGCAAGGGAAACATTTGAACCAAATGACTGAGATATATTATCAAGTTTTCCCTAACAAACGTTGATCTGCTTATCTATATCTAAGGTGAATTTGGACAGTGTAAGGCATGACTTATATATATTCCCACCTTCACTCAATACCTCAGAGATAGTTTATAGTCCTTTATTTAATCTAACACTATCGTCTTTAATCATTTTATGGAAGGCCTTCATTCTCACCTCCTTGAATGTCCCAAATTTCTCTTCAGAAGGGTCAACCGGTTTTCTCAAAAGGTGTTGTGCATATCCTTCAAGAGTTTGAGCATCAACCTCATAACCCATCGGTATTATCCACATTATTCTAGGATCTACTACCTCCATATGGCACCAATATTTATCCATGATAAAACAGATAGTGTCTGCATATTTATCCACCACTTAGGAATTCTTACTCTATTCTTCATTGGGCCTTGGAAGATTTTAAAAAATCTCCACAGGGAAGCTGTCTGATTCTCTATGTTTCTCGATCTCTGCAGACCTTGTTTGATCTAAGAGGCCACTAGTAAGTCATAAGCCCATTGGACTCTGCCTGTGCCTTTGATCTCATTCATGAAGTACAATGCTAAATAAATAATTAGTGAACCGAATTTGAAGACATTTTTCTTATCTATTTTGATTTTCTTTATATTGTTTAGGAGCTCTTCAAGAATAACTGTACAAAAATAATACTGCATATCCTCTTTTACCATATGATAGGTTGTATATATTGCTCTACCGAAGACAAAGTTTAATTTGATAGACTAATAAACTTTGTATCCAATGATCATCAATGTAAATATGACATCATGCTCCAAGATATCATCAATTGTCATTGATCTGTTGTCAAATTAAGCACCGGTTAGGTTTCTAACAATTGGGTTCATCACCTTCCTCAGATTAGGTTTTCCACCGGTTTGACTCAAGCATGTGACTACATGGATTGCCTACTTGGTTATCTTGTAGGGTCTTTCCAACCATATGAATTCATCATGGACATGAATCAGAATGTACCTCACCCATTCATCCTCATCGAATGTTGGAAAGTGAACAAACTATGTGAAACCCTTCCTCTGCAATTGTGCATATTCTGGTTTAGGATTTCCAACTTCATCAATTATGTGGTCAGTATACAAGGTTAAGATGTCCTTATTTCTGGTCTCCTCAATTGAACAGTGAATGTATGCCCTCACATCATTTGCAAAACTCCATAGGGAATGGACAAAAGAGAACCATTGGGGCCATCCTTCTACTACCAAAGGTGTATCAACAAAAGAAGATGCCATTTCAAGAAATTTAGCATTCAAATGCTTTGGTAAATACCTTTTTCTTCTATCAGATGCACAAGAACTCCTTTTCAGATGAATTCAAGCTTTTTGATCACCTTGGAAAATGGTTTGCCTCGCTCTGCAGCTTCAACTCTTCATTCACAATGTGAGAAATGATTCATATTTCACCCTTTTTAACTTCGTAAACCCTAAATTTAATTTGAAATAAATGCTAAATGCCACTGTAAAGTTCAATCGGATCTCTTGTTTAGCATAATCAATTTTACTGGATTCCAAGAGCAGCATGAAGAATTCTAGATAATTATCTCCAAGCATTTTCAATCAACCTTGATTGATCACAGATCTCTTTAGGGGGTTCTGCAAGATTTAGCAGGAAGATACCACCCCCTAAGGCCAAAATCCTTAGTTACCAGATGAAGATCTTGCACCGAATTCAGGTGCAAATCCATTGTCTACCTTGGATTCATCTTTTCTAACCCACATCTTCTCATGTTTGTTCATGATATCTTCTACCTTTTCTTTTCCTTTCTCATATGATTTTCCTTTGTTTACCAAACCATTATTCTTGCTTTTGCAGAATTCTGCAATGTGACTGGTTTTGTTGCATGCACGACAAACAACATTTCTTTGCATAGGTCTGAAATTCATCTGATTTGATCTCATCCTGCATTGGTTAGAGATATGTCCAAATATCCCACAAGCATAACATCTCTTGTTCTGAAAATTGTTCATTACTACTCTGCACATGTTTGACTTTTGACCAAAATTATTGTGTACAAAACACTGACCAGTAAAGGTAGGACCATTGTTCATATTGTTCATTCCATTATTCATCCTACTTCTTCATTGATTTTCTATATGACCAAATTTATTACAATTAAAATATCTACCATTGAATTTATGGGCATTAGGTTGTCTTATCGGAGGTTTCTTGCTCTTCTTATGATTGGCCTTTGCATTGCTTTGTCCAGATTCGGAGGATTCTCTTTTCTCATATCCAAGTCCTCTCATGTCTTTTCCATGTCTCTGAGTTTCCAGCATCTCATCAAGCCTTGTTGAGTTAGCATTGAATTTGTCTTTGTATTAATTTGCAGTAGCAAGTTCATCTCTTAGGGAAACAATCTATCTTTCAAGTTCTTGACCATTATTCCTTGATTTTGTCAACTCAAGTTTCAACTGATCATTCTCATAAGTAATCCTGAAGCATCCATCTGCTCTGTACTTCAATGATTGAGTCAAACTTTCTTCATTCTTATTTCGGTCTTCAATCTCCTTTGTCAGCTTCATCACAATGGATTGCATCTAATTCTTCAATACAACATTCTCTCTAGCAAGCTTATCACATTCATCAGCTTTGTCCTGATTTTCCATGCTTTGTTCTTCTTTCTCCTTCAACTTGTCCATCAGCTCTTTCCTCTTGTCTCTTAAAGTATTGACCTAATCTTTCAAATCATTAATGAAGTCTTCAAGTGCCACACAAAGTTGTCTCTACAAACCAAAATCCATCAATTCAATCTCCCGGACCTTCCTCAAGCAGTTAGGATTCCTTGGAGGAACTAGGCTTTGATACCAATTGATGGAATCAAGGAACACTAAGAGAGGGGGGTGAATCAGTGTTTTACTAGTAAATAAATTTTCAAACTTATTTTAAGACCACCGGAAGCAAATGCTAGAAAGTAAAATACAAAAACACAAGATAATCAACCATAACACCAAAAATTTTTACGTGGAAACCCAGAAAGGAAAAAACCATGGTGGGATTGGAACCCACAATATTCATATACTGTGATCAAGAGTACATAAATATTACATAAGGGGAATGCACTTGCATTCAGGCACACTACCTAAAGCCAAAGGTTCAATTACAAGATGTAATTCTCATTGACTTACAGATCAATTATAGTGATACCTACAATGTTTGAACTCCAAAATATCATAAAAAAATGCCTAGATGAGTTTCGGTTAAGTGCAAAAAGTCTGACTGTAACACCTCTATAACTCTGCTTTGTTCTGCTTCTTGGTCAGCTATCGGATCAAGAATACGCACATGAAACTATGCCAAAAGGTTTCTTGATCACAAATCACTTATATCATCACCCAAAAGGATCTTCTACATCAGTTATATATATTCACAACCACAAAATAAACATTCATTTAGTCACCCAAGAACAATATGCAATGTAACATGTAATTGGGTGTTGAATTAGACTGGATCACCAAAACATATGTGGATCAACCAAATAGAGTCCAAATGATTTCTATATGTCAGGCCTATCATCCCATGCACGAATCTAACCACCATAATCACCACAACAATTTTGAACCAAAAGGCTCTACTTATCTTGGGATACTAGAGACAGATTACCAGATCACTTTCTCCATTGGTTACCAAAAATCATGATTACCGGATAGGATTTCCAAGGAGAGTTGCCATTAATGACAACCCTAATCCATTATACATGCACTAAAATCAACCAGATGAGTGTCAATTGCCAACAGGCTTTATCTATATAAACTAGTAGTGTAGGAAGATCAAAGGTTGGAAACAACTAAATTCAAGACTTTAGAAGATATTTGAGTCCCAAAACCTTGCACTTGGTGTGAATTGAGGCTTTCAAACAACTAATAATTATCCTATTTAGTAAGAAAGTGAAGATAGTTTCTAGAGTGCATATGATACATTTATGGAGAACAATTTGGGAGCCAAACTAGAAATCAAATTGGGACAATGGACAAGGAAAATGATAAGTGAGAAGAAACCTAGATGACAAATGTGAATAAGGATCTAAGTTATACATGACACTATTAAGAAAATGGTGTCACAACCTTGTAATTACAAAAGGTTACTATATATCACAAGTTTACATTTGAGAACATATACGTATAATTTTTAAAGCTATTGAATTCTTGATTTACATTGGTAAAATTTTTGACCCAAGATCATGTTTGGATATCATGACATTAAAGTTTTTTTCTTTGATTTCAAAGTCAATGTTCAGGCACCTAAAGGCTATTTTAAGGGCCAAAAATGGTGGTAAATAGTGAAGCTATTTTATAACTGTTAGACAACTTAGATAACCGGTGAACAAATGAGAGGGGAGGAGGTGAATCAATTGTTAACATATTATAGAACTTTAAGCATTAAAACCTTATTACCGGAATAACAGATATAACAGTTAAGCACAAATGTAATCCACGAAATATTTACCAACCATCCAGAAGAGATAACACCAATATTTGTGTGTGGAAAACCTAGTAAAGATAAAAACCATGGTGGGAAGCCTACCCACAGTCAGATAATAGTTCTACAGTATGTGATTACATAAAGAGGGGCTTGCACATGTAGGAAGGCCAACTAGTGTAGGAGCACCTAAGGGGCCTATAAGGTCTAACATGTCTATAAGGCATGGATGGATGTAATGAGGGTCATTTGAGACCTAAAACAATGTAATAAGGCATGTAAAGCCAATATTTGTTATGGTTGAGTCAAGTTGAGCCAAGTTGTCTAATTGTGTCAAAATTGTGTCAATGTTGTCAAATGAGCGAATTTATGTAATAAATGTTAAGAAGGGATATTAGGTGTCAATTTTGGGTACATAAATTATTTTAAATATGTTTAAGGTATTAGGTTAAGTTTTTTATGTCATAAAGCCAAGTTGAGAAAGTTTTTCTAGTTATGTCAAAAATTGTCAATTTTTGCAATTTCAAAATGGCGGATTTCCAAAGGCTAGTTGGTTCTTAGGTAGTTATGGAAGTTATTTTTGGTTTGGGGGATAAAAATAAATTTAAAAACCTCCTTCTCACATGATGAGAGGTTTCTGGAGTTTATTTTGAAGATTGATCTTTGTAACACCAAAACTGCTGCAATAAAATTTAACATTTTTCCTTGCATTCATGAGTGAAATCTGAAACACATTATTGTTTTATCTCTTAATTTTGATCTGAAATATTTGAAAGGTGTTTGGTATATTTTTTGAGAATTATTTTAATTCATTTGGAAGATTTAATCAATTCATTTGGTGCATAAATAGTTGACTGCCCCAAAACTAGTGTTGTAGGTGCTTGTTTGTATTGATTTGGGAGTCAAAATGAAGTTTTAGGGCTCATTCCTCTTCATGTATTTGTTTTTTTCTTGAGGAATGAGTCCCTAATGGTGTATTATAGACTAACATATAGGTAAAAGTGAAGGTATGGATTTGGCATGAAGGTTGATCACCTTTTGAGTGCAAGTTTGTGTGTGAAAGGTGCATGGGAATGGTGGCATAGGTGTAGCAGCAGGAGTTTGACCTTAATGAGGGAAATAAATTAGTATGTATTATGTTATTAAATTCTAAATATATTTTGAATCATGAAGGAGAAGTTCTAGAAGTGATTGGAAGAGTGGATTTGAGGAGGCCCTAGTTTTGAAGGCCTAAATAAGAGGGTTTGGGGTTTGACGTATCAAATGAGAGTGGCTGCCCAAAAAAAAATGAAAATAATTTTATTTGATAGCTAGCCTAAGAATTTTTTAATTTTTTTAATAGAGGGGAGTTGATATGTTTGTATTTGCTTTGTTAAAGTGGCCTAATTAGGCCTAAATGTGTAGTAGCAGGGTATTGGTCTGTGTAGTTGGTCCAAAAGAATAATGTATTATTTTTACATATGTTAAATAAATTCATAAAGGGTATCAGGAAATGTAAATTTTTTGTCAAGTGTTTTCCAATAATTTTTAGTAAAGGGCATATTATCCCCAGAACAGGGCTACTAGGAATTGGCCTACCTAGTTACCCGAGTAAGGGTTAGTAAGTGAACCAATTGATTAGGTGTATATATCCTATTGATTCAGATTGTTTAGAGTGTGAGAAAACCCTAGGAAGTGGTGTTTCAATTTGTGGAAGTTGGGATCAAGTTTTGGTGCTTTGAAGGGACTTTGTGTGGAAGGAAACCTAGTGAACCCTTAGGGTTTGAAGACCAAAGTGTAAGACCAATTGATATTTGAGAAATGACCTAATACCTCTAAATCATCAAAAACCTAGAGCGTACTTCTCATCACAAAATGAGACTCACTGACTACAAAATAAATCCAGACTACAATTTGGAAAGAAGAATGAACTACAAGAATAACATCTCCTATGCTTGAATACAGTTCCAATTAACCTCAATGCCGGAGGTCTTAAACCTCTTTCACCAACCGAATTCAATCACCCATGATCTACCAAAACCTCTACATATGATTACAACCTGATTCGTACACAGATAATCCTATAACCTTAATCCGATGAATATGCCCATGATCTACAAAGAGATCTTACATCATATTTATACCAACCCAGGACCTAAACAATTGGGTCAGACACCTAAAGATAATACAATAAATTCATAACATAAACCCACAATCCATTGATCAACCAGGTCATCCTAAGACCGAAACAACATAATCTAATCAATAGATCTAATCAGAAACACATCGGGATCATCCACCAACACGTTACATAAACCGATCCATAACCTAGCTGAATAAGATTGAATTAGGTCTGGACCCAAATCAAACACCATCGATCAATAGGAATATGAAAAAGATAACCACCAACATCCTAAAAGCCATCTATAAGTCACACCAACACCACTTATCATGTGCATCAAAAGACCTTCAACAATGCTCTGTTGGTAGAACCCTTACCGGTGACCAAACGGCTTACTAGAACAAATGATAGCTCCTGAGTCAGCAAATCCCAAACCAACCAATTGTGATACACATCTGAATAGCATGAATGATAGATCCAAATCAATTCCACAAACTGAAGCATACCTGAGCATACCAGATCAATATCATAATCCAACCGCTCTACTAGAACCTACCAAAAATCGGTAAATAACCAAAACAACCAGTGTTTCCATCAATAACAAAACATAAGTGCAACACATAATCAATTCCTCCAATTTTCAACAATCTCCCCCTTTGGAATTGATAGCAACAGTAGATGTAAAAAACATCCAAGTGCCAAGAAATGCCAACCAACAATCTCCCATAAGATGATATTACAATGAATTTAACAACCTCCCCCTATAAATGATATCCTCGTTGAGCTCTATTTTCACATATATCTCTCCCCCTTTGACATCAATGCCAAAAATATGACATGAATTTCAAAGAAAAATCATAAATCCATTGAACCACACAACTGACTACTCCCCTTGAGTAGTAGCACCAACACATCAATTTGAAATGAATAGTAGCTTTGTAAATGCATACTGGATTGATGCCAATCAACATCACTCAGGTCTCTACCGAAGGGGTACAAACCCCCAATCTGTCTCTGAAGTACTCAAATGATTTCTTAGGAAAAGGTTTAGTGAAGATATATGTAATCTGCTCTTTAATGTTCACATAAACCAATCTGACTTCATTTGCTTCCACCTTCTCCTTCAAAAATTTGTACTTGATAGATATGGGCTTTGTCTTAGAATGAAATATTAGATTCTTTGATATGTCAATAGTAGTAGAGTTATCACAGTGAATAACTACCGGTTCATTACAATCCACCCTTATATCCTTCAACATTTGCTTCATCCATAGAACTTGTGTACAATTAGTAACAACAACAACATACTCAGCTTCAACAATAGATAAAGAGGTACATGACTTCTTCTTGTTGATCCATGAAACAAGTTTCTTTCCAAGAAAGAAAGCTCCACCAAATGTGCTCTTTTGGTCATCAACATCTCGAGCCCAATCTGCATCTGTATATGTACAGTGTAAAATCATCATTTTTAGGATACCACAAACCATATTCAGTTGTTCCTTGCAAATACTTGAAAAATCATTTTCATTGCACTCTCATGATTCTCTCTAGAATCACTCTGATATCTTGATACAATATAAACTGCATTTATTATATCCGGTCTAGCCTGAGTCAGATATAATAAACCTCCAATCATAGACTTGTACCTTGTAGGATTTACTGGTGCTGATGCATCTATCTTAGTCAATTTCTCACTTGTAACCATAGGAGTACCAACTGGTTTAGATTTTTCCATACCAAATTTGTTCAACAAATCCCTAGCATACTTAGTTTGACAGATGAAAATAACTTTATCAGTCTGAGTAATCTGCAAACCTAAGAAAAATTTCATCTCCCCAATCATAGACATATCAAACTCATTCTTCATATTATCAGAGAATTCCATACATAACTTATCCTCACCTCCAAAAATGATATCATCAACAAAGACTTCAGCAATCAATATGTCATCATCATTGATCTTACAATATAAATTACTCTCAGCATTACCTTTAGTGAAACCAAGCTTCAATATATTTATCCAATCTTGCATACCAAGCTCTAGGAGCTTGTTTCAATCCATATAAAGCTTTCCTTAACCTGCAAACCATGTTTTTGTCATCTAAAAGTAAAAATCCATCAGGCTGCTCAATGTAAACTTCCTCTTCAAGATCTCCATTCATAAATGCACACTTAACATCCATATGATAAACCTTGTAGTTCTTATGGGAAACATAAGAAAGAAATAATCTCATAGCTTCAATCCTAACTACCAGTGCAAAAGTCTCATCATAATCAATTCCTTCCTTCTGAGAATATCCTTTACAAACTAATCTAGCCTTATTCCTCACAACTTGTCCATCTTCATTCAATTTATTCCTAAAAAACCCATTTAGTCCCAATAACATTCCTATTTTTAGGTCAGGGAACTAAAGTCCATGTATTATTCTTTTCTCTCTAGTCTAATTCCTCTTCCATAGATTTTATCCAACATTCATCTTTACATGCTTCAATTATTGATGACGGTTTAATTTGAGAAGTTAAACATACCTCATCAGCTGCCAACCTCCTTCTTGTCATCACTCCTTTATTCTTGTCTCCAATGATCTGATCTTTTGAATGATTTAACCTAACATACTTAGGAGTCTTTTGATTTTTTGTTCCTCTGCTCTGATCTTCAGTTACTATTGAATTTTCTGATACTACCAGAGTAACTGGTTCAACATTCTATTCTGGTGTAGGTGCTACTAGTTTAGTTATGATCATTTCCATTGCTGGTTATCTCTCATAAGTTATGATTTGACTTTTTTTCATCTCATCCACCTTGACATTAGTGCTCTCCACAATTCTCTACAATATTTTGTTATAACATCTATATTCTTTTCTTTTGTTAGAATAACTAGGAAATATCCCTTCATCACATCTAGGATCAAACTTTCCAATGGAATAATCTCTTTTGATATAGAATTTACTACTAAAGATTCTAAAATACTTAACTGTAGGTGTATGACCAAACCATAACTCATAAGGTATCTTACTAGTGTCTCCTTTGATATGAACTCTGTTGAATGTGTATACCATCATGCTCATAGCTTCTCTCTAGTAGATATGAGGTAGATTAGCTTCCATCATCATAGTTCTAGCCACATTCAAGATAGTTTTGTTCTTCCTTTCCACAAATTCATTATGCTGAGGTGTTCGGGGTGCAGATAACTATCTCTTTATCCCATTCTTTTCACAATAACTATTAAATTCACCGGATGTGAATTCTCCACCCTGATCAGACCTTAAGAATTTAATCTTCAATCATGTCTTTGCCTCAACTTTAGCTTTAAGATTTTAAACTTTTTGAATGCTTCAGATTTATCCCTTAGAAAAGTAACACACATCATTCTAGGATAGTCATCAATGATTAGTATAAAATATCTATCACCCTGAAAAACTCTTGATTCTAGCAAGACCACACCAATCAATATGAATAAGATCAAGAACATCATTAGATTTGTCTTGTATACTCTTAAAAGAAGTTCTGACTTGCTTCCCCATTTGAGATTCCTTACATACCCTATTATAGGGCTTCACAATCTTAGGTATATCTCTAACTGCCTTAGTAGAATTGATCTTTACAATGTAATAAAAATTCACATGAAACAACCTCTTATTCCATATCCAACTCTCATCAATATGTTCAATCAAACATTTCTTCTCACCAGAGTTCAAATGAAAGGTGTTACCTTTAGTCTGAGTACCGGTTGCAATCTCCAATCCAGATCTGTTGATAATCTTGTATTTTCCATCCTTGAACTGTAACTGAAATCTCTTATCCACCAATTGTCCTACACTCAAAATATTATGCCTTAAACCTTAAACATAATAAACATTATCGGTATCATTCTTATCATCCAATGATATAGTTCCTCTTCCCTTGATCATGCATGCTTTGTCATCTCCAAATCTAACCAGACCACCATCAAATTCTTGTAAAGATAGAAAATTCCTTTTATCTCCAGTCATATAATGTGAACATCCACTGTCTATTACTCATTCATCCTTGTCTTCAACTTTAGTAGAAAGGGCCTTTTCTTTAGGTACTAGATCATCTTCCTTGATAGCCAAGAATACCCATTCCTTTCCATTGTCAGATCCACTAGCTGAGTCTTGTGTCGGTTCATCATCAAAATGAGTCACACTTCCTCATCCACATAGTAGCATGATTTGTCTTTATTACTCTTGTACTTATGCTTGTTCTGATAATCATGGTTAGGCCTAAAAGATCTTCTAGCTCTTTCCTCAAATCTTTAATTCCTTTAAGGACATCTAGATGCAAAATGACCTATCTTATTACATGCAAAACATTTAAAAGGTGATTTTACTTCATACTTACTTCCTGTTAGACCTTTAGGTACTCTTCTAGCAAATAGGGCTTCAAGCTGCTCAAACTCTTCATCTTCTTTCTTCATTTCCTCCAGTTCCTTAGCATATAAGGCTTTCCAATCACTCTTGTCGGTAGATGATGTAGATGCATGAAAAGCAAGTTCAGATTTTGTTACTCCAGAAGGACCAAATTCCTTAAGCTCAAAAGTAGATAACTTCCCAACCAAGGTATCTCTATTAATAGGGGTGTTTTCCAGTGTTCTCAACTCATTATTTTCAGTAGCCTTCATATTGTAAGCTGGTGGAAAAGCTCTCAATACTTTAGAAACTATTTCATCTTCGCTTTGAGATCCACAACACTGAATTCCCAGAATAATTTCATTAACTCTCTCCATAAAAGAAATAATCCTTTCATCTTCTTCCATATTTAGGTTCTCATATCTCACCCATTAACCATCAATTTTAACAATTTTAACAATAGGATCACCTTCATTTAGAGTCTCCAATTTATCCCATATAGCCTTTGTAGTTGATTTGTCCTGATTAATTAAGAAAAACAGGTTTTCAGGACCCGAAACCTTTAACATAGGAGATTAATATAAGACATAAAAAAGTCCAGAGCATAAAACCCGCCTACAAAATGATTGGCAAAAAAACCAACAAACCAAAAAGACAACAAAAGAAAGAAACAACAAAGAAAATAGGAAAGCACTACACAACTATAGTCTTTAGAAGGTCCTCCATCTTTTTCACCAATTGGTCATAGGAGGCTCCAACAACTTTGAGATCATCCAGGTCCTTGTTAGGTTTCTTTTTTTTCTTTTTGCCTTTGATTCTAGTCCTAGGTCCTTGAATGTCTCCTGTGCCTTTAGTTTCAGGGTCAATATCTAGGGTCTCCTTCTCCTCATCTAGTTTACTGATGAGAGTATTTGTGTTGCTAGCAGAAATCTTCAGGATGCTTAAACTCTATTCTGCAATACTCTTGAGGCAATCCTCAATTTTGCTGACTTTACTAGTAGTGCCCAAAATAGTTTGATCTATATCGTCAACAAGAGTTTTCCTTTCCAGCAGGTCTTTCTCTATTTTCTCAAATTTGGGGTTGAAGGAGTCTCTTATATTTTCAGCTTTTGCAATGGTATTTTTTCAGGTCCTCAATGTAATCAGCCATAGTCTTCCCTTCCCTAGTGTTGATAGTTTCCAGAATCTGAATTTTGTGGCTGAGTTTTTTGTTGTCATCCACACCACTCCATAGTGTCCATAAAGCCTTGCATACCCTCTAGAGGAGGGTTAGGGGAAGATCAATCTTATCGGGGATGTCTTGTTCCTTTTTTGGAGTGTCACGAATAGTAACGGTGTCATCAACCCTAAGAGCCTCGCCAGTGGTCACCTACTCCAGGTTTTTTTCAGCTTCCGGAGTCCTTTCTTGCTTATGAGCCTCCAACTCCTTCACATTCTCCTCCTTCCTCTTATGCTTGTTTCTAGTCAGTGTGTGGACTTTAGTTTTCTTTTTCAGAGAACCCCGAGGTTTCTCATTCTCTGAGTCCTCAAAGACCTCCTCCTTCGAGGAAGAGCTAATCCAATGGATTCTGCCTTTAGGTTTTTTACCCTTTGAGGAAGAAGGTCCTGTTTTCATATATTTCCTCTTCTTACCAATTTCAAAATCTGAAACATCCAAGCTATCCTCAGAATCACTTGTTGGGTTGCTGTCGGAACCCTCATCCATTGAAAAGATAGAGTCAAACCCATCCTCCTTAGAATCAATAGAGGGCTGCGGGTGGGCTATTTGATTGGCCTTGAGATGGTCATAAATGAGGACCATTAAGCCTTGATGCATGACAGTGTCCCCCATAGGGTTCTCTTTGTAGGCCTTAATGGTGGCATTCATCGAGCATAACAGAAAATAAGGAAATTTAACCTTCTCATCATGCCTAAAATGATCCAGCAAAACAAAATGGTAGCCGTATACTTTAGTAAATCTACCATCCAATGTAATGTAGTGCATTAAAATAAAGAGGACCTCCTGCCATGGTTTAACAAAAACCCTAGGGGGACAGTAAGTTTTACTTAACTTCACCAGGCATTTTTTCTCCTTTTTGGTTTTAGGATATCTGTCAATGGCCTCCTTACTAACTTTTCTGTCTCTATAGAAGTTGCATCCTTCCCTTTTGAGACCTGTGGCTTGGGAAATAAGGTCTTATAATTACACATTTCATTATTCCCATAATTATATATTTCATTTTCAGGCAATAAGGTTGATTTGTTAGTTAGTCCCATAATTACACATTTCATTTTCCTGCATTGGTGAATGTAATCTTATGAGGCTGACCCAGATGTGTTTCGGTGGGTATAAATGTGATATTAGGTAATAATTTATAGGAGCAGAGGAAGCAGAACTAAGAATAAGGATTGAGATTCTCATGTTGTGATCCGGTTGATTCTTAGAGTCTCGGTTGGATAGTATTTGGCTTGAAGCCTGCATGTAACCAGTTAATTACTGGATGTTCTTTGATGATAATATAATGATTGCCAAATGATTGTCATAAGTTCTATGGCTTTAATATGATTTGTTTATATGAATTTGTTATGTTTTCTTGCTTCTTTCATTGTGTCTCCTTTGCTGCATAAGCCGATTGACTCTTTTAAGGGTTTTTACCAGTTATGGCTGCATCTAGTGGTATCAAAGCTAGTTGTGGACTCCCTGGTGGAAGAATCATTTACAAACATTAAGGAATTATTTGAGGTGGAGAGATCACTGATTGGAGGCAGGCTGCATGTATATTCAATAGACTATCAAGGGGAGGCAATTGAAACTGGTAGTCAAATCGTCGAGTTGAGGGAGTTCACCAGAGTGGAAGAAGAGATGTCATCAAGGAGAACAAACCCTCAAAGGGTAGAATAGATGATGGAAGACTTCAAGAATGAAGTGAGGAATGAAATCCGGAATGCTTTGGTTGGTTTGCAAAGAAACCCCAATTCTGAGGATGAATATGAGGAAGCTGGTGAAGAGATTGAGGAAGCTGAAGGATAGGAAGATGAGAGAGAGGAAAGATTCCTAAAAGAAGTGGTGCAAGTAAGTAAAGGGCATAAAGTTGAGGTTTCTAACTTTTCCAGAACATTCAAGTCGGAGGATTTGATCGATTGGATCAGAGAGTTGGAAGACTACTTTGAGTTTGAGGATGTCAAGGACTTGCAGAGAGTCCGGTTGGCATAGACCAAGTTGAAAGGGCATGTTACCTTATGGTGGAAAGAGTTGTAGAAAGAAAGAGTGGAGAATGGTAATTTAAGATCACTCGGTGGAGACAAATGGTTGTAAGATTGAAGGCCAAGTTCATACCGGGAGACTATGAATTGGAGTTGTTCAAGAAGTTATAGAACCTGAAATAGAGAAACATGACTGTGAAGGAATATATCTATGAATTCTGCAAGGTGGTAATCGAATCTAGACATAGAGAGATGGACAAAGAAAAGGTGGCAAGGTACATCAATGGACTTACTTTTAACATTCAAGATGAGATGAGTATGTTGAATATTTCCACAATTGAAGAAGCTTACCAATATGATTTGAAGGTTGAGGAGAAAGTGAGGAGAAGACAACCGAATAAGGGAAAGGAAAAATTCAAGATGAGTGATAATATGAAGAAACCAGTTGAATAAGAGGAGTCAAAACCTAAGTGGAGTAAAGAACCAGAGCATAAGACACTGATGAAAGGTAGTACCGGTAGAGAATTTCCTGGAAAATGCTTCAAGTTTGGAGAAACCAGACATATATCCTATGATGGTACCAGATTTGACTATGCACCAAAGCAAGGATAATCCCTTATGTTCAGAAGAAAGGATACCATATCTACTTTGAGGAAGAGTCTTTTTTGGACTGTGTGTAAATCAGGTGGTAAGTGTTGCAAGGTCATTGTAGATAGTGGAAGCACTCATAATTTAGTATCTGAGGAGATGGTTGTGAAGCTTGTGTTGAAGAGGCTTAAGCATGCTTGTCCTTATGAAGTGAGTTGGTTACAAGATGATCAAAAGATAGAGATAAAGGAGCAATGTTTGGTGAGTTTCAATATTGGGCCTTTAAAAGATGAAGTTTTATGTGATATTGTGTCAATGAGTGTTTGCCATGTCTTGTTGTGAAAACATTGGCAATATGATAGAGGATCTATTTATGACTGTAGAAGAAACCTGTTTACTATTGAGAAGGATGGGAAAAAGTTCACATTGATTTCTTTAAAGGAGAAAGAGAAGGAGGTAAATAAATTGAGTCTTGAGAGAAGTTACACTACTGAGAAACCAGTGATAGGGGCTATACTAGAAGGATTGATAGAACTGGTTGCAAAAGTTATACTAGAGGATTTGAAGAAAGATCTGATAGCACCAGTTGTAGAGGTTATACTAGAGGGTGACATGAGTTTACAGAAGGGTCTGATAGATGAGCCTGATAGATAGGTGGAACCGGATGACATGGAACTGATGGTGACTAACTGGAAAAAGTCTTGTGGTAGAATCAAATCAGAGTTGCAGAAAAAGAGACAGTGTCCTGATCAAATTAAAGGAAAGAGAAACAATGGGGGTCAGAGGTTAGATGATCCGGTTGAGGCACCGGAAGAGCCAAAGCAGAGGTTGGCAGACAAAGAAGATGTTTGGATCATAAATGAGTATGAGATCTTCATTCTGAATCCTTTTAGATGTCATGAGTTTCCTCTCATGGAACATATTTTTCTACCTGGGTTGTTTGATGCAGGAGCATCCCAGGTCGATGGGCAAGCTTGCATCAACCAAAAATATTTCCTTTCAGTTTTGTTCTTGTGCAGTTTTATGTGTTCTTGCCAGTTGGCACTGGTAGTTGCTTGTTCTTCATGGCAGATATTGTTTTCAGTTTCCTGGCATTTTCATGTGGTGGATTCCATATTTATGTTCATTTGGGTTCTTTTCTGGTCAGTTATCACTTCTGGTTGGCTATTTCTGGGTTCGCAGGGAAGTTCTTGTGCTTACCAATTGGTTTTCCTTCATTACCAGCATGATTCTTGGTACGTGGATTTATTTTGGGTCTTGTCCAATGTTCTTTGGCATGTGGCCGACCTTCCTGCTGAACCGCATCACTTGGTTGTCATTTTTTTGGAAAGATTTATCTAATTCTTAGGGCCAACCTAATTACACGTTTCATTTTCCTGCATTGGTGAATGTAATCTTATGAGGCTGACCCATATGTGTTCCGACGGGTATAAATGTGATATTAGGTAATCATTTTTAGGGGAAGAGGAAGAAGAACTAAGAATAAGGATTGAGATTCACATGTTATGATCTGGTTGATTCTTAGAGTCTTGGTTGGATGGTATCTAGCTTGAAGCCTGCATGTAACTGGTTAATTATCGGATGTTCGTTGATGATAATATAATGATTGTCAGATGATTGCCAGAAGTTATATGGATTTATGATATGTTTATGTGAATTTGTTATATTTTCTTGCTGCTTTCGTTGTGTCTCCTTTGCTGCATAAGCCGGTTGACTCTTTTGAGGGTTTTTACCAATTATTGTTGCATCAAAGTGCACACAAAAGGGCTTCTCTAGCTCTACAATCATTTTCAATGTCCTTATCCAAGCCTATTGGAGGAGGATTTTCAGATGCCGGATTATGAGGTATATATCCTTTCTCAATGATCTCCCAAATCTCCTTGCCAAGACATCTCATATGAGTCTCCATTTGAATCTTCCATACTCTGTAATTTGTTCCATCAAGCCTAGGAATTTCTCCAAAAAAAAGCTATAGATGAAATTGATGAACTTGAACTATTAGATGCCATAGGATCTTCCTCAAGTGGTTAAGCTTCTACAAAGAGGACCAAGCTCTAATACCAATTGTTAGACAACTTAGATAACTGGTGAACAACTAAGAGGGGGGGTGAATCAGTTGTTAATAGATTATAGAACTTTAAGCATTAAAACCTTATTACCGAAATAGAAGATATAACAGTTAAGCATAAATATAATCCATAGAACATTTACCAACCATCCACAAGAGATAACACCAAGATTTGTACGTAGAAAACCCTGTAAAGGGAGAAACCATAGTGGTAACCCTACCCACATTCAGATAATACTTCTGCAATAAGTATGTCATTACATAAAGAGGGGTTTGCACATGTAGGAAGGCTAATAGCCTAGAGCGCACTTCTCATCACAAAAGGAGCCTCATTGACTATAAAATAAATCTAGACTACAATCCAGAAAGAAGAATGAATTGCAAGAATAGCATCTCCTATGGTTGAATATAGTTCCTGTTAAGCTCAGTACTGGAGGTCTTAAACCTCTTTCACCAACCTGATTCGATCACCTATGATCAACCAAAATCTTTGCATATGATTACAACCTTATTCACACACAGATAATCCTATAACCTTAATCCCATGAATATGCCCATATTCCCATATGGCCATGATCTACAAAGAGATCTTACATCATATTTATACCAACCCAAGACCTAAACAATTAGGTTGGCCACCTAAAGATAATACAATAAATTCATAACATAAACCCGCAATCCAATGATCAACCAAGTTGTCTTAAGACTGAAACAACATAATCCAATCAATAGATCCAATCAGAAACGTATCGGGATCATCTACCAACACGTTACATAAATCGGTCCATAACCTATCCGAATAAGATAGCATTAGGTCCGGACCCAAATACAACACCATCGATCAACAATAACACAAACAAGATAACCACCAGCATCTTGAAAGCCATCTAGAAGCCGGACCAACACCACTTATCACGTGCATCAAAAGATCTTCAACAAAGCTCTATCGGTAGAACCCTTACCGATGACCAAAAGGCTTACTAGAACAAATGATAGCTCTTGAGCCATCAAATCCCAAACCAACTGATCATGATACACATCTAAATAGCATGAATGCTAGATCCAAACCAATTCCACAAACCGAAGCATACCAGAGCATACCATATTAATATCATAATCCAACCACTCTACCGGAAATCAGTAAATAACCAAAATAGTCGGAGTTGCCATCAATGACAAAACATCAATGAAACACATAATCAATTCCTCCAATTTACAACAATAACTTTATATATCCCTTCTAAATCTTTCCAAGGGTTAAAACAGTTCGTCAATAAATCTCTTGGAGAAAAAAAATATGGCCTTTAGAATTGATTTTCCCAAATTAAAAAATGTGAAAATGTGTTGGACACTTAAAAGAGTTGTAAGAGGTAGTTACACATATTTTTATTAGGTAAATTGAGATAGGGCTAGAACCCTTTACATAAAATTCATACAAGGGAAGAGAGGGATCTCACAAGCGATGAGATTACCAACACACACACACAAAAAAGAGAAGATCTCACAAGAGATGAGAAGAAGATATTCAAACAAAGAAATCTTTTAACTTGAGCATAGAGCCAATGAGAAGCAAGGGTCTTGACCCCAACAAGAACTAGTCTTTCTCAACATGAGAAAGATGGAGAAAAGAGGAAATTGGACCTTTCCTACATCTATGAACAACTTTTTTGGTGTTTTTAGCTCATGGTTTTGTAAATACCATTTGATGGTTTCATGTCTCATATATTAGGTGCTTGGAATAGAGATTATATGTGAGATCCTTATATATGTTGAGTTGCTTCTAAATATTTGGTTGGTGATTCTCTTATGAAATTTTATTTAGAAAGTATATTGAAAAAAGTTAATTTTTAGATAATATATTAAGAAAATTTTTGGAGTGTGATGCTATTCTCAGGCAAGTGCAAGAAGATGAGTATCGATTCAGGGGAAGTTTTCTCATGAGGAAAAATGCTGCTAAAAACAGGGACCTTTTTTCTAGAAAACAGGCACTCGTTATGCTTCGAGAGCCTGAGCTAAAAAATCACAAAATGGGGCCACATTTTTTTAAATATATATTTTTAAATAACAAGGCCCCGTTATTTAAAAAACAGGGCCCCGTTTTGTAAAAGTATTTGTTTAAAAAAAAATAATCCTAGAAACTCATTTTTGCACTTTATATAATGAGCACCTGCTACATTTAAATAAAAAGAACTTGTTCTAGAATGGGGCCCCACTATTTAAAATTTTAAAACAAACCCTTCCATGTGCCTTGGGATTCATGTCGAGTAAGGCCTATAATGTTGAAACCCGAGCCTTGGACCTACAAGTGCAAGGTTGGATTATGTGAGAAACAAAATATTGACTTATGGAATATGTTTAATGCCCCATTTTACAAATTATCAGATAAACTTAAAACCCATTAGATATTATATTGTGTAGATTCCAAATATATAATTTTTTGAATAGTTGATTATTTTTTCTATTTTTTAATTAATTTGTATAAGATTTAGTCCATAAACTTGAAATATCATGTTTTCTTATTTATTTATTAACTTTTTATATATTTCTTGAAAAAAATTATATGACATGATCACAAAATTATTTTTTATGTAAACAAATTAAAAAATGATAAGTTTAGGTGAAATTATGGTGGTCATACATGAGAGGTTTTCAAAACAACAATTAGGGCCAATGAAAAATTAATATAAAAAAATTACAAAAAAATATCATCATCAATCTTCAGTGTCTTATAGATCTTTTCCCAAAAGGGTTCAAATAAAAACTTTTATTTATGTCAAAAAGTTGAGGTCATGCACGTGCATGGTATGGTCCTAAAAGAAGCATTTTTAAATAGTGGTTTTTAGAAATCCCTTTTGAAAGTCAATTTTTATTATCTGGGTATTAAAATAGATTACATATTTGAAAACTAAACTTCAAGTGAGCTACATTTAATATTCCTGACTTTTTTCAAGATTCAATCTCCAAGTGCTTCAAGTTTTAAGTCAAATGTGGCAAAATTTGAAAATTAGGGAAAACACTCCCACTTTTTGGCCAAAAAGGGGACTCAAATTCTTGCACACACCCTCTCTCAAAAGGTTTTTTCCTACATAAATCATTATGTTGTGGTATTAATGATATTTATCTTAATTTCTCTTTCTTTTTTATAATTTTTTAAGAGTATAAAAAAAATTGCACAACCCTCCTCTCAAGACTAGTGTATGTTAGGATTAATGATAGTCCCAAAGATACTGAGAGGGGGGGGGGTGGGGGGGTGAATCAGTATCTAATCGGTTAACAAAATATTTAACCTTATTAAGTATTTTGCATTCCAAAATAGTGTACTGGTAAATAAGAATTAATGCAGTAAACAAGAATAATAAAGACAACATAGAAAGCACACCATAACACAAGATGTTTAATGAGGAAACCAGGTGTGGAAAAAACCTTGGTGGGATTTGTGACCCACAATATTCACTCACTGGCCAATGAATAAATATTACTTACAATGAGGGGCCTGCACATGCAGGATGGCCAACTGCCTAGAGCTCACTTCTCAATTTACAAGATAGAAGTCTTAGTGACTTACAAAATGGATTATCAAAATCCAATACAATGTACTGCTTCAAATCAACATCAACTATGCCAGGTTTAGTACTAGTTTAAGCTCCTTCTATAACCAAAAACCTTTGCTGTCACTTATATCACCTTATACATAATTCACAACTTTTTCTTACTTCACACAATGACCTATAAGATCTCATACATATATATGAGTCTTTTACAATATTCCATGTCGGTATGCATTGTAGCTATTGTCGGTGAAGTGTCTGCTAGTGTATGTAGATGTCTATGCCAGTGGCTTTACCGGATGAATGTCGGGTGGTTGCCAGAAGGTTGCCATCAATGACAACACCATCATTTCTCATTAGAGTGTAGAATGCCAACAATCTCCCCCTTTCGCATTGATGGCAACACTTATGAGAAAAATCCAAAAACTATTCCAAAAAGTGAAGTCCAAAAATTTACCAAAAAGATGTGCTCCCCTTGAGCAGATGATCTCCTCTGAATGATCATTCTTCTCTGTCTACTACTCCCCCTTTGACATCAATGACAAAGGTTGTCAAAAATTGTCAAATGAGTGCAAAATTTCACCTTAAGGTTTGTAACTGGTTGGTTACAATCTGAAATATATCTGCCAAAACCAAGTTTAAACTCCACATGAATCTGTTGTTGTCATTCATGGTTGCCTCAACTCATTGGATCGTGCTAGTGAGATGATGCATATGCTCTTTCGGTGATCTTTCCCCTTGAATTAATGCCTTAGATATCTCATTTCTCAGAGAGATAAGGTTATCCAATTTAGGACTAAGTTTATACTTAAGCTCTCTGGCATTTACCTTGATCCTTGCTTTTTCTTTCTCAAACTTCTCCAACTTTTCCTCAAATCCTTATATTTCTTGCTCAATAACTGATATAGGTTGGGATGAACCAATAATGTTATCAGCTATATCATCTATCTCCTTTTGTACTCTACTTATTTCCTTTTCAATGTCCTTTGTCAACAGATGTGGCTTGTATGTTTCTCTGTATAGTTCCTTATACTCCAAAATTGTTGTATTTAGTGTGGGTAAAAGTGTGTTAATATGTTTAGTGCACTTCTTTATTGTATCCTCAAATAATTTTTATTTTTCTTTTTCCATTTTCTCTTTGAATGTATCCTTATTCACCTTATCAACTGTTATTACATTTCTAGCAAGAAATTTAGATAATGTGTCCATATGATTTATAGAATCCTTTACATGATCTATATTACATTTTGGTACAATCATCTTAATAATAGGTATTGTATCATCATTTGCTTTATAAGCCAATATATTACAGTCAGTTATCTTCTTAATAGAGTCCAGGAGTACCTCTTTCACATTGGTAGGCTTGAATTCACTTAAAGAAGTATCGGATGTCTGACCAACTGCCTTGATTACCTCAGTGCTTCCAACATTGGTTACCAATTTTCTTGTATTATCCTTCGGTGGATCAGTCTGAGTTTGTGTTTCAACCTGTAATGGTTTGGGTTACTCAATGATTACCGATTTCACTATCTCAACATGTACCTGTGCCTCTATCGGTTTCTTTGTGGGTTTCTCTGTGTTCTCAGCTGCCGGTAACTCTGTTTCTATAGGTTTCTCAGTGCCAACATCTATACTACCAGTATTCATTCCACTGTCCAAAGGTTGCTCTGTTTACTTTGTTTGTGTTTCGACCTCAACATTCTCTGCCAGTTGCTTAGCAATGTTTCTACTGTCAGTAATATCATTCTGTACCTCTGTGTTATCCTTTTCCACAATAATGTTTACTTCTCAAGTATCAACATTCATGGTGAATAGAATTTTTGATTCAAGGTTAGTGTCATCTAGTGTTATACCTACACTGTCAGTAGCCGGTGTATCATCAATATGTACCAGTGTCGTGTCCAAGGGTGGTGGTAAGTTGTCAGTTATTTTGATGTTTGGTATTCCACCAACTTTACCTCTCCCTTTGTCCTTATATTTTGTATATACCTTAAATTTTTTCTTCGACCTGTTCAATTCCTCTTATTTTTCTTTTTCTACAAAAAAGATATCCCATTTATCAGCCGTTTCCTCTGCAATTTCATTAACTCTACCAACCATCAAACTCACTTGCCGGTGACCACTAGCAAAAACTGATCTATTGGCCTCACAAATGAAGTCATCAATTTCCTCTTTCGAGTTAACTGGATGTACAGCTAGAAGTTTTTCAACTTTGAGTTTCTTGTCCAACTCCATTACTACAATCCTCTTTTCATCTAACCTTCTATACAAATCATTTGGTAAATCATCTACAACTTCAATTAACACTTTCTTGTATATGTCTAAATGTAGAATTATACCATTTTCAATACTTTCCTTTTCTGAATCTGTGAATGTGTTGTACAATTTTCTCACATTTGCCAAGTTACTGTCATCAGTGATTTCATTCAGTAAATTATCCAATGGTGGTATAACCTGTTTCTGTTTCTTCTTGGGTGTAAGTTTCTTTGCCAGTTGCCTTACTGCTTGTTGTTTCTTTCTCAAGGTTCTTGTTTTCTTGGGTGGAGGAGAGGGTACCGGTGAGGGTTTTCTCTTCCTATCAACTCTCTTGAATTCAACATGTATCTCACTATCAGATGACGTGCCAATCGGTGAAATGTGTGCCTTTGATTTTAGTCCTTCCAGTTCACTTTCCTTTATACCAGTAAGGTTCATAACATTTTCTTTTATTTCCTTTACCTGTTTAGAAGCATCTCTTATATACTTTTTCTCTTCTCTTCCTTTGTTTCATTGTTTGTACACCATTCTCAATTGTTTCAGCACTACCAAAAACTTCTTCTGATGGTTCTCTAGGTGCATCTAATAAAGCTTTTGCATAAGTTTCAACAATGTTGATATCTACCTCATAACCCATTTCTGCTACCCATACAGTTCTAGGTAATACAACTTCCATCTATGTTTCATCTTTCTTAATTACAAAACAGATTTCCTTATCATATTTATCTACTACACTCTGTGGTAGTCTCTCTCTGGTTTTCATTTTGGTTTGGAAAGATTTGAAATATTTAGTTATGTTGTTTTCCTTAGTAGTACCCATGTCGGTGAAAGCTTCTTGCAATTGTTTGCCTACCGGTATGTCATATCCAAAGTCTTTCTATCCAATACCGGGGATTTCCTTTATGAAATACAACAAAAGGCATACTAAGAGATTGCCAAAATGAAATGTCCCTTTCTTATCACCTTTTATCTTTTTCAAATTATCAACTAGTTCATCCTTCAGCCATTCACATACATCTATTTTTGCATTATTGTTTACCATTTCATAAGAACTATTAATGCAAAGACTAGAAACTGAATTAAGTCTGTTGGCATGTGTAGTCTTGTAACCTAAGATCATACTTATGAATCTCACATTGATGTCCTTGATGTCATTCACTCTCAAAGATATAGTATCAGATGTTGCTCTGGTTAAGGTCATGACTTTGTTATTAGGAACCTTATTAGTTTTGTCAGGTCTACTGTCAGTTGAGGGTAAGCCTATTACTGCCCTAATTGCTTGCCAGGTGAATTTGCAGACTGAATCTAACCAAAGAAATTATCCATATGCCCTACTTAGGACAATTCTCACAACTTCCTCCAGAAATTCAGAGATGTTCAATATTTCCACAAAACCTAAAGTCTCAATAACCTTGTGCTCGGGTTTGACTTTTCTAATTTCATCACAAATTATGGTTTTAAACATCTTTAACACTTCCTCATAACCTAATTCTTCAATATTGCAGTGAATATATATCTTAGGGTCTTCAGCATAAGCTACACCTTTAGGAATCTTTGAAAATGCACCTATGGAATCATCTTGCTTAGCTATCTCAAGAATAATTTTAAATATAGGCCTAGGGCATTTTATATTTTCCACAATAGTAGGGTTTGCAAGAAATTTGGGAGCAAAAGAGGAAGCCATTTGAAAAATACCTTAAGTTGCCTGATAATGTTTGAATTCTTGAAAGGAATCACTTCACAACTTCTCCTTGAATGGCTTTGCTCATATTTCACGCTCTCTGCTAATTTGAATGCTCGGCGAATCAAAAATGAAGGAAAACCGATGATTTATAATGAAATTTCTTTCAACAATCACATTAAATGCTTGCCAGTTAAGTGAAAAATTAACACATCTTTCGGTAAGGAAGAAATCTATCTTCTCACCATCGACCGAGGGTAAATTGCATGATATTCAATTTGTTGCAATACCCCCAAAGGGTTACTTCTCAGTTGGATGAATAATTTCCTGCCGATGGAGTAATACTCTGTTCTACCAGTGAAGGAATAGTCTCATCAATATTCTAATTTGTCTTTCTAATCCATTGTTTTGAAAATTCTTTCTTTACCTCATCAACCTTTTCTTTGCCTTTCAAACTGGGTCCTTTATTATTCGTCGGTGAAGTCTTGCTTCTTCAAATTTTTGTAATATGTCTAATTTTGTTACAAGCATAACAAGTCACATTATTCTTCTGAATAGCTTTTCCTTATCCTATGCTGGTTTGTGTTCTACATTGATTAGATAAGTGCCCAAATCTTCCACAAACATAACATCTCACATTCATTCTACAGTTTTCTGAATTATGACCAACTTTGTTGCATTTGTAACATTGACCGATGGGTGCATTAATGTTTTGATTGTTTCTAGATCTACACTGATTTTCTCTATGACCATACTTGTTATAGTTAAAGCATTTCCCATTAAATTTGTAAGCATTAGGTTGTCTTACCGGTTTACTGTGATCATGATTGTTTGTAGTACCAGAACTTTCACCAACTTCAAATCCAAGTCCATTTATATCTCCATTAGGTTTTTGAATTTTCAACATATCATCAAGTTCTTTTGAACTTTTATTGAATTTCTCTTTGTGTTGATTTGCAGTAGCCAACTCATTTTCTAGAACTCCCATTTGTCTCATAAGTTGAGTTTTATCATGTTGCATGTGAATCAAATCTGTCTTTAACATATCATTTTCATGACTGAGTCTTAGATTTTCATTTCTAGCATCATTGAGTCTCCTAGTCAAGTCATCTTCATTCTTCTTCCTATTTTCAATGTATTTACAAAATCTCATAGTCATATCTTGCATTTCATTCCTCATAGTACTATTTTCTTGTCTCATCTTGTTCACAAGTTCATTAAGAGTTTCCTTTTCATCATTATCATTCTGCATCTTCTCATGAAGTTCTTTTATTTTATTTCTAGCAATAGTAAGATTCTCCTGAAGTCCTTGAATGAATTCCTATGCAATCCTTAGATCATCTTCAAGTTTGATATTCTTCAAGTTCTCTGAATCATAGTCTACAAGAGCTCCTTCCAATTGCTTTCTTAAGTTCTCCATCTGTATCGGTGTCAAAATCTTCCTCAAGTTGTTAGGATTTTGAAAATAGAGGACCAAGATCTGATACCAATTGTTAGGATTAAAGATTATCCCAAAGATACTGAGAGGGGGGGTGAATCGGTATCTAACCGGTTAATAGAATATTTAACCTTATTAAGTATTTTGCATTCCAAAATAGTGTACTGGTAAATAAGAATTAATGCAGTAAACAGTAATAATAAAGACAACATAGAAATCACACCATAACACAAGATGTTTAATGAGGAAACCCGATGTGGGAAAAACCTCGGTGGGATTTGTGACCCACAATATTCACTCACTGGCCAATGAATAAATATTACTTATAATGAGGGGCCTGCACATGCAGGAAGACCAACTGCCTAGAGCTGATTGCTCAATTTATAAGATAGAAGTCTCAGTGACTTACAAAATGGATTATCAAAATCCAATACAATGTACTGCTTCAAATCAGCATCAACTATACCAGGTTCAGTACCGGTTTAAGCTCCTTCTAAAACCAAAAACCTTTGTTGTCACTTATATCACCTTATACATAATTCACAACTTTTTTCTTACTTCACACAATGACCTATAAGATCTCATACATATATATGAGTCTTTTACAATATGCCATGTCGGCTTTACAAAAGATAATTACATTAAATACAATAAATAAAACTTTATTCCCTGTCGGTTGGAGTGCCGATATGCATTGTAGTCATTTTCGGTGAAGTGTCTGCCGGTGTATGTAGATGTCTTTGCTGGTGCCAATGCCTGCCGGTGGCTTTACCAGATGAATGTCAGGTGGTTGCCAGAAGGTTGCCATCAATGACAACACCATCATTTCTCATCAGAGTGTAGAATGCCAACAATGTATAAATGTGTTATACTAACTTAACTTCCTTGTTAGTGGTATTAGAGCTTGAGAACCTTTGGTTGTAGTTATGGGTTGTTGGATTTTTGAATTAATCCAATTTTGAGTGGGAGCTTGTGTTAAAGATACTTTGTGATCTTGTTGTGAAATTTTTTAGATGACAATCACATTAGGGAGAATAGAGGTAGATAAGGTTTTTGGAAACAATTTTGAGATGTGGAAGTTGAATATGGATGACTTATTAATTAATTGATATTTGTGGGATGTTGTTGATGAAAATGTTTTAAAGTCTAAAAAACCTAATTGGCTACTCAATATGATGTTATTGTTAATAATGTTAGAAAATAAACAAGTTCTATACCAAAGATTGTGAAAATCAATCTCTATCCAATAAAACAATAAAAATATAAGATGTAAGGCTTGGACAAATACAACATGAAAATCTAAAACTTTTATGCAAATTGGAAATTAAGTTGCCTTAATGTTGAAAACCATGATTAGATTCTTCTTCTTTATGATGCCAAAAATCACCCTACATATGATCATGCTTAATAAACTTGTCTTATTTGAACTTTAAACATCAATAAATAAAGAATATTATCACCATAATATAGCAACAATGAGGCTTAAATCAGCAACATAAGAACACCACATAACACAATATTTATGTGGAGAGGCCCTTGCAAGAAAAAATCCACCAAGAAGAGAGGCTAAGGATACATTATCAACAAAAAATTTCTTACAATACAATCACTTGCATTCTCCTCTTTGACTCCAACCTATCAAATCCTATGAGCAACCTATGTATGCCTCCCATCTATCCTTTTTCTATAAAGAAACTCTACATTCAATTATTTCTACATAATTCTAAATCCAAAAGGTTGAATTTATAGAGTAGAAAGAGCTACAAAACCACCAATAAAGATGTCCAAAGAAGGCTATCCATCCCCCATGATAACAATCTTTCCAATGCCTCTAAAAAGGTAAAAAAGACACCAATTTTGTCTCCAATACTTTCCCTCCAACTTGGGCATCCAATATTGCAAGATAAAAATTACATGAAATGTCATTTAAATGACACTATATCGAGAGGTGCGTCTTGCCTTTTCCAAGATCCTAGTTGGAGAAGCCCAAAGGCCACTCATTTTTCCACTTCCTAATATATTAATTATCTCATTCTAGGAATACACATGTGGAACAAAGAATATTAAATAATTGTGTTCACAACCCACATTTATCGATGGTAGTGGAACCCATCACCCCTTATTAATGTATTACAAAATCTTGAGAATAAATATTAAAAATTATTTTTCCCAATACAACCTATGTTCCTTTCAAAAATTTCCAAAGATTTTGGAACCATAATAGGATTTACAAGGTAGATGGCACCTTAATCATAACACTCTCCCACTTGACATCATACATTGTAAATACATGCATAGGAATCACAAACAAGGGAAATCCATCTCTTAGCCATACATATATCATCCGATTCTTCACCATGCTCTCATGCTCCAACAAGAAACTTGCAAAAGGAATCATGATAATCACTATGTAAAGTAAAAAACTCCTCACATCCTCTGACATGCCACATACAGAAGGAAAAGGAACATGCCAAGTCAAACCATATCAATTGTCACTAAAACCTGAACCAATCTTTGCATGAACATAAGCATCATATTCAAATGATAACAAACGCTCTAAGTAGATGCCTTACTCATACCACTTATGCTATCAACCACAACAAATTACAATTCATTCAAGCTAGCCATACCTCAAACCAAGGCATTCCAACATAGATTATGCTTCATGCCATTAACATATCAACTCTAAATATGAAACATACAAGTATCCAATGTCCTACCTTACAGAATATACCTATGCATAAATGAACATATACATGGACAAACAAATTTTTTTGCATCAACACTAAAACATTCTTGTGGATATAGACAATCCACATCCAAGTCATCCCATTACAAGAAAATGGGTAGCTAATCCATAACCCACATAACTTGTAGATACAAATCTATCAAAACATGCAAACTCATCATCACATCAGTAATAAAAGAATCAAGCTACTACAAATAATTATTTGACATATATTCAAAAACTCCCACTCACGAGTAATGTCAAATCTAAAAAAATAGACCAAAGCTTACCAAGCCTATCCATAATACTTTACATAGAGGATTTGGCTAACTCGTCTATTACATAATGTCAATGATACATTCATTAACATACAAATTTCACAAACAAATATGATGCAATACCTATCTCACCACTAGTCTCCATAGCTCTCCTAGGTTATTCACATTCAACCATGTAAATACACACATCTAAGAAGAATAATAAGACTTAAGAGTCAACCTTCAAATCAAACCATATCCTTGTTACACTAACATGTGACAAGTTGTGTAATGTAATATCTCCTTCGCCATTCCTAAATTGAAAGTATATCAACATATAATATTTGAAATAAAATGAAACATAACATAAATATATATAAGCCTCTCATACCTAAGGTAGATCAAACAAACCATTCATTATCACAACAAAGGGAAATACCCAAAGACACAAATTATTTTCTATACATATCCAAATAAGTTATCAAAACTAGATCCATAGCTAAAGCCCAACAACAAGGAGAACAACATAAATCCATAAAACCATGCATCTTCTTCTCAACAAGTCCTTGAAACTTTTATATTCAAGACTAGTTCACATGAGAAGACAAGTTCTCTAGGAATCATGATAACCATCTCCTAATTGAAGGTTCTCCATAAAATCTCCCAAATGGAAGAGTCAAAACATGACCTCCAAACCAAGAAGATACAAAACTATTGGAAACTTGAGTTGTGTTTCTTATGTTGTCATTGGTGACAACCTATCTTGTGTTGTCATTGATGAC
This sequence comes from Cryptomeria japonica, assembly GCF_030272615.1. Classification (NCBI taxonomy): domain Eukaryota; kingdom Viridiplantae; phylum Streptophyta; class Pinopsida; order Cupressales; family Cupressaceae; genus Cryptomeria; species Cryptomeria japonica. The sequence goes on from NC_081406.1 coordinate 266,221,926, forward strand.
ATTGTGTGTAATGTAGATGTTGTAGATGGTTTGGAAATGAGTGTTCAAATGTTGTTATTCTACTTGGTGATGATGTTGAGTAAGTATGAGATATTTCCATAATGCTTGAACTTGAGTAGTAGAAGTTTCAATATATAGGAAAGAGTATTTAAATGTGTTTCTAGACAAATGCTTTGCATTCCTCCAATTTTTTATGGTCATGGCCTACTGTTCTGGATATAATGTATATATTATGTGGATGTTGCACTATCATGTTTTTAGGTTCTCAGTTGCTCATATAATTTAGTGGGTTGTGGCAGTGTGTTGACAATGAGGTTATCTATTAGGAATAGTACAGAGAATGCTTTGCATTGCTCCACTATGTTGGTTCAAGTGTTTCATCTTAGTGAACATGTTTATTTGGTTCGTGCAGTGTTCCAGTTTGGATTTCTAGTGTTGGTTTGATTAGCAAGTTAAGTTATGATGATCTATGTTATGATGTCAATTGTGGTGGCCTTTGGCTGAATCAAGTGGTGTATCTTATTTGGATCATACTTCTTTGGTTTTGATATGCATTAGAGGTTGAGTTAGAATGTTGATATGGGTCTCATCATAGCATGTGTAGATCTGTATTGAGTATTTTGTATTGGGTGATGTGTTTGGGTTGAATGGTTAACATGTTTCATTATTGTTCTACATGTTACAATTGATGGTAACTTTGGTGGATGTTCTAGAGTGTGTGGTTTATTAGAACCAACTCAAGAAGATGTGTTGCTATGTGTTTGGGTCCCCTTTATCTCTTGGAGTGGACCGCAATATTTATTTTTGATACAGATGGCTGACTTTATATAATTCATGTATAATTTGTTTGTGGTTGACCCTGTTGAGCATTGTATTTATAATCATAATAATCCCTGATTTCATGTTGAAGCTACATAAGTTTTCTTGGAAAAATATGATGACTAAGTATACCCTTAAGAATTTCTATAGAGACCTTTAAACTTTCATGAACATTAGGTTCACAACTCTTATCAGCCAAATTTGACCATCAGGTGAATAAAATAAACTCTCACCGAAAAGCTTAGTCTCACCAAAAAGATATATCTGTTGTATCAAAGAAACTGATATATGTTTCCTCGATAATATGAACCATCGAAAGGATTCTGGCTGCGATAAGACTCAAAAAGGTTTAATCGAAGTCATTGTTTCTATCGAAAAATGTATTGAGCTTCCATCAATGATACTATTTCGAAGAGATATGAGTTTCGAAGAACCAATAAAGCATTAGACCGACACCTAAATTCTTATCGATAAAGTAAAATGTCATCAATGGAAGCCAGTCATTGAAGGAAGGTTTTTTGCTCTTGGCGAGATGAAAAGTTTCATCGACACAATGATGTTGAGAAAGTTATGGATGTCATTCATCGATGACACATCATCAATAGAACTCAGGCATCGGATAAATTATTTCAAGGTATAATGATGGGATCGATTTCATCGAAAAGTAAAGTTTTGATGAAACGACAAAGGCTCCCATCGAAGTTGACCACTCAGAATAAGAATGAATGGAACCCATTTCAATAAAAAATAATGATTTGATGAAAGCCTAAAGCACAATGGCTATAATAATATTTTCATCGAAACAAAAGTGAGTTCGATGAAAGAATACCTTTCGATCAGAAAAAAAGGGACACTACCAAAGAACAAGGTTTCATCAACGTAAACGGTAAAATCATGCTGCAACTGAGCATCAAAGAAAGGGAAAAGGAACCATTAGAAGAAGCAATTACTTTCTGCTGCAAAATCATTCTAGAATTAAATGAAGTCCCATCGTCATAACTTCAAAGAAGTAAGTTCATGACCGTTACATAACAGGTGGATATAATTGATGAAACTATTGTAAAATTGTAATAAAACTACAAGAAAGAGGGAAATTCAGGTAGCATTGGTTAGAAAATTCATAGAGAGTCTTCAAAAATCAGAAGGTCCAAAGCTCCAAGTAAGTTCCTCATTTCTGAGCTTTTTAATTATAATGGAAGCCACTTCATCTATAAAAACTAGGGCTAGGAAACCTAGGGAAACCTAGTCTGTAGAAGAAAAATCAAAGAGGTAGAAGAAGGAGGGTCACCCATTAGACCAAGACCTATTACACCAATTCCCTGCCTCGGGCCATCGATCCAAAAAGATTAAAATAGATGATGAAGGCTTAGAGGATAGGTTTGAGAATTTGGGAGACATTTGGATAGAGATTAGTGTGCATGAATTGTTCATCTTTGGATATGTGCAAAGGAATGCTCCAGAGCCTATAAATAATTTGTGGAGATTGAATCTGGGGAAGTTGGCAGTACCCAATGTTTTTGTAAATGTTAAACTTATGAAATCTCTAGCCAACAATTATGACCCCAAAATGAAAACCATATATGATTATATGGGGAATCCAATAGTGTCCATCACTAAGGAAGTTATAGAAAGTCTATTTGACTTGGATTGGGGATTTGAAGAAAAGATAGACACTAAAAATCTTACCCGGGAACATTTTAATATGAAAGATATCTATAAGAGGTGGAGACTCCCTATCCACAGACCGAAAGTTGCAGGATCAATAGTGCCATTCGGTGAGGGGGATAAAGCTCCCTTTGATGTTAACCTTTTCTTCCCCTATTTCAAGTACACATATTATTGTGTAGCCCAGGTCTTAGGAATTGAATCCCCCCCTTTGATGGATATAATGGCTATGATAATCTATGCAGATTTGCAATCGAAGGACCCTAGGACATTTGATTTTGCTGCTTATTTGTCTGAGGCCGTGAATCATGGTTGGAAAAGTTGAAGGGAGACATGGTCAATATTCACTTCAAATATTACTCTTTTCTCATGCATATATTACTATCTACTGGACAAGATAGAGGGTTGTGGCTAGATGGGTTGTGTGTTAGGGCTTATGATAAAGATGGAGTAAGGAAGCCTGTGTAGTTATGGTTGTCTTCATGGGATCAAAGATACAACAATAGTCAGTATTGGCATTTTGAAGATTTTTCGTTAAAACATTGTACATAGTTGCTAGGGTATCCATGTGATCACTCTATATCTCCAAAAATTCAAAGATTTCTCAGACCAAAGGAGTTATGTGAAGACACTTTGATTACACATAATTGGGGAGATTGATGTTGTTTTCTGGATTACACTCAGATAAGGGTGTATGGGTTTGAGGGAAATCCTTATTTGTTGACATCAATGACAAAACCATATCAACATATCCAAAATACCAACAATCTCCCCCTTTGGCATTGATGGCAACACAAGATGGAAAAACCATCAAAGTGCCAAAACATAAATGCCAAAAACCAAAAACCAATAATCTCCCAAAGAGATCATTAACCAGAAATGAAAATACCGATACAGAGAGTAATCAATCTCTCCAACGATCTCTCCCCAAAGTAACAATCTCTCCAACAATATCTCCCCTAATTGATAATGTGTTTTTCCATATCAATCTCTCCCCCTTTGACATCAAATGCCAAAGCATTACAAAAACCAGATTAAATATAAAATACCAACTCATTCAATATACCAACTACTCCCCCTGAGAAGTAGCTCTTTGCATCAAAGCCGGAATAAAAGATTTCTCTGTTAATTCTGTCAATTGATGACAAACATCAACTATCTAAGACTCTACCAGTGGGGGTAGGACTCAAAGTTGCTCTTTGAGATATTCAAAAGTTTCCTTAGGCAAAGGCTTTGTAAAAATATCTGCAATTTGCTCTTTATTATTCACATAAACCAATTTCACTTCTTTTGCTTCAACATTCTCCTTTAGAAAATTGAATTTGATAGAAACATGTTTAGTTTTAGAGTGAAATACAGGGTTCTTTGATATATCAATTGCTGCCATATTATCACAGTAAATAGTTATAGGCTCCTTGCATTTTACCTTTATGTCCTTCAACATTTGTTTGATCCATAATACCCGTGTACAGTTAGTTGCTGCTGCAATATATTCTAATTCTGTTGTTGATAGACTTGTACAACTCTATTTTTTGCTCAACCATGAAATTAGTCTGCTACCAAGAAAAAATGCTCCGTCGGTGGTTCTTTTTCTATCATCCACATCTCTTGCCCAATTAGCATCTGTGTATGCACATAAGTCAAAATTTTCATCTCTAGGATACCATAAACCAAGATTTGTAGTGCTTTGTAGGTACCAGAAAATCCTTTTCACTACTGATTCATTATTTTCTTTAGGATTACTTTGAAATCTTGAAACAATACATACTGCATTCATAATATTAGTTCTTTTTTGTGTCAAATACAGTAAACCTCCTATCATAGACTTGTATCTAGTCAGATTAACATGCATTGATTCATTCTTGAAAGATAATTTATCACTTGTAGTCATAGGTGTGCTTACTGGTTTATAGTTTTCCATGCCAAATTTCTTTAGTAATTCTTTCAAGTACTTAGATTGACATATGAATATACCTTTATCAGTTTGTGAAATCTACAATCCTAAAAAGAATTTTATCTCTTTAATCATAGATATTTCAAATTATTGATGCATTTTATTAGAAAAGTCTTTACACAAACCATCTTCTCCTCCAAAGATTATATCATCAACAAAAACTTCGATAACCAAGATGTCATCATTAGTCACTTTGTAGTATAGATTGTTGTCAGTATTACCTTTAGTTTATCCAAGCTTCAAAAGGTATTTGTCCAATCTAGCATACCAAGCTCTAGAAGTTTGTTTCAATCCATATAAAGCTTTCCTTAACCTAAAGACCATGTCTTTGTTATCTATCAAAGAAAATACATCAGGTTGTTCAATATAAACTTTTTCTTCAAGATCTCCATTCAAAAATGCACATTTAACATCCATTTGATATACTTTGTAGTTCTTGTGTGTTGTAAAAGCCAATAAAAGTCTGACTGCCTCAATTCTACCTATCGGTGCAAAGGTTTCATTGTAATCAATTCCTTCTTTCTGTGAATATCCCTTACACACTAATCTTTCTTTGTTTCTAATTACCTTACCATCTTCATTAAGTTTATTTCTAAAAACCCATTTAGTTCCAATTACATTTTTGTCTTTAGGCCGAGGAACTAATGACCAAGTGTTATTTCTTTCAATTTGTTCCAATTCATCTTCCATAGCTTTAATCCAATATTTATCTTCACATGCCTCATTAATTGATGTAGGTTCAATTTGAGAAATAAGACATACCTCTTCATTTTCCAATCTTACTTGTCATAACTCCTTGAAATTAGTTTCCAATTATCTGATCTTCAGAATGATTCAGTCTTACATATTAGGGTGTTTTTGCTTGTTGTTGTTCTTCAGTGACTGTTGAATCTCCAGATGATGTTGGTGTAATTGGATCACCATTTTGTACTGGTGTATTCATAGTAGGTTCATTTATGATTATCTCTATTGCTAGTTCAGAGTCTGTGTATCTTGAATTTCCTCTAAACTGTTCATCAATCTTCACATTTGCACTCTCAACAATTTTATGAAATCTCTTGTTAAAACATCTACATGCCTTACTCTTAGATGAATAAACAAGAAATATTCCTTCATCACTTCTAGGATCAAATTTACCAATATACTCATCTCTTCTAATATAGCATTTACTTCCAAATATTTTGAAATATTTAAGAGTAGGACTATAACCAAACCATAGTTCATGTGGGTTCTTACCGGTTTCACCTCTGATGTGAACTCTGTTGAATGTATAAACAGTTGTATTGACCACTTCTCTCCAGTATATATGAGGTAGATTTTCTTCTGATATCATACTTCTAGCTGCATCCAAGATAGTTCTATTTTTCCTTTCCACAACTCCATTTTGCTGGGGTGTCTGGGGTGCTGATAATTGTCTTCTGATCCCATTCACTTCATAGAATGTATTAAATTCCTTAGATGTAAATTCACCTCCTTGATCTGATCTCAAACATTTGATTTTCTTGTTGCTTTCATTTTCTACCATTACCTTGAATAGTTTGAATTTCTCAAATGCTTCAGATTTCTCCCTGAGAAAAGTAACCCAACACATTCTAGAATAGTCATCAATGATTAGCATAAAATACCTATCTCCTTGTATACTTCTAGTTGTTGCTGGACCACATAAATTAGTATGAATTAAATCAAGAACATTGTTACACTTTTCTAGAATACTCTTGAAAGTTGCTCTAAGTTGCTTTCCAAATTGACATTCCTTACATACCGGATTGTGAGGTTTAATAATCTTAGGTAAATCTCTTACCACCTTAGTAGTACTGAATTTCACAATGCAATCAAAATTTACATGACAAAGTCTCTTATGCCATAACCAACTTTCATCAATATGTGCAATCAAACATGCTTTCTCATTGTTGTTCAAATGAAAGATATTACCTCTAGTCTGATTACCGGTTGCAATTTCCAAACCAGTCCTGTTTAAGATTTTGCATTTACCATTTTTGAATTGTAACTGAAATCCTTTCACAACTAATTGACAAACACTCAAAAGATTCAACATAGTAAACATTATTAGTATTATGCTTACCATCAAAACATATAGTTCCTTTTCCTTTGATCAAACAAGCTTTATCATCTCCAAATCTTACTAGACCTCCATTGTATTCCTGAAAGGTTAAGAATTTACTCTTATCACCAGTCATGTGATGTGAACATCCTGAATCAATAATCCATTCATCCTTATCTTCAACTTTACCTACCAGGGCCTACTCTACCGGTTGAACAGTAGGTGTTGGTTGATCTTTTGTTATAGCAACAAAAGCACATCCATTGTTTGTTGGATCCTCATCAGAATCATCAATAACTCCTTCATCAACATAATAACAAGATTTGTCTCTATTCTTCTTAAACTTGTATTTTTGATAGTTAGGGTTAGGCTTATATGTTCTTTTAGCTTCTTCTCTTAATCTTGCATGTCTATCAGGACATCTAGAAGCCATATGACCAATCTTATTACAGTTAAAATATTTAAAGGGTGCTTTACCTTCATACTTCCAATTGGACCTTTAGGTATTTTCCTTGCAAATAGTGCTTCAAGTTCTTCATTTTTTCTCCTTCTTTCTTCAAGTTCTCTTGCATAGAAGGCTCTCCAATCAGATTTATCAGATGATGATGATGATGCTATAGTTGATGATGATGTCTTGAAAGCTAGATCTATCTTAACAGTAGTAACAGGACCAAATTCCTCAAGTTCAAAAGCTGAAAGTTTTCCAACCAAAGTGTCTCTAGATACTGATGCATTAAGCATTGTTCTCAATTCATTTATAGCAGTAACTTTCATTTTATATGCCAGTGGAAAAGCTCTTAAAACTTTAGAAACAATCTCATCTTCACTTAAGGTTCCTCCACAATATTGTATACCCAAAACAATTTCATTTACTCTTTCCATAAAAGAAGAAATTCTTTCTTCTTCTTCCATTTCCAGATTTTCATACCTGACCTGGAAGCATTCGAGTTTTGCAATTTTGACTGTGGAATCTCCTTCATTCAATGTTTCTAGTTTGTCCCAAATAGCTTTAGCAATAGATCTGTCTGACAATCCCATGACATGTTGATCTGATAATGCGCTCAAAAGTGCTTCTCTTGCTTTGCAATCATTTTCCTCATCTTTAGCCAAGTTAGGTGGATTAGGTTTACCTTGAGTAGGAGCAATATAGCCATTCTTTGTAACATCCCATATGTCCTTTCCAATGCAATTCAAATGTGTCTCTATCCTGATCTTCCATATGCCATAGTTAGTTCCATCAAGTTTTAGACTGTCCTTCCTGGAATAGTTAGAAGACATTGGATCTCCTCAAGCTGTTAAACTTTTGCAAAAAGAGGACTAGGCTTTGATACCAATTGTTAGGTCCTAGAGGCAACTGAGAGGGGGGGGGGGGGGGTGAATCAGTTGTCTAATAAATTCAATCAAAATTAACTTAACCAAAACTTAATGCTTAAGATCAGTAAACCAAACTTTCTGCCGGTAGACAATTTTATCAGTTAATTGTAGTACTGGTAAAAAATAATGCATGAAACAAAAAGACAACAACATCCACAACACATAACACAAATATTTATATGTGGAAACCCTGTAAGGGGAAAAACCATGGTGGGAAGCCTTACCCATAGTCAAATGATACTACTGCAGATAGTATGTGTGTACAATATGGATTCTGCACATGCAAAAAGGCCAGCTGCCTAGAGCTCACCGCTCAATTACAAAATGAGAGTCACACTGACTACAATTGGATGGTTAGATCCAATGATAATGTAATGCATAAAATAGCATCTTCATATGTTGGATTCAGTATCGGTTTAGTTCTGATTGCCTTCACAAAACCTTCCTTCAACCTTCAAATGATGTCCACGTGTATAGCTTTGCTTATTTTTGCATATACCTTATTACAATTCCTTTTCCCAATCGCATATCAATCTCACAAAAGAGATCTTACATTTATAACATAACCTAAGACCAATTGAATAGGATAGCTCACTAAAAGATATTACAATAAAATCAATATTCGATGCATGATGTCGGCTCAAATGCATTTACAATAATAATAAATCATCTCCATAACACATCGTTTTGATCTGGGATAGATATGCTTGCTGGTGCATATCCTGGACCTATTTGCCGATAACAGTAAATATGCAAACCCAAATAAACAATTAACCAAATCACCAAAACCAAGTGATCAAATAATGTCTTTGACATAACCAAGTAGTCTCCAAGTCATTCCAAGTGCCAGTGAACAATATAATCTGTCGCTGAACCAAATACCGGTGACTGTGCATAAGTCTCTGACTTGCCGGTGAACATAATCAAAATCTCCAAGTACTGATAAGTGTTGACAAGTGATGATAGGCGTTGACATCAATGACAAAACCATATCAACATATCCAAAATACCAACAGCCAAAGCCAAAAAACTCATGGAACATGAGCTGGAGATTGTAGATGGTGTTCCTATGTATGTTTTTCAGGGACATGAAACAAGATGTTAGGGATACAGAGCCTTTGGCACACATGTCTCCCCAGTCTATTTATGAGTTTATGCTGGTTGATTCACCAAGAGAAGAGTATCCACTTGGATATGAATGCAATGAACATATGAATCTAGAAACTATCCAGTATGGTGTCCAGGAGATCAATGATGTCAAATTACTGGAGCATGAAGAATTTATTTCAAACAATGACTTTATTCACACCAAGGAATTTAATACATTCCTATGACAACACAAAGGGACATTGGTCAAAGCCAATACAGAGGGGAAAACTGAGGAAGAGATGCTCAGAATACTACAAGAGGAAATAGACCAAGCCATAAAGGAAATGACACCTGAAAGATGAAGGCTATTACTTAAGGATGCTAGGGTGCTGATATATTCAGGATGGGACATGAGATCTGCTCTATTGTTTGATAGCTTTTTGAAGAAACAGGGGCCAAATAAGCACATTATGCTCGATGAAGTAGATAAGATTTTCATGGGATCAGGATATGATCCTGATCAAAAGGCTCTTATGTTGTGTGCTTTGTACCCTAAAGAAAAAAGTCCCTTACTCATAGACAACGATGAGGCCTTTGGACATTTAATGATCCAACAAGTTGAGAAAACTGATCCTAGGATCACTGCCAAACTGAATTTGGATGTGGCAAAACTCAATCAAGATCAGATTGAGTTTCTAGTCAGGGAGAATATCACCTATAGAGGATTGTATGAGAATTCCAATGGGGGAGTGCAATGGTTATAAGAGAGACTACTACAACAAAGCTTTTCCCTAGGCATCAATGATCTAGATATGGCACTTGAGACTGACTGAAAGGTAATGGATGCTCTGATAGACACTATCTACTGGAAGACCAGAAGTGAGAAGTTAGTTAGCGATATCATCGAACATAGGTTCAGAACCATGCTAACACATGTAGATTAGTATTGGAAAGTGTATACTGGGACTGTCAAGGCTCTGAGGGAGCATGAAATATTAAAGAAATGGTTGCAAGAGGTGATGAATAGTGTTGATACCATGACACTTGAAGAGAGAGCAGAAGGGATAGCATATTGGAGAAGCATGAAAGATATGTAGATTCCTTGAACAAAGACCTCCAAGCGCTGGATGATGGGAGCACCTCACGAATGCCAACAATCTACAAGGAAGGAGAATTGATATCATTAGAACAATGGCAGAATGAGCTTGCTAGCATCAAAGAGCGAGTCATCTCAGGATTGGATCGGGACAAAGATTTGGCCCCTTCTGTCAACCAGATAATCTTTGAGTACATTTCATTGGGAGAAGAATTGAAGAAGTGGAACATTGACACCAGAGGCTACAGAGAGGATGATTAAAAAAATCATTTGGGAATGCTTAATATATTTTTATTTAACTTCGTCAAGAATATGCAACCTGGTTGTTAATGTCGGGAAGGGACATGACTTTTCATAGGGGATAGGTTTTGTTCTCATATATATGAGAAGTGTTTTGTAAAACAAAAAGGAGATTTAAGAAATAGATGTACAATATACTCTGGTAGTTTTTTGTAACTTTCAAAACTCTAACAATATAATCAACTATTTATTTTACATGTGTTGTGAGTTGTTTATTTCAATTGGCAGTTGTTTTGTGATATTGTCTCATAGAAGATAAGGTTGCTTGTATCTTCCTAGTGAAGTTTATTTTCCTACTACTATTAATTTGAATAAAAGGCCTACTTGTGTATTGTAAATGTTCCTTGTATGTCTTCCTTGAATGGTCTCTTAAAGTAAGGGTTAAATTGATTCGAGCAAATTATAGCAAAAGACTATTAAAACTGATGTTTTTTAGGAAAGGTGACTGACAGTTCTACCTGGGGGTGATTTAAAATTGTCTCATAGAAGCATACATTAAGTCCTACTGAAGAAATAGACTCTGTGGCCCAAATAAGAGGAAAGACACTGATCATTCATAAATAACAACTTTTTACCATATGAATTACCTTTACTTTAAAGCAATAGGAATAGTTGAGTAGGGTATATAGAATCAATTAGCAGTAGTGTATACATATAAATTTCAAGTACAAATATCGAATATCTTTCACAAAAACAATCTTGAAGTCATCTAAAAGCCACCTATCCTAGGAACCTATGCCATTTTGAGATAGGGAAAATTTTAGATCAAGATACTCAATCTGCTATAAAGGGCATTAGTCATCAAAAGTGACTAGTGAATAGGTATACTTGTCAAGGTCTTGTAGAGTCTAAGGTGAGGGAGTTAGTAACTAAATAGGTTCACTCTATAAGTTGGCCAAGTCAATTGGAGGCATTTCCTTAGAACCTATCCAATCTGTTGATTTGAGATCCAATAGACCCAATTGAGGATTTTAATGTATAATCTTACGTAAATAAATGTGCAGATGTATGAGTTGAGGTATGGAATGTATGGAGAATTTTTGTGAATTGGATGTGAATGATATGCAAGTAGTAGAAGTGCAATTTTTTTGTTTGTGATGAGCTTTGATGATTATATCTTCAATTTAATAGTATGTTGAAACAATGAATAAATTCAGTGATGTTTACCATGATATTGTTCGCTTGACATAGTGGTTCAAGGATAGTTTCATGATCAAATATATTTTTCATTAAAAATCATTATTCCTTGTACCTGTTGAAAGATAGTGAATCCTTTAGTGGTCTGTCTAGCTCTTTTCATCTTGCTCTAAGATTGTGCATCTCAGTATTGCAAGTCATTTGTATCTTGCCCTAAGTTTGTGCACCTTAGTTTTGCTAGTCCATTTAAGTGTGGTGATCTCCTTGGCCTTTAGCCTAAAATATTGTAATCATTTATTCATATTATGAGTGTGGTTCTCACCATGGTTTTTCACTTCTTGGGTGTTCTACATAAATATGGTGTTCTTGTGTGCGTTGTGTTTTGTGCTTTCACATTTCATATTTGCAGTGATAAGTTAATTGTCGTTTGGATTTCAAAGGATAATAAGTAAGTTTTTTTAAGTTATGAGATAATTCACCCCGCTCTAAGTCCTATGGTGTGTTCAACAATTGGTATCAAAGTGAGGCTCCTTTAAGATAAGTTTAACTGCTCAAGGATGATCCAAGATGGCGCAAGAAGTCTATTTGAAGGAAATGAGGTTTGATGGAAAAATTAATCTACTTGGAAGTCATGGATAGAATATCATTTGAATTCTCTACCACTTAGTATATGGGACATTATTAAGACTTGTTATACTACTCCACAAGGTGGTCGTACTAGTCCGAAAGAAGTCAAGAATCATCAAAATAATGCCAAGGCAAGTAATATACTTGTTAGTAGTTTGAGTGACATAGAGTTTTTCAAGATTAATGGATGCAAAAGTACAAAGAAAATTTGGGATAATTTGAGGAACATTTATGAACGAGATGAGAAGACCTAGAAAGCCAAATTATAAAATCTAAAACACAAATTTGAGATACTGAGGATGTTTGAAGTTGAGAACATTGAAATGTGCATGCAATGAGTAAAAGAGGTTGTCAATGCAATGAACATAAATATTAGGTTCAAATGATAAAAAAGGCTCTGAGTAACTACCTTACTCATACCACCTGGAATAATAACTAGAGAAAATTGCAACTCATCCAAGCTAACCATACCTTAAACCAACATAGATAAAACTTCATTCTATCAACATATCAAATCTAAACCTACAATAAAGTCTCTATAAATCTAACCTCCTATCTCAAAGAAACATACCAATAATTAAATGACCACAAACAAGGCCAACTAACAAAGTCTGCATCACCACTGAAATAATATCATGAATATAGATAGTCCACGTTTGAGTCATCCAACTACAATCAATAGGCTATACACACCTTCAAATTGTTGGATTGGTTGAAGAGATCAGAATACTGAGGAGGGGGGGGTGAATCAATATTCCCATCAAATAAAACTTTCTCCAAAACTAGACCTCTTATAGATGTATCAAACTCATTAATTAAGAATATAAAACGTGAAACAACAAATACAAAATAAACATGAAAACTCAACCACAAATGGCACACTAGATTTTATACATGGAAAACCCAAATGAGAAAAACTACAAAGTGTTAACTCTCAAGAGAATATAACTAGTTATATGGTGTTTACAAAAGGGTGGCTCACTGTCAAATGACTCACTACCATATTACAAAAATGGCTCACTGTTGGAATGATCACTACCAAATTACAAAAATGGTTCATTGTTGGAACGCTCACTGCAAGATTACAAAAGAGGCTTACTATTGGAATGCTCACTACAATAGGTATAATTGAACTAAAGAAATTTGCATCTCCAAATCCATGAGATCAGTTCCAAGTTAAGCTCAGATCACAACTCACCAATCCTATAGTAGATTTAATGAAAGATCTTTGTATTGTTGTCGACAGATGCCTGGGGCAGATCCGGTGAAGAATGACTACAACATTGTCTACACTATGACTCTGCACCAACTACCTTTGATGTTCGCAACTCCCACTTCACGCTCTATTACTTACTTTACTATCACTATCTCTATATCTCACTCATATCACACACTTCCATATATATACTAGAAAGATCATACATTGGGATAATATGTCAGCCTAGCTTAACACGTTATCCAATAGAGCCTTAAACATAGACATGATAACCAGGTCAGCCTCCACAAGATCTCTACATGCTTTCTTTTACACAATTCATCCACCGATGCATATACCTTAATTACCGAAATGAGACAGGAGTCAACCAGACCCATAGATATTGACCCATAAACAAAAATACTCCAAACATAACAACTCCAAACTCCAAAATAAAAATATCATGCATACCATAGATACTGATGCAGGAGCATCCCCAATTCACAACAATCTTGCATCAACCAAAACCATTTTCCTTTTTGTTTTGTTTTTTGTTTGCAGTTTCAGGTTTCCTTTCTATATGTCTTGGTTGTGGCTCACCGGATCCTATGGAGTTGGATTCTACTTGAAAACTTGATCATCTTTCTTTCTTTCAGACCACATCTCATTTGGATCACTTACTGATAAGATATCACTACTGATTTCCATGACAATTTCTTGTTATTGATTGTTCCTTTGTTACCGGTTTCCTGAGACCTATTCTAGTGATCTACCAGAACCCATTCTGAAGATTGCAGAGACTTGGGCATTGATTTAGATGTTCCTTGGCATGTAGCCGACCTTTCCCCCCAATCTACATTTCATCCATTAGATTTTTTGGAGGAATCTCTTGGCGAAGATCGACCTTGTTTATTTTGCATGTTAGGTCTTGTTCTTCGGGTTTTGATCCCTTTTGGGCTGACTCAATCCTTTGGATCAATATATATATTTGTAATCATACTTTAGAATGCAATCAATTAGAATCAATTGGAGTATCAGATAGATAGACTATGCCTAGAAGATAGATATTTCGATTCAAGGTCCCGATTGTGACCTATCTACCAGGTTTGTGTGTCGGTATGTTGTAACCCAGTTGTTACCGGTTGGATGTAATCAAATTTTATGCAATAAAAATATTTGTTTTGCATTGCCTCCATCATATCTATGTGTTTCCATTATGTTTATTCTTGCTGATTGGTCCTAATTGATCTCTTTGAGGTCCATCCTCACCGGTGACTACTTCAAGTGGTATCAGAGTGAAGATTCATTCTAGAGGTTGCGTGTCCAGAATTTTTTTGTTGTAGGGTGGCATATTGCGGATCCGACCTATAATTGTAGAGGACTAGTGTGAATCGATGGCACAAAGAGGAACTAGGAATGGTTGAGAGTGTGGGAATGCATACCCTGTTGTGATGAAGATGTTGCAAGGAATAACAGCCAGGTCAGAAGCCATGGAGATAACCTAGAGAAGAGGCCGACATATTGAAGATGTAAGCGATGATGAAGGAGAAGAAGCCCCGATAGAACAAGTAAACCTACCGAAAGTTGATCCAGATGAAGAAAGGTTTTTAAGGGTTTTGAGTAGGGCAAACACTAAACCTCATTTTACCCCACTGGAATATGATTGGAAGTTAGACTCGGATGAATTGATGGATTGGATCTCAGAGATGGAGAAGTATTTCAATTTTGAAAACATTGCAAAAGAGAGGAAGGTGAAATATGCTTGTACCTAGTTGAAAGGTCATACATCTCTTTGGTGGGAGCATTTGCAAGTTGATAGATAAAGAAGAGGTAAAGAAAATATTAAGACATGGGATCAAATTATTGATAAGTTGAAATCAAAGTATCTGTCGGCAAATTATCAAGTGGATTTGTTCAGGAAGTTGCAGAATCTGAGACAGAAGGAATCTAGTGTTAAGGAGTACACCTAAGCATTTTACAAGTTGAACATTAGATCAGGACATGTTGTTGATGAAGTTAAACAAATTGCAAGATATTTGAATGGATTGTGGATTTCTATAAAAGATGAACTTAGTATGATCAAATTGGAGAGTGTTGAAGAGGCTTACTAGTATGCACTAAAGGCTGAAGAGAAATTGAACAAAAGACATGAACAGAGACAAAGAGGTAGAGGTGGAAGGTTTACCAAAGGAAGATTTCAAGGAGGAAGATGATCTACCAGAGGAAGAGGAACCAACATAGATTAGAACAAGGACAAGGAAGTGAGAAAAGAAGGTAATTCATATTGGAAGGATGATAGAAATTTCTACCGAAATGAGAACTTTGGAAGACAAGATAAGAGGACATTTAGAGGAACTTTATTTAAGTGTGGAGGAGAAGGACACCGTGTATTTGAGTGTAAGAAGATAGAGGCTCCAAAAGAGAAGATGTGGTGGAAGAGAACCCCACTAGATCAGACAATAAACTGGAAGATGGAGAACTGTTGATGATGAGGAGAGATTTGTGTCATACCAGAGGAGATGAAGAACCCTTGTAGAGGAATAATCTGTTCAAAACCAATTGTAAGGTATCTGGTAAGTGTTGTAAAGTTATTATTGATAGTGGTAGTTTAGATAATCTTGTTTCAGAAGAGATGGTGAATAAGTTGAAATTGGAGAGGTTGAAACACCCTAAACCTTATTAGATAGAATGGATTTAGGATGAACATAAGTTTTTTGTAATTGAACAGTGTTTGATGAAAGTGAAAATTGGGAATTATCATGATGAAGTTTTGTGTGATATTATGCCTATGGATATTTGTCATCTTTTGGTGGGTAGACCTTGGTAGTTTAATAGATAGACAATACATGATGGAAGGAAGAATACATACACTATTGTGGCTAATGGGATGAAGCAAACCTTGTTACCTTTGGAAGAACCTTTGAAGAATGAAGTCTGTAAAAATGCCAGAATATGTTTAGTAGATGGAAGGAAATTCATGGATGGACTGAGACATGAGAATGTGTGTTTTACTTTAATTCCTAAGAAGACTGAGAGACCAAAACTAGAAGAAGAGAACCCAAAAGAGATAAGATATTTGCTGACACAATATGAGTACAACATTTCAGATAATGTACCTGATGGATTTCCACCTATTAGAAGTATTAGTCATTGCATGGACTTGGTTCCCTAAGCTAGTTTGCCTAACAAATATACACATCGATTGACACCGGCAGAGAATGAAGAACTGAATAGACAAGTGCAGGAGCTATTGAATAAAGGTTTGATCAAGGAGAGTATGAGCCCTTGTGCAGTACCAGTAGTATTAGCACCTAAGAAGAATGGAGAGTGGAGAATGTGTACCAATTCAAGAGAAATGAACAAGATCATAGTGAAATACTGGTTTCCTTTGCCTAGGATGGATGACATAATGGACTGTTTGAGTGGAGCAAAATAATTTACAAAGATTGATTTGAAGAGTGGATATCATTAGATCAAGATCAGATAAGGTGATGAGTGGAAGACAACATTTAAGACAAACGAAGGACTATATGAATGGTTGGTGATGCCTTTTGGATTGACTAATGCACTGAGTACTTTCATGAGGCTGATGAATTAGGTATTGAAGAAATTCTTGGGTAAGTTTGTTATTGTGTATTTGGATGACATTCTGATTTTCAATAAAACAAAAGAGGAGCACTTGTTGTTGTTAAGACAAGTTTTGCAGACGTTGAGAGAAGAAAAGTTGCTAATCAATATCAAGAAGTGTACTTTCTTGAAGGATGAGTTAATCTATTTAGGATTTGTGATATTTGAGGATGGTTTGAAGATGGATCCTGAGAAAATGAAAGTCATTATTGAGTGGCCTACACCGAAAAGTATTGGAGAGGTAAGATCATTTCATGGATTGGCTAGTTTTTACTAGAAGTTTATCATAAATTTTAGTTCAGTTTGTAACCCTATGACTGAGACCATGAGAGGAGATCAGAAGGAATTCAAGTGGACCATTGAAGCAAACAAAAGTTTTGAATTATTGAAGCAGAAAGTGACTAGGCACCCCGTGTTAGCTCTACGGGATTTCAATAAGGTATTTCAAGTGGATTGTGATGTAAGTGGAACAACAGTAGGGGTAGTCTTGAGTCAAGAAGGGAGAGTAGTAGCTTATTTCAGTGAGAAATTGAATGATTCCCAAAGGAGATATTCAGTGTATGATCAAGAATTTTATTCCATAGTTCAAGCCTTGAAGAAATGGAGACACTACTTGTTGCCTAAGGACTTTGTGTTGTATACAAACCATTAAGCTTTGCAGTTTTTGAATAGTCAAAGTAGGTTGAATCAAAGACATATGAGATGGGTAGAATTCTTGCAGAGTTACACCTTTGTGTTGAAGCATAGAAGTAGGAAATCTAATAAAGTTGCTGATGCATTGAATAGGAAAAGGAATTTGCTGACAGAGATGAGAGTGACAGTATTAGGTTTTGAAGATTTGAAGACCTTGTATGATGAAGACCTAGATTTTGCAAAACCTTGGAAAGCATGTAGAGAACCGGTTATGGTTGATAGGAGAAAATGGTTGGATTATTTCATTCAGGATGGGATGTTAATCAAGGGATTTTAGTTGTGCATACCTAAGACCTCCATGAGAGAGAACCTAATAAAAGAGAAACATAATGGAGGACTAGCTGGACATTTTGGCATTGACAAAATAGTTTCATTCATGAGTGAGTAGTACTTTTGGCCCCAGATTCATAAGGTTGTTAAGAGATATGTGCAGAGTTGTAGAGTTTGTCAAACTTTGCAAAAGGTAGTGGTTAGAATGTGGGATTATATAAACCTTTTATAGTACTGATAAGACCTTGGGAGGATATAAGCATAAATTTTGTACTTGGATGGCCTAAGACACTGAGAGGGAATGATTCTATATTTGTGGTAGTAGATAAATTTTCAAAGATGGCTCATGTCATACCTTGTAAGAATACATCAGATGCATTGCATGTAGCAGACCTATTTTTTAAGGAAGTGGTGAGATTGTATGGATTACCTAAGATCATAGTTTCAAACAGAGACACTAAGTTTATTGGCTATTTTTGGAGAACACTTTGGAAGAAGATGAAGATAGATTTGAAGTTCAGTTCTACTTTTCATTCATAGATTGATGGACATATAGAAGTTGTTTACCAGAGTTTGGGAAAGTTGTTGAGATGTTTAGTGGGAGATAAAATTGAAAGTTGGAATTTGATCCTTGCATAAGAAGAGTTTGCCTACAACAATTCAGTGAATAGAAGTACCATAAAAATGCCTTTTGAGATTATTACCAGAGTGCACCCTAGAGGAATATCGGAATTGAGAGATATTAGCAGTGAAGACCAAAAGATTTCAGAAGCAAAATATTTTGCAGATCACATGGTAGCATTGCACATTTAGGTTAAACAATATTTAGAAGACATGAACAACAAATATAAGGAGAAGGCAGATGAGAAGAGGAGACATAAGGAATTTGAAGTTGGTGATGAAGTGATGGTATATCTGAGAAAAGAGAAATTCTCGGTTGGAACTTATAATAAGTTACAGATGAAGAAGTTTGGACCCTGTAAGATTTTGAGGAAGTTCACTTTTGGAAATTCATATGAATTGGAGCTATCAGATAGTCTAAGTATTTCAACTATATTCAACATTGTAGATCTTCATGAGTGCCATGAACTAGAATTTAGTGAGGATAGTGTTGTAGACCTTGAGAAACAATTTTCTCGGAAGGAATTGGATCAGATTGAAGAGATTTTGGACTGTAGGATTGGGCGTAGTACCCAAAATAGTCAAAACAAAGAATATCTTGTGAAGTGGAAGTACAAACCAATTGAAGATTTATCTTGGATTTCTCAGGCAGAGGTAGACCACCTTGGTTTCCCTCTAAACCTAGAAAATTGAGAGGCTCACTTTTTCATTAAACCTGGATGTCTGATGTAGGAGCATCCCCGATTCACAACAATCTTGCATCAACCAAAAAAAATTTCCTTTCTGTTTTGTTTCTTGTTTGCAGTGTCCATTTTCCTTTCTTTGTGTCACGGTTGTGGCTTACCAGATCCTATGGAGTTTAATTATACTTGAAGACTTGATCATCTTTCCTTATTTCAGACAACATCTCATTTGGATCACTTACCAACAAGATATCGCTACCAGTTTCCATGACAGTTTCTTGTTATTGATTGTTCCTTTGTTACCAGTTGCCTGAGACCTATTTTTGTGATCTATCGAAACCCATTCTAAAGCTTGTGGAGCCTTGGGCATCGATTTCAATGTTTAGTGGCATGTGGCCGACCTTTCCCCATGATCTATGTTTCATCCTTGGATTTTTTAAAGGAATCTCTTGGCAGAGGCCGACCTTGTTTATTTTGCACATTAGGTCTTGTTCTTTGGGTTTTGATCCCTTTTGGGTCATCTGGATCCTTTGGATCAATAATCATGGTTTAGAATGCAATCAATTAGAATCAATCAGAGTATCAAATAGATAGACTATTCCTAGAAGATAGATCTTTCGGTTCAAGGTCCCAGTTGTGACCTATTCTACCAGGCCAATGTGCTGGTATATTGCAACCCGATTGTTACCGGTTGGATGTAATCAAATTTCATAGAATAAAACTATCTGTTATGCATTGCCTTCCTCATATCTATGTGTTTCTGATGTGTTTACTCTTACTGACCATTCCAGGTTGATCTCTTTGAGGTCCCTCCTCATGGGTGACTGCTTCAGATACCAAACCTTGAGATATGAAAAGATACAACTTTCATAACTAAAATAGCTAATATAATAACACAAAAATGATACTCAGACCAGTGTAGACACAACTTAGAATTTCAAAGATAAGGATCTTCCAAAAATGACTCCAATAGATCAACTCCATCTTATGACATCATATCCCATAACAATACCAAAACTTGCATCACCTACTCATAGAAAAAACCACATACAACATCCTAACCAAACTAGATAACTGGTTTGACATCAATATATTTTATATACCATCCGAACAAAACTGGATAACTAGTTTGACATCAATGACAAAAATATTCACACAAATCAAACAATCTCCCTCTTTTTCATCGATAGAAAAACATCTCAAAATAGAAAACATATATGCATACAACTCAACTCCCCTTAACTTATATATCTCCTTAACTCTAAAATTTGACTTACTCCAAATGCTTGTCTCCCCCTCTGACATCAAGGACAAAGGGTGTCTTTGATGAAAAAGAAAAGAAAGAAAAGGAATATATATACGACTGCTAAAAGACAATGTCAAAAACAAGTACTAATAAAAAAGAATCTTCAACTGCTCTTCTTTGGAAAATTAAACCTGTACTTGTCCTTTAGTTTTGAAAGAAGAACCTCCCAAGATTGTACAACCAATTTAATGCTAACTAAAAGGCTCCTACACTCCACTAGCAAATCAACAACATGGGGAAAACTATCCAGAGCAGATAGATTCTGTTAGGATAACTGCTGAACAACTGAGAGGTGGGGGGTGTGTGAATTAGTTGTTAACATATTACATCATTTAATCCACTTTAACTAGATTAAGTACCGGTAAAGCAAAAACAAATACCAATAAGAAATAATGAAATAGATAATCAACACAATGCAACCATACCACATAACACCATGATTTGTATGTGGGAAAGACCAAGATGGGAAGCCTACCCATAGTCAGATGATACTTCTATAGAAAGTGTGTGATACAATGAGGGGCCTGCACATGCAGGAAGGCATATTGCCTAGAGTGTACTAGTCATTACAAAAGAGTCTCATTGACTATAGAGAGGTTATAACCACCTCAAGATAAATGGACAACAATCCAAAATAATGAACTACCACAGATAGCATCTGCCATGCCTGATTACAGTCTTGGTTAAGCTCAATACCCTAGGCCTTTAACCTCTTCCTTATTCCCAATTTGATCACCTATGATTGACCAAATCTCCTTCACATATGATATTGTATTTCAAGACACGACACTTATTCCCCATTCCATACCATGATCTACAATGAGATCTTACATCATTTTATATCAACCCTAAGGCCTAAACCAATTAGGTCAGCCACCTAAGACTTCTCCCTAAGAAAAGTCACCCACATCATTCTAGAATAGTCATCAATAATCAACATGAAATACCCATCACCTTGAAAGCTTCTAGTCCTTGCTAGACCACATAAGTCAGTAGAATCAAATCAAGTACATCATTAGATTTATCATGTATGCTCTTAAAAGAAGTTCTAACTTTCTTTCCCAATTGACATTCCTTACATACCGGATTATGAGGTTTCATAATCTTAGGTATATCTCTAACTTCCTTAGTTGAACTGCTCTTAACGATACAATCAAAATTAACATGACGCGACCTCTTATGCCATAGCCAACTCTCATCAATATGAGCAATCAAACATGTCTTATTACCAGTGTTCAAGTGAAAGATGTTACCTCCAGTCTGAATACCAGTTGCAATTTCCAAACCAGTCTTGTTATGATTTTGCATTTTCTATCTTTAAAGTGAAGCTGGAAACCCTTGTCCACTAATTGACCAACACTCAAAAGATTATTCTGTAAACCTTATACATAATAGACATTATCAGTATTATGTTTGTCATCCAGAGAAATAATACCTCTACCTTTGATCATACAT
This sequence comes from Cryptomeria japonica, assembly GCF_030272615.1. Classification (NCBI taxonomy): domain Eukaryota; kingdom Viridiplantae; phylum Streptophyta; class Pinopsida; order Cupressales; family Cupressaceae; genus Cryptomeria; species Cryptomeria japonica. Next base: position 266,243,899 of record NC_081406.1, read on the forward strand.
GCTCTGTCATCTCCAAATCTGACTTGACCACTTTTGTATTCTTGCAGGGACAAAAAATTTCTTTTATCTCCAGTCATATGATGTGAGCATCCACTATCAATTACCCATTTATCCTTATCTTCAACTTTTGGTGCCAAGGCCTTTTCTTCATTCATGATAGCTGGTTTTGGTTCATCTTCCTTTAAATAATAGAACACCCATTCCTTTCCATTGCTGGATTCACTAGAAGAGTCTTCTACTGGTTCATCCCCAGATTCATCACTTACTCCTTCCTCATCTGCTATGTAACATTGTTTACTTTTCTTGAATCTATATCTATTCTGGTTAGGGTTAAATGATTTCTAAACTCTTTCCTCAAATCTTGCATTCCTTTCGGGACATCTAGATGCAAAATGACCAATGTTATTGCATGCAAAACATTTAAAAGGTGCTTTACCTTCATATTTACTTCCTATCGGTCCTTTAGGTACTCTTCTTGCAAACAAGGCTTCAAGTTTCTCAAATTCTTCATCTTCTTTCCTCATATCTTCCAATTATTTGTCATATAAGACTTTCCAATCACTCTTTCTGGTAGATGATGATGGTGCATGAAAATTAGGTTCATACTTTACAGCTCTAGAAGATCCAAATTCTTCAAGCTCAAAAATAGATAATTTCCCAATTAGAATGTCTCTGTTAATTGAAGAGTTCGCCATTGTTCTCGACTCATTAATTGTAGTTGCCTTCATCTTGTAAGCCAGTGGAAGGGCTCTCAAGCCTTTGGAAAATATTTCATCTTCACTCAGAAATCCTCCACAACATTGAATTCTCATGACAATCTCATTTACTCTTTCCATAAACACAACAATTCTTTCATTATCTTCCATCTTCAAGTTTTCATATCTTACCCGATAACCATCAAGTTTAGCAATTTTGATAGTAGGATCACCTTCATTCAAAGTTTCCAATTTATCCCACATAACCTTTACCGATGATTTATCAGTCAATCCCATGATTTGTTGATCAGTAAGTGCACACAAGAGGGCTTCTCTAGCTCTGCAATCATTTTCAATATTTTTATCCAAGTCAGTAGGAGCAGGATTGCCGAATGTTGGATCATAAGGTGTGTATCCTTTCTTAGTGATCTCCCAAATATCCTTTCCAAGACATCTAAGATGAGTCTCCATTAGAATTTTCCATATCCCATAGTTTGTTCCATCAAGCTTAGGGATTTCTCTTCTGAAAATAGTTGTCGGTGGATTTGAAGTGTTAGCTGCCATAGGATCTACCTCAAGAGGTTAAGATTTTGCAAAAGAGGACCAAAGATATAATACCAATTGTTAGGATACCCAGTGAACAACTAAGAGGGGGGGTGAATCAGTTGTTAGCATATTATATCATTTAATCCACTTTAACCAGATTAAGTACTGGTAAAGCAAAAACAAATACTGGTAAGCAATAATGAAATAGATAATCAACACAATGCAACCATACCACATAACACCATGATTTATACATGGAAAACCCAGAAAGGGAAAAACCACGGTGGGAAGCCTACCCACAGTCAGATGATACTTCTATAGAAAGTAGGTGATACAATGAGGGGCATGCACATGCAGGAAGGCACACTGCCTAGAGCGTACTGCTCATTACAAAAGAGTCTCACTGACTACAGAGAGGTTATAACCACCTCAAAATAAATGGACAACAATCCAGAATAATGAACTGCCAGAGATAGTATCTACCATGCTTGATTACAATCCTGGTTAAGCTTAATACCAGAGGCCTTTAACCTCTTCCTTAATCCCAATTCAATCACCTATGATTGACCAAATCTCCTTTGCATATGATATTGCATTTCAAGACCACGACACTTATTCCCCATTCCATACCATGATCTACAAAGAGATCTTACATTATTTTATACCAACCCTAAGGCCTAAACCAATTAGGTCGGCCACCTAAAAGATATTACAATAAAATCATTACATAAATCCATATTAAAATGATATGCCATGTCGTCTTAAGACCAAAATAATAATAACAAATCCTGAAACATCTTGGTAACGTGTACCATTCCATAACCTAGATAGGTATGAGACCTATTTTGGGTCCACCACGCCAAAGCAATGTCTTCAAGTAGTTGAAGCATGATCAAAGAACATCTTCAACATCTTGAAGTCCATGTAGAAGCTGCACCAACACCACTTATGCATCCTATCAAGATTCCTCAATGAAAGCTCTGTCGGTTAAACCTTAAACCAATGTTGGTAAGGGTTTACAAGAGTGTATGATAGCATCCGATTACCAAGTCAATACCAACTAACCAAAACATGCTGCAGGAGCATGTACCACATAAAATCAAACATACTCCATTGATCCAAACATGTCGAAAGTGTCCAACAGATAGTCTCTTCTGCCGATAATGCTAGATCTTCTACCAGTTTCCAAAACTTGTCTGTCGGTAACCAACCATAATAGCTAGTGTTGACATTAGTGAAAAAACATCAATGCAACACATAATCAATTCATCCATAATGCCAACAGATTCTGCTCATACTTAACTACACTTCCCAGCAATTCTGAGAAATGCTCAACCTTTGCCACAACAATCTCTTTCACTATCTAGAACATGATAAAAAAGTCTTCTCTCTACCTCTACAAATATAATAGTTTATCTTGAAGAGAGTTTATTATTTTTCTCTATTCACCATCCTTGTCATCCATAAAATTAAAGGATTTACCTAATGAGATAATTCATCTTCAATGGCATCAGTTTTTTCTTTATGCTTGTTGCATCCTAAAATTGCACCCCTCGCAATTTTGACCGAATTTGGGGCCCTCACCTTAGTGTTTTCATCTTCATGCTTGATCAGGACCTATTTATGCCTCCCCCGTGCAATAAACATCATATTTTCACACTTTACCTTGTTGGTACCCCTTGTCCTTGCCCTAAATTGGGGTAGGACTAGGGTGTGACTCCCTAGTCCTCATTAGGACCATGGTGCCTGTTAGCAACAGTCAAGAAGGAAGACTGAGAAGGGGGGGTGAATCAATCTTCACTAGATACATCAAATTAAAGTCCAAAACAAAAATGAGTAAACTACAATAATAAACAGATAAGCATATTAACGACACAACATACAACACCAAGATTTTTGACGTGGAAATCCCAGTTGAGGGAAAAATAATGGTGGGAACCTACCCACATTAAGCTGATACTTTGTAGTAGTATATGAAAATATTACAGGCACACTTCCTAGAGCTCATTACTCAAAATATATTTTCTTGGAAGGATACAACCCTTAGGGAAGTCTCATTGACTTACAATAAGATTTGGACTACAATCTGAAAGAACTGAATTGCAATGATATCATCTACAAATGCCTGATGATAGTTCTTGTTAAGCATAATTGTCTGCTCTATAACACCAATCTCACCTCAACACTTCATTGAATAATAAACACTTTTTCACACATTCACCTCTCTTTGATAATGCAAACACTATACCAAATACCTAATTTACATGAATATCTAACAATAGGAGTATGACCAAACCATAATTCATAAGGAGTCTTACCGGTATCACCTTTTATGTGCACTGTATTGAAAGTGTATACAACGGTATTGACAACTTCTCGCCAATAGATATCAGACAATTTAGCTTTAGTCATCATAGTCCTTGTCGCATCCAATATGGTTCTATTTTTCCTTTTCACCAATCCATTATGCTATGGAGTTCTAGGTGCATAAAGTTGTCTTCTAATTCCATTCTTCTCACAAAAGTTGTTGAATTCATCAGATGTAAATTCACCACCTTGATCTGATCTTAAGCATTTTATCTTCAATCTTGTCTCAGTCTCAACGATAGCTTTGAAAATTCTAAATTTCTCAAGAGCTTCTAATTTTTCTTTTAAAAATGCAACCCACGTCATTCTAGAATAATCATCAATAAGTAACATAAAGTATCTATCACCTTGAAAAAATTTAGTCCTTACCAGTCCACACCAATCAGTATAATAAGATCAATAATTTCATTAGATTTATCATGTATGCTTCTGAAAGAAGTTCTGACTTGCTTACCCATTTGACATTCTCTACATACAGGATTATTAGGTTTGACAATCTTGGGCAAATCTCTGACAGCCTGTGTTGAATTGATCTTCACTGTGCAATCAAAATTTACGTGACACGTCCTCTTATGCCATAACCAGCTTTCATCAATATGAGCAATCAAACAAGCCTTCTCACCAGAGTTCAAATGAAAGATGTTTCCTTTGGTCTGAGTTCCGGAAGCAATTTCCAATCCAGATCTATTGATGATCTTACATTTCCCATCCTTGAATTGTAAATGAAATCCTCTATCCACCACCTAACCTACACTTAAAAGATTATGTTTTAAGACTTCAACATAATAAACATTATCAGTATTAGTCTTACCATCCAATGATATTGTTCCCTTTCCTTTGATCCTACATACCTTGTTGTCTCCAAATCTAACTAGTTGTAGTGATAGAAATTTTCTCTGGTCACCGATCATGTGATGTGAGCATCCACTATCTAGAACCAATTTATTCTTTTCTTCAATTTTAGCAGCTAAAGCCTTCTCCTTAGTATGAGTTTCTTCAATGATAGGTTCTAGAGAATCATCCTTGATAGCAATAAAAACCCAATCTTTACCAAAACTTCCATTATCGGATCCACTTATAGGTTCATCATCATCATCATCAATAATACCAAAATCATCATCAGCAGCATAATAGCACGATTTATCCTTATTCCTTCTAAATCTAGGTTTGTTCTAATATTCTAGATTAGACTTATAAATCTTCACAAATCTTCCATGATTCCTAGTAGCTCTTTCAGGGCATCTAGAAGCAAAATGACCAATCTTATTGCATGAAAAACATTTAAAAGGAACTTTTCCTTCATACTTACTTCCAGTTGGTCCTTTAGGAATTCTTATATCAATTAGGGCTTTCAGGTCTTCAAGTTCTTTTTCTTCTCTCTCAATATCCTCCAAATATTTAGCATACATCTCCTTCCAATCTATATTTTTCTTACTAGAGGTAGATGCTTTAAATGCAGTTTTTGTTTTAGTATCACTCTGATCTCCAAGTCCATCAAGTTCAAAAGAAGTCAATTTCCCAAGTGTATCTCTGGTAACAGGGGTACTTGACATTGTTTGGAGTTCAATGATTGTCGTAGCCTTCATATTATAAGTTGGAGGTAGAACTCTCAGAACCTTTGACACAATCTCATCCTCACTAACTGATCCACTGCAACATTTGATTCCCATAACAATCTCATTTACTCTATCCATGAAGGAACTTATCTTCTCATCTTCTTCCATCTTCAAAGTTTCATATCTCACCCAGAAACCTTCAAGTTTTGCAATTTTCACTGCTTGGTCACCTTCATAAAGAGTTTCAAGCTTTGTCTAGATCATCTTTGCATTCTCCAACTCTATGACATTCAATAGCTTTTTATCAGATAAGGTGCTTAACAATGCTTCTTTTGCTCTAACATCATTTTGAACTCTCTTATGTTCATCAATAGGTGTCAGTATTCTAGAATTACAATCATGAGGTATATACCCTTTCTCTATTATCTCCCAAAATTCAGCTCCAAGACATCTTAGATGAATCTTCATTTGCTCCTTCCATATTTTGTAGTTTGTACCATCAAATCTAGGACTCTCCTTTTGGTAGGGATTGGATGTAGAACTAGATGAAGTTGCCATCAGATCTCCTCAGGCGTTCAAGCTTCTATAGAGAGGACCAATTCTCTGATACCAATTGTTAGACAGATATGATACTGGGAGTAAATTGAGAGGGGGGGTTGAATCAGTTTACAATAAAAAATCAGAGCTATTGCATCTAAAAACCTTTAAACTAAATCACAAAGAAACCAACACAATGAAGGATAAAACATGAAAGCACGGTACACACAACACCAATATTTTGATGTGGAAAACTCGGTAAAGGGAAAACCCATGGTGAGAAACCCTACCCACAATTAGATAATACTTCTACAACAGTATGTGAAATAATTATAATGGGGATTGCACTTACAATCAAGCCAACCACCTAGAGCTCACTGACTTACAAAATATTAGACTACAATCTGGAAAGAATGAACTGTGAAAGTAGCATCTCCTAATGCTTGATACAGTTCTGATTAAGCACAAATGTCTAGCCAACAATACCAAAAACCTTCTGTCGAGTGATATATCACTTGTTCATACATAAACCTTTCTCTGATAATGCAGACATAACAATCAATCCCAAAAACCATTGATATACAAATAACATGAATAAGTAAACTATAAATACTAATCATCAACCTTATTGACAAGGTCGGCTAAAACCTAAACCCATAAACCCATAATAACAAAAATTACATTACACGGTATCACCGGATCAATATTATGATTTACATTACATAGCATGGACCTAATTCAAATATCCAAACAATTATATCCACTGTAAATTCCGCTAAGACCAAAATCCAACACGCTTCACCAACCGGTATAAACCCTTAGTGAAATAACATAAAGTTTAACTAGATCCAAATAGGACCACCATAACAACATGCCAGCCAATGCATGTTGGTATTTTGGTATGGTTTTGTCATTGATGTCAACACCTACTAAAACTCTAGCACTTTGGAGATCCAACAACATTCATCAGCAAGTAAGTGACCTTTGCACAGTCACCGGTATATGGCACACCGACAGGATATAATGATCACTGGCACTTGGAATGGCATGGAAAACACTTGGTAATGTCAAAGACATCATTTGGACATCTTGTCTTGGAGAATTGGTTATTGGTATATTCACATTTGCATATTTTCTATTACCGACAAATAGGTCCAGGGTATACACCGGCAGGTTTATCTTTTCCAGATCAGCATGGCACGCTTTGGAGATGATTAATTATTGTTGTAAATGCATTAAGCCGACATGTTCAATCGGTTATTGCATCAGAGATTGTTTTGTTTGTAAAACTATTTTATTGTAATATTTTGTAGAGCCGACCTACTAAAATTGGTCTTAGGTTATGGTATAAATGTGAGATCTTAATTGTAAGATCAAAAAAGGGAAGGCAAAAAGGAATTGCAAGAAGGTATATGCAAGATTAAGAAGAGCTATACATGCAGACATCATTTGAAGGTGAAGCTAGGTTTTTGTAAAGACAATCAGAACTACACCAGTACTGAATCCAACATATGAAGATGCTATTTTAAGCAGTACATTCTTATTGGATTTAACCATCCAATTGTAGTCAATGTGACTCCCATTGAGCAGTGAGCTCTAGGCACTTGGCCTTTCTGCATGTGCAGACCCCATTTGTATACACTTACTATCAGCAGTAGTATCATCTGATTGTGGGTAAGGTTTCTCATCGTGGTTTTTCCCCTTACAGAGTTTCCACGTATAAGTTTTGGTGTTATGTGTTGTGGATGACTTTGATCTTTTGTTTCATGCATTAACTCTTACCGGTATTGCTTTTAACTAGTAAAACTGTCTACCGACATATTAGACTGGTTTATCGGTATAAGGTATTAAAGTTGTTTAAGTTGCATTTGGTACAAATTTATCTGACAACTAATTCACTCCTCCTCTCAGTTGTCCCCGGGACCTAACAATTGGTATCAGAGCTAAGTCCTCTTTTTGCAGAAGTTTAACAGCTTGAGGAGATCCAATGTCTAACAACTATTTCAAGAAGGACAATCCTAAACTTGATGGAACCAACTATGGGATATGGAAGATCAGGATGGAAACACATCTGAACTATATTGGAAAAGATATCTGGGAGGTTACAAAGAATGGATATACTACTCCTACTACTAGTCAGCCTAATCCACCAAATTTGGCTAAAGATGAAGAAAATGATTGCAAGGCAAGAGAAGCACTTTTGAGCGCATTATCAGATCAACAAATTATGGGACTATCAAATAGGTCTACTGCTAAAGCTATTTGGGATCATTTGGAAACACTGAATGAAGGAGATTCCATAGTCAAAATTGCAAAACTTGAAAGCTTCCGGGTTAGGTATGAAAATTTGAAAATGGAAGAAGATGAAAGAATTTCTGCTTTTATGGAAAGAGTAAATGAAATTGTTTTGGGTATTAAATGTTGTGGAGGAACCTTGAGTGAAGATGAAATTGTATCAAAAGTTTTAAGAGGATTTCCACCGGCATATAAGATGAAATTTACTGCTATAAATGAACTAAGAACAATGACTAATACATCAATAACTAGGGATATATTGATTGGAAAACTTTCAGCATTTGAAATTGAGGAATTTGGTCCTGTTGCCACTATAAAAACTGACTTAGCTTTTAAAGCATCGACATCATTTGCACAATCATTTGACATGTTTGATTGGAAAGCCTTTTATGCAAGAGAACTTGAAGAAAGCAGGAAAGAAAATGAAGAACTTCAAGAACTTGAAGCACGCACTATTTGCAAGAAAAATGCCTAAAGGTCCAATTGGAAGTAAGTATGAAGGTAAAGCACCCTTTAAATGTTTCAACTGTAATAAGATTGGTCATATGGCCTCAAGATGCCCTGATAGACATGCTAGGTTAAGAGAAGAAGCTAGAAGGACATACAAGCATAACCCTGAATATTAGAGATATAGATTCAAGAAGAATAAGGACAAATCTTATAATGTTGTTGATGAAGGAGTGACTGATGATTCTGATGAGGATCCGATAGATAATGGATGGGTTTTTGTAGCTCTAACAGAAGATCAACCGACACCTACTGTTCAACCGGTAGAGCAGGCCTTGGCAGCTAAAATTGAAGTAAAGGATGAATGGATCATTCATTCAGGATGCTCACATCATATGACTGGTGATAAGAGTAAATTCCTAACTTTTCAAGAGTATAATGGAGGTCTAGTAAGATTTAAAGATGATAAAGCTTGTTCAATCAAAGGTAAGGGTTCAATATCTCTAGATGGTAAACATAATACTGACAATGTTTACTATGTAGAATGTTTAAAGCATAATCTTTTGAGTGTTGGTCAATCAGTTGAAAAAGGATTTCAAATACAGTTCAAAAATGGTAAATGCAAAATTATGAATAGAATTGGTTTGGAAATTGCAACTGGTAATCAAACTAGAGGTAACATCTTTCATCTGAATGATAATGAAAAAACATGTTTGATTGCACACATTGATGAAAGTTGGCTATGGCATAAGAGACTCTATCATGTAAATTTTGATTGCATGGTGAAAATCAGCACTACTAAGGCAGTTAGAGACTTACCTAAGATTGCTAAACCTCACAATACAGTATCTAAGGAATGTCAATTTGGAAAACAAGTTAGAGCTACTTTCAAAAGCATTCCAGAAAAATCTAATAATGCTCTTGACTTAATTCATACTGATTTATATGGTCCAGCTAGAACTAAAATCTTACAAGGAGATAGATATTTTATGCTAATCATTGATGACTATTCTAGAATGTGTTGGGTTACTTTTCTTAGAGAAAAATCAGAAGCACTTGGAAAGTTCAAACTATTCAAAGCTATGGTAGAAAAAGAAACCGGTAAGAAAATCAAATGTCTAAGATCAAATCAAGGAGGAGAATTTACATCTAAAGAATTTAATGCATTATGTGAGGTGAATAGAATCAGAAGACAACTATCAACACCTCGGACACCACAACAGAATGGAATTGTTGAAGGGAAAAAAAAAACTATCTTGGATGCAACCAAAAGTATGTTATCAGAAGCAAATCTACCACATGTGTATTGCAGAGAGGTAGTAAGTACAATGGTCTATACATTCAACAAAGTTCACATCAAAGGTGAAAGCGGTAAGACACCTCATGAACTATGGTTTGGTATTACTCCTACTCTTAAATATTTTAGAATATTTGGATGTAAATGTTATATTAGAAGAGATGAGTATATTGGAAAATTTGATCTTAGAAGTGATGAATGAATATTTCTTGGTTATTCATCTAAAAGTAAGGCATATAGATGTTTTAACAAAAGACTGCAGAAAATTGTTGAGAGTAAAAATGTAAGGATTGATGAACAATTCAGAGAAACTTCAAGGTATACAGACTCTGAACTAGTAACAGAAATACTGACAAATGAATCTATACAAAATCCACCGGTACAAAATGAAGATCCAGGTATACTAGTATCATCTAAAAATTCCACTGTGACTGAGGAACAACAGCAAACCAAGACACCCCGGTATGTAAGACTGAATCATTCTGAAGATCAGATAATTGGAAACAAGCATAAAGGAGTTATGACAAGAGGAAGATTGGAAAATGAAGAGGTATGTCCTATTTCTCAAATTGAACCATCATCTGTTAATGAGGCATGGGAAGATAAACACTGGATTAAAGCTATGGAAGAAGAATTAGAACAAATTGAGAAGAATAACACTTGGACATTAGTTCCCCGGCCTAAAGATAAAAATGTGATTGGAACCAAATGGGTATTCAGAAATAAACTTAATGAAGATAAGCAAGACTAGTGTGTAAGGGATCTTCTCAGAAAGAAGGAATTGATTATAATGAAACCTTTGCACCGGTAGCTAGAATTGAGGTAGTTAGATTATTTTTAGCTTTTGCAGCACATAAGAACTACAAAGTATATCAAATGGATATTAAATGTGCATTTTTGAATGGAGACCTTGAAGAAGAAGTTTACATTGAACAACCTGATGGATTTTCTTTGACAGAAAATAAAGATATGGTTTGCAGGTTAAGGAAAGCCTTGTATGGATTGAAGCAAGCTCTAAGAGCTTGGTATGCAAGGTTAGATAAGTATCTTTTGAAGATTGGTTTTTCTAAAGGCATTGCAGATAGCAATTTATATTATAAGGTGATCAATGATGACATCTTGGTTATAGAAGTTTTTGTTGATGATATAATCTTTGGAGGAGAAAATGGATTATGTGAAGACTTTTCTATTGAAATGCAGCAAAAAATTTGAAATGTCTATGATTGGAGAAATAAAATTCTTTTTAGGATTGTAGATTTCTCAGGCTGATAAGGGTATATTCTTGAGTCAATCCAAGTACTTAAAAGAGTTACTAAAGAAATTCGGAATGGAAAACTCTAAACCGGTAAGCACGCCTATGACTATAAATGACAAATTATCACTAAGAGATGAATCTACTCCTGTTAATTCGACTAGGTACAAATCTATGATAGGAGATTTACTGTATTTAACACAAACTAGACCTGATATTATGAATGCAGTATGTATTGTTTCAAGATTTCAGAGTAATCCTAGAGAAAATCATGAATCAGCAGTAAAAAGGATTTTTCGGTACTTACAAGGCACTACAAATCTTAGATTATGGTATCCTAGAGATGAAAACTTTGAATTATATGCATACACAGATGCAAATTGGGTAGGAGATGTGGATGATAGGAAGAGAACCATAGGTGGATCCTTTTTCCTTGGAAACAAACTAATTTATTGGTTAAGCAAGAAACAAAGTTCTACATCTTTATTAATAGCTGAATCAGAATATATTGCAGCAGCAACAAACTATACACAGGTATTATGGCTCAAACAAATGTTGAAGGAAATAAAGGTAAAATGAAAGGAGCCTATAACTATCTATTGTGATAATACTGCAGTAATTGATGTATCTAAGAACCTGGTATTACACTCTAAAACTAAACATGTTTCTATAAAACTGAATTTTCTAAGGGAGAAAGTTGAAGCAAAAGAAATAAAACTAGTTTATGTGAATACAAAAGAGCAGATTGCAGACATTTTTACTAAACCTCTGCCTAAGGAAACTTTTGAATATCTCAGAGATTAGCTTGGGGTTATACCCCCACCGGTAGAGACTTAGATAGTTGATGTTTGTCATCAACCGACAAAATTAACAGAGAAATCTTTTTATTTCTGGCTTTGATGAGGAAGCTACTTCTTAGGGGGAGTAGTTGGTATATTGAATTGGTTGGTATTTTGTATATGAACTTGGTTTTGTTGTAAATTTGGCATTTGATGTCAAAGGGGGAGTGATATCTATGGAAAAACACATTATCTTTTGGGAGAGATTGGTATGAAAAACATGTTACTCTCAGGGGGAGAGATTGTCTTATACTCTGGTAATTGTTGGTACTTTGGTATTTGACATTTCTGTATTGGCACTTTGATGGTTTTTCCATCTTGTGTTGCCATCAATGCCAAAGGGGGAGATTGTTGGTATTTTGGTATGGTTTTGTCATTGATGTCAACACCTACTAAAACTCTAGCACTTTGGAGATCCAACAACATTCACCGGCAAGCAAGTGACTTTTGCATAGTCACTGGTATATGGCACACCAATAGGATATAATGATCACCGATACTTGGAATGGCATGGAAAACACTTGGTAATGTCGAAGACATCATTTGGACATCTTGTCTTGGAGAATTGGTTATTGGTATATTCACATTTGCATATTTGCTATTACTGGCAAATAGGTCCAAGGTGTACACTGGCAGGTTTATCTTTTCCAGGTCAGCATGGCACAATTTGGAGATGATTAATTATTGTTGTAAATGCATTAAGCCAACATGTTCAATCGGTTATTGCATCGGAGATTGTTTTGTTTGTAAAAATCTTTTATTGTAATATCTTGTAGAGCCAACCTACTAAAATTGGTCTTAGGTTATGGTATAAATGTAAGATCTTAATTGTAAGATCAAAAAAGGGAAGGCGAAAAGGAATTGTAAGAAGGTATACACAAGATTAAGCAGAGCTATACATGCAGACATCATTTGAAGGTGAAGCTAGGTTTTTGTGAAGACAATTAGAACTACACCGGTATTGAATCCAGCATATGAAGATGCTATTTTAAGCAGTACATTCTTATTGGATTTAACCATCCAACTGTAGTCAGTGTGACTCCCATTGAGCAGTGAGCTCTAGGCGCTTGGCCTTTCTGCATGTGCAGACCCCATTTGTATACACTTACTATCTGCAATAGTATCATCTGATTGTGGATAAGGTTTCCCACCATGGTTTTTCCCCTTACAGGGTTTCCACATATAAGTTTTGGTGTTATGTGTTGTGGATGACTTTGATCTTTTGTTTCATGCATTATCTCTTACTGGTATTGCTATTAACTGGTAAAACTGTCTACCGGCATATTAGATTAGTTTATAGGTATAAGGTATTAAAGTTGTTTAAGTTGCATTTAGTATAAATTTATCTGACAATTGATTCACCCCCCCTCTTAGTTGTCCCCGAGACCTAACAATGCAAAGACACCAAACAGTTTGGAAACAATCAAGAAGCACCTTTAGCGTGATAGAAACCATTCCCATAAGTCAGACAAAAATTGTCTGACCAAAACATCAAATATCGCTTACCGTAAAGCTAACCGGTACCAGGAAATACCAACTGGGAACATAAGTGATAGTTACTAGAGTAATAATTTCATGAACCAATAGAATGTGGCAAACATATAACCATCTAGAGTAAGCATCCAAAACTTATTCCAGAGATCTAATCATACTGGATTTGAATCATAGCCAAAATCAAGATTATCACCAAGACTAACTAGGATAGGTCCAACTGGTATACAGTGTTGACATCAATGACAACACTTAACCAAATCTAGCATATTGCAAACACTAACTTCCATATCCATTACATTAAAAGGAGGATTATCTCAATAAATCTAACCTCAATTCTATTAGGAAGAGGGTTGAATTCAAATTGGGGTCCAATTTCCCTTTTGTTTGATTTGAAAATGGATTTGAATTGTATAGTTGGCTCTAAGGCTAACAATGAGAATTTGAAGTGAAATGACAAAAACAAAATGTTATAGAAGTCAAATAGAGTTGTAAATTGAAATCTGGGTGGAAGAAGAGAATCATAACCCATACTTAAAAAATTTGGTTGATTTTTCGAGACCGGGTAACAAAGATTTGCCCTAATCCTTTAACTAAAAACATAAGAAAGTTGAGTATTTATGAGAATGATAGGACCCACTAGGTCCATCGATGAAATATCAAAGAAATTTTTTAGGACAAGCAAAATTCATCTTGGTCCTTCTGTAGTTCTCTAGTCTTGAGAGGTCTTTGGAACTTCTACAAAATCTAGTTTTGTCTATTTTTGTCTTCTCTATCCCTTTCCTCTTTTGCAGCTCCCAATTATATCATGTACACACCAAAAGAAGAGAAATTGTGTTGTCGATAGGGTTTTTTCTTACGTCAAACCTCTAGTTTGGAATTAACCCTAATTGAAATAGAAATTGAACTAGAAAACTTACCTTTTGAGGGAAAGGCTACATCTAGAATTGAAATGCTTGAATGTAGATGATGATACCTTGAATAAGTGATGCAATGTTCATAGGATAAGTCCTTCATGTGTTGAATCAATAACATGATAAATCACATAAAATCCATCATGAAATCATAGGTAAAACATAAGTTGAAGATGTCTTTATGTATCTTGTTGTTCCTTGAATCAAATATGCTCTTGGGGAAGAAATATTGTTCTTCAATTGATGATAATGTTAGCATAAGATCAGATGATGGAAATGAATTGAGATTGGTACCTTATATAGTGAGTTCATAATTTAAATTACCATTACGTAGACTTATATTTGATATATTTTCTCATGGAGCAAGATTTGAATTAGATAAGACTTGAATCAAATATTCTATTGTGGAAAAAGAATTGTTCTTCAATTGATGATAATGTTAGCATAAGATTAGATGATGTAAATGAATTGAGAGTGGTACCTTATATAGTGATTTCATAATTAAAATCACCATTAGGTAGACTTAGATTTGATATATTTTTTCATGGAAAAAGATTTGAATTAGATAGGACTGTCAAATTACCCCCCAAAAATTTAGGGAAAGAAGTGTGGGACTAGGGTGAATCCAAGAAACTTGGTCCTATCTCTTTTAACTCAAATTTCTAGTGATGCAAGATAAGGGGAATCTAATGCCAAATCTAGCTTGATGGCTCAAACCATAATGCATAGGTATGCAAAATATGTTTTAAGAGTTAAAATTAGTGTAAGATTAAGAATAAATTAGGATAAAATAATAAATGACACACATAGAATTAAGGGCCCAAATAAGGGTGTTATGATGTAATAAAATAGAATAAGACCCATAATATTGAATTAAATATTAATTAATTGCAATAAAGGTCCTATAATGCATAGAGGAAAAAGAAATACTAAAATAGGTGCTAGGAGAGTGTGAAATTGGACACATTAATAAAAGTGTACAATTTACAATGCTACATAATGTAATAATGGTGACCAATAACAAGGGCATACTAAACTAGATCCTCATCAGACAAACTACAAGATCAACACATATGCAACATCTCAAGGAAGAAATACATAATCATTGCTCCAGTCTTAAATAATTGAAAGATTCAACCTCACATCAATATCATGCATAGCATAGATAATTAGGCATTACACGTGGATTTCCATGACTCAAACACTAGAGTCAATTAATTTAGAAAAACATGAAACTAACATACCAATGAAACATTAGATATAAAGACTAACTTGGTAAACTAATTAAACAAGCCAATCCTTTAAAAGAGTCTCATTGTTCTATATCTCATAGGAGGATTCCTCAAGTCATGGTTGCTCTCATATCATTGAGCAACTGATGTTCAGAATGACAACTCCAAGAAAGAGTAATATGTGATGAAAATGATCTATATGAAAATGCAACTAAGATCTTTATAGATTTTAACAAAGCTAGATAAGACAAAGTTTATGCTATGATAATGAAACTAAACATGTTAGGATATTGATATTATGCGATGCTAACATGATATATGTTGTGCTAATGATAAAAATGCTCCTAAATATTTAAGATTGTGATTGAAACAAAGAGAGGCAAAATGTGGATTCTAAGATTAAGACTTGGTGACCTTGATACACAATAACCTGGATATGTAAAACTTGGGATCCTGATAATGAGGGAATGGGGCCTATTTATAGAAGAAATGGGCAATTGGATGGTTAAGATTGAATTATCTTAACAAGAGCTAGGATTGAATGATCCTCAATCCATGTGACACTTTCAAACCAATCCCATGTTGACAGGAGTCAATATGAGGGGGCTTGAGAGGAAATATAAGAGGCATTAAATGCCTGAGTAGACATGAGGGTTACCTTAGGGGGTTTGGTTAGGGTTAAATTAATGGATAAAGCTTTTATCCAAAGGATAAACTCTTGTGCAAGAGTTAAAGGATAACCATGGTCAAAGAAATGAATGCTTGAAGAGATTCATGGGTTAAATGGATGGTTAGTTAGAGAGAAAGTCTCTAACCAAGGGTCAAAGGTGGGTTAGTTAGACCTTAGCCTTTAATGGTTATGTAAGAGCCTTACATGTTTTGGAGGAATTTGGAGGTTAACTTGTAGAAGAAATAAAGCCTTTAATTCTTTATGAAGACTTTGCATATTTTTGAGAAGTGACCCCTTCTTAAGGAATGTGAAAATGTTTAGGAGGGGGTTAGGCTAAATTAGAATGGATTAGAATATTCTAGAAGAAGGGATTAGTGTGCAAGTGGGTTTGTAGGAGAATGCAAGTGGGAGGATTTTAGGATTTTTAAATAAATATTAATTTATTTAAATGAGATATAAGGATTTAATTAAATGTGAATTTAATTAAATGTTGGGAGGGGATTTAATTAAACAAATATAATTTATTTATTTAATTAATAGTTTCAATTTAACTAGATAGATTAAATCAAATAAATTGAATAATTTATTTAACTTAATAGAAGAAGGGGATTGGGGTGAATTAATTAAATATTAATTTAATTAATAGAAAAATTGTTAGTGGATTAAATAAACATAAAATATAAATTTAATTTGGTGGTAAGATTTATGTGTCTACATTTTGCCCCTCTTTGAAGTGATGTGTGGCAACGCATTAATTCAAAGAATAATTCACTTGATGACGTTGATATGATTTTTTATTTGCCCCAAATGCTAATTTGATAGATGATGTTGCTAGTATGCCCCCTCAAGAGATGAATCGGAGAATTTGTGAATTTTTATAATTTTTTGACAATTTTAAAAAAATTATGATTTTTTCGCAATTTTTGAAATTTTTATGATTTTTTGATTGATTCATCTCTCGATTAAATTTTTTTATGCCGTCGATTAATTAGATTGAGAAAGTGAGAAAATGCACTTCCACTTAATTACCTTCCATTTACCCCTTTTAAAAGGTAATAAGTGTAAAAGAAGCCTAATTTGAAATCATTTGTCCTCTTGTGATTGAAGAAGAGAGCTTTGGAGAAAATGTTGATTTTGTACCACACCCACTGATTTGAGCGAGTCAGACAATTCTAGAGACATGTTGCATATGGAACTCTGATAAATGTTCAAAAATCACATCCTTTTGTGAAATTTTTCAAAAACTTTCGAATGGTTTTCATGTTTGAAACACAGATTTTTGATGATTTAGCGCGCGGGAAAGAAATTTTAGCACATTTAGGTCTAGGGCACTAAAATAGTGCATGGATAGGATTTTGTAGCGTATCACATGGTTTAGTACATAGAGTTTGTAGGCTACCACATTGGTAGGGTTGTCTAGCACATAGACAAAAATAGTGCATTGTTCATTTTGATAGCACATTCATTGTATTTGTTAGTGCATATATGAATTTTGGAGCATTGAGCTGATTGTTTAGTGCATTGGTCATGTAAAATAGTGCATGGGGGCATCTTAGTGCATATGAAATATGTTTTAGCACTTTTACCAAAAAAGTTGCAAAATGCATTGATTTCTTGCCTGTTTGTTGATTTTTTGATTGATTAGTCATGTGTTAGGCTGATTGATGATAGGATAATTGATAAGTAACCTCATGATAAATGAGAATCACTGAGAGGCTCTCAATGAGATTGATTGAATCTCACATGAGTCGATTTGATTATTTCATTTGATTTGATTGATCTGATTGATTGGATAAATAGATTGACTTGATGTGATAGATAGATTGGATTGATCTGACTGATTTGATTCGATATGATAGACTGATGTGATTTATCTGACTCATTATAGATAGATGTGATTTATCTGACTGATTTGATTTCATATGATATGTTGTCATGGTTGACTGATTGATTTGATTTGATTGATTGATTTTGATATGGGTTGATTGATTGATTTTTTATATGGTTCAATTTGGTTTGAGTGATTGATTTCGATATGTTATGATTTGTAAGAGCATTTCAGTGTTTTGCAGTCTCGAGAGTGAATCCTAATGACCTGGAGATTGATCCCCCACTTGGGATAGGAGGATTTAGATATGATTAATAGATGTGGATTATTTTCCTTTCTTGATATGCCTTGGTATATAATTAATTAGGGTTTATTGACAACTTTGACAAAGCAGTGGCATAACGACATCAACACCTTCCATCTAGTGATTGGAGAGATGACGGTGATGCTAGGGGATGTATACAGGATTCTGAGGATTCTAGTGGTGGGAGATTTGATTCCTTATGAGCACATCAAGGAGGGAGGCATAGAGGCACTGAGATGGGTGTTCCATGATGAGCATATCAGTGGTTATGAGATCCCATGGCAGGAGATAGTGGATTTATACGAGCCACTACCCACAATACTTGGAGTGTTTATTGGAGGCTTTTTGTGTTCTGACCATACGTCAAAGGGACTGTCAGTCAACTAGGGAGTGGTCTTGGAGACAATGATTGTAGAGGGTAGGAGATATGCGTGGGGTTTGTGCATGCTAGCACATTTATATTGGGAGCTACATCAAGTGGTGTATCGAGGATACACAAGTTTATCTACAGGGGTGACATTATTATAGGTGTGGGCCTGGGAGCACATAGTGATCACTCGGCCATTGGCAGACAAAGACAAACCATTCGACTGACCATATGTATTTGGCTACACAAGGGTTGTTGTCCAGCGTAAGCTAGGCAAATTAGAGTATTAGCACTAAATTTTGGATGACCTAGATATAGTTATATGGAGGCCATGCTTTGATTGTGAGTAGTGGCCTCAAGATGTGAAAGAGATGCCTTTTTTTTTTACCTCGAGGTAGTTGATCGGGCGAACATCTTTTAATATTCAGAAGTTTCTACGCAGCTAGGTATACAGGCAGTATGTCCTTCAGTAGGGAGTACCATAGGGAGCCTAGCTTTATGTTCATAGACAACATGATGAATCAGAGTGGGGACCTACGATTAGGTGCGTAGTCTTGGGATTATGCACCTAGGGTGATGGATGTGGGTATGAAGGTAGAGTACTCGCACTATTGGATAGCTCATTCAACATCACAATTGTTGGATCTACTAAGCCAGTACCTACCTTAGATGATGAGGAGGAGGACAGGTCACAGGTTAGGGGAGGTCACTGTCATTGAGATGATGAGGAGGGTGGGGTGATGGTGGATCAGGTGGAGTAGGTTCCCTCAAGGCCAGGTAGGATGTAGAGAGTAGAGAGGCATAGAGGAGGAGATTGGGGATCCCTCCTCCATGGGTTATAGGGACAGGGGTCGTAGGAACTTCTACCCAGGTTCAAACTCAATGATCCATAGGACAACAGTAGGGGGCTCTAAGATAGGTATAAATTCAAGTATTGACTCATCAACAGGAGGCTCAGATTAGTGCCTTGCAATCCTTAGTATAGTAGTTGCAGGCACAACTCAGGCATGCATAGGGAAAAATTGCCTCTCTAATAGAAAAGAGAGATATAGCCTTAGACAGGTACTGAAAGGAAGAGTTTCAGTTGATAGTGTCTAAAAGGGACTAGCTCGGCAGAGACCATCAGGGCCATTCAGAACTTGACCTAGGAGGTCGAGTATTACAGGACATTATATTATGGAGAGGTTCCTGCTGATTAGAGAGCTCCCAGTTATGCATAGGCCAGTAGCATGATATCATGATAGAGTTGATCTGAGAATCAAGGAGTGACAGGGCCACTCCATTGAGATCCACTGGACAAATATATAGGTGCAAGACCCTCCAGTGGTACAAGAGTTGGATCAGATGTTGTGAGGCCTACAACCTCTAGGGATAGGCATGCATAGACCCATGTGTCCTGATTTTATTATTATCATTATGTATACACTTATTCATTTTATATTATTTTGATGATTTTTTTATGTATCTATTATATGGATTTGATATGTGTGTACTCCTGATAGTGATTCCTTTTTTATGAGTATATGAGATGCAATAGTGATTTTTCTTAGGATCCTTATGTTGTATTCATGCTTGATGATGTGATTTTTATATATATGATGATTCTTATGTGATGGATGA
Source organism: Cryptomeria japonica (assembly GCF_030272615.1). Taxonomy (NCBI): domain Eukaryota; kingdom Viridiplantae; phylum Streptophyta; class Pinopsida; order Cupressales; family Cupressaceae; genus Cryptomeria; species Cryptomeria japonica. The sequence goes on from NC_081406.1 coordinate 266,264,156, forward strand.
ATTTAATTTCTATTCTATATGTTTATATATGTCTATATGATTTATGGTTATGAATTCATGTGATTTCTATGTGTTGAGTGATTTTACAATTATGTGACCTACATGATTTTGTTTTGATATGTTCATATGATGATTATTCATGTATGATGATATGATAGTTAAATGTAATGAAGATGATGATGGTATTTGTAAATGATTTATGATGTTGTGGATGCAAAAAAATCATGTATGATAATGCTGATGTTTATGGATGTATTCATGAAATATCTATGATAATGCTCTATGATATTGTGGATTGATGTTTATGAGATGATGTATTTATTTATTATGATGTGATGTATGCTTATATGAAGTTATGTATGTATGGATGCATTAATCATTTTATACTAATGCTATGAATTAGGATGATGATTATATGAAAAAATACCTAAATGATGTGTTATGAATGTAGATGTTACTAGAGCGTAATAATATGGATGAATGTAAATATTACCTAAATTATCATAATATGGATGAATGCATATGAGTTTTTTTGAAATGTGATCTAAATGATATGATAATGATGTAAATGATGATAATGATGAATGTAATGATGATAATGATAAATGTAATGATGATAATGAATGCTCTATTGTAACCATGCAAGCCTAATTATGCAACATTGTCATTCTGTCGGTCAATTGTTTGTGCCTTTTTTATCATCGTTGAGCTTTTAAAATGTTGAAAGTTAGTACAACCATCGATGGTATAATTGAACCATGATGACCTGAGTACAACTTACATGGATTTTGATATTGCAAAATGACACAAGCATTGAGGTATAATTGAACCAAGATGACCTGAGCATTGTTTACGTAAAATAGGCAAGAATTATTATGTGTCCTATACAAATCCAAAATGTCCTCGATAATGCATTACCGATCACATCGTGCAACAAATTTGTATAGTATTAATGATCCAGTCACAGATAGAAGATAAAGAAAATATCAAGCTCCATTGCTTCTCTAGTTCAAGACATCCTTGAGTCGCTTGGGAGATCTGATAACCAAAAATGAAGATACAAACTGTCGAACCTCCATGCCAAAATGATCAAATCATGACTCAGAATGGATCATCCATTGTGTTTTGTTTCACCGATTCCTAATGTTGAGTCTAACAATTGGTTTTGAAAATTTTGTTTTGTGTTCGACATTGACTTTCATTTTTATTCTTGTTTTGATGTGTTGCCTTATTGTCAATTGTTTGTTTTATTTTTAAGCCCAAAAGAGAATTGCCCCCAATAATTTTAGGATTTTAACCCCAGTCTTGCACAATCTTTTATTTATTGATATACACAATGATCACCAAGCCATGGTGAGATGTTACTGTCATACTTGAGATGGAAACTAGGCTTTTTATTATGAATATGGATAGTGATAGAGAAAAGTGGATATATGTCCTAATAGATAGGAGAGGCGATTAGTCACAAATAGTGCCTATTGTCAAGTTTTCACGAGCTTTTATTGCACCTTTTTTTTTTTTGTATTTTCTTTCTTTTTTTGATTTTTAGTTTTTTAATTTTTAACCTTTCCATGCTTTAGATGACTCATGTGTAGAAATTTTTGAGATGAATATTGTTGATAGCTTCTTCAAAAAAGTTCCCTTCTGATGTAGATAGCTAATATGCCCTAGATCCATAGGATGATACGATGACAAATGGACCTAGCCAATCTGGTTCAAATTTTTCCTTCTTTTCTGAATCCTGCTGATTGCAAGGATTTTCTTTCAGTACCAAGTCACCGATCTGAAACATTTTTGGCTTTACTTAGTGGTTATAGCTTTTAGACATTCGTTATTGATATTATTTCAAGTGATCAAAACCATGTTGATGACGTTCATCTAGTAGTTCCAATTCTTGTAATTTGTGTACCCTGTATTCCTCATCTAGGATGAGGCCTTTCAATGATACTCTGAGGGAAGGTAACTCGACCTCAATGGGTAAAATAGCTTTTGATTTATACACAAGTGCATATGGTGTGGCCCTGGTAGGTGTGCAGATGCTAGTTCAGTATGCCCATAAGGTAGGGTTTAGTTGAACATGCCAATCACGACCAACATCGTTCACTCTTTTCTTTAGGATTTTTTAGAATGGTTTTGTTAAAACCTTCTACTTGGCCATTCCCTTTAGGATAATAAGGTGTGGAGAAGTGATGTTGAATATGGAATTTTTGGCAAATTTCTTGCACATTTTGGTTCTTGAATGGTCTACTATTATCAATGATAATGGAACTAGGAATGTCATACTGACAGATAGTGTAGTTCAAGATGAAGGAGGATATTTGCTTCTCGGTGATAATGGTTAATGGAATAGCTTCTATCCACTTTGTAAAATACTCAATGACTGTGATTATGAGCTTGTGTCCATTTGAGGAGGAGGGGTGGATCTTACCCATGACGTCAAGTCCCCACTGACAAAACAACCATGATGTTGTGAATGGTTGTAGCTCTTGTGCTGGTGCATGTATAATATTATCATAAATTTGGCATTTTTGACCCTTCTTATTAAACTAGTAGGATTTTTTTTCCACGTTTGGCCAATAGTACCCCAATCTGAGAATTTTATTGGCTAGAGTAGGACCACTTGAATGTGTACCATAAATACCGTTATGAATTTCTCGTAAGGCGGTTTCAAATTCGTCACTTTCAAGACACCTAAGGAGAGTACCATCAAGACCCCATCGATAAAGCATATCGGTTGTAAGGGTGTAATAGGTTTGCTAGCATTATTTTCATTGATGTCAAAAGGATGTCAAGGGAGGTTGTCATGATGCAAGAAGCAGCCGTGCATAACACATCATGTTATGTTGTAGGGGTTTTGACCATATTCATCATCTTCACATGTCAGTCATGTCGGCAACAGTCACGTGTTGTGGTTGGTATGTTGTGATTTCCACGTGGCAGTAGATGTTTGGTTCATGTACATCTGAGGGTTTCATGGTGTATTCAAATTTAGGGAAGAGACCCTGCAAGATGTTGACTGGTCAATTGAGCTATCCTCTTATCCTGCGACATTCCTCAAAGAGAGTGTTCACCTTGCAGGATAATACTTGTGAGGTGTACATGATGTTTCTTCTTGTCCCACATCATGTTGATCAAGTTTTGAATGCCTCGCAGGATAACACTTAAGTGAAGAGAACAATGTTATACTTCATCCCGCATTGTCAAAATGTGACCACCAATGGTCGTGCGGGATAACTTAAGTTTTTTGAACAAAGTGGTCCCTCTTATCCCACATTGTCAAAATTGATCAACGATGGTTTTTCAAGATAAGATAGTCAAAAGAGGTCAAAGCGGAGAGATGTTCCTTGTTATCCCATCATTTTAAAAGTGACCAACAAAATTCTCATGGGATAAGAAACTAAAGGGAAGATTGTAGATTCCCTTATCTCGCACAGGCTAAGATGCATGCAAAATGTTACGTGGGCTAACAAGTGAAAGCATGCCATGAAGAAAAATTTATCCCACAGAGACAGATGGTTATGAGGTGGTCCTACGGGACAAGGAAAAATGAAGACAAAAGAGAGAAACCTTATCCTACACAAAGTAAGAGGCTACACAAGGTTCATGTAGGATAACAAAAGTAAAGGTGCCTCCTTATCCCATGTGGTGAAACTTGGAGAGAAATGGTCTTGCAAGATAATAAATCAAAGGGAGACTTCATGAACATGCTTATCCTACACAAGACAAGGATAATGTCAATGGGACCATAGGATAAGAAAACAAAAGGAAGTAAAGGGCATGCTTATTCCATGTGACCAAGATGGGATGTGAAGAAGCCTGCAGGATAAGGAAAAGTGATGTAGGCATTGAAGGGTTTTCTTGTCCCACGTGACCAAGCAGGGATGAGAAGAGACTCATGGGTAAAGGAAAAGTGAAGTATACTAAGGAAATCCTTATCCCATGTGGGTTAAGAGACTATGCTAATGTGGTGCAAGTTAACAAAGAAAGAGGAAGGCTCATTGAGAATGACATAAGCTTATCCTGCATGAGTATACATACATGTGATATGCATAACATGAAGGATAGCTATAGTATGGATTTAAATTGATATGAGCAGCTTGATAGTCCACATGGGTGTTGACCAAGTTTGACCTGATGATGTGGCATGTACGGAGTGAATCATAGGACACCTATCAAAAAGATAAAAGGGTATTTTGCTGACAGAATTAAAGATTGTGACCAACTTTGCAACCATTTTTGCAAGCTGATAGACTCAGAGGTCCAAGTGGATGATTGACTAGGATTGACCAAGTGACTTCGACACTAAATAAGAAGATGTTTACATGCCAATAGGAAAAATGATCTAGGTGGAGCCCAACCGACTTGGACCATCCGATCTGGATAAAGAATATGAAGACATGAGGCTCCCTGATGAACAAAGAATGAATCCGATATGCAAACTTTGGTGATGGTGGATTTTAGTATAGTAGTTGTCGATCTTATCTGAGTAGGTCGACAGATGATGGAGAATACATTAATGGTGATTGAGTTGCAAATTTTTGATGGTCTCAAGGAAATCGACATAGGCAAAATAAAATTTGTTAGATAGATTGGGGTTGCTAAAAATAGCAACTTAGTACAAAGAATGATCAAAAGAAAGATTGGATGCATTTACTACGAGCGGCAAGTATGAGATCATACTTAGGATAGAGAATAAAATCTCTTGAGTTGGAAACCTCCAAGACAACTGACTTGAATAAATATTCAAGATTGTAGCAGAAGAAAAATTTGATGTGTACAGAGTTGATCTAATCCAACAGTAGTTGTAAATGTGATTTGACGAGGGTTGGTGGAGAATAATGATATCTCAACAAGTTGACTGATGGTGTGTGTAGAGAGGATATATAGTATGCTAAAGAGGTGTGTGTTGTAGCAGTGAAGTATAGAGAGTGTTGTTGGTGAGAGAGATAGAGCGTGTAGCTTCTAAGAGAAGCTAGAGTAAATTTATAGAAGTAGAAAGTGTCAGCACAGAGAAAGAACAAAGCATTCTAGAGAGTAATGTTGTAGAGAGAGAAGAATATAACCAAAGGAAGGAGGAGAAATAGAGGAAACCTTTTAGGAGGTAGAGAAAGTCATTCTCATGATATGATAAATGTGTAAGTGTTAGAAAACTCATTTCTAACAAGGTTTCATTATTGTAATTATAATCTCAAACATTCATTTTAAATCTTTGAGTGGGTGCTCAGAGCAGGGGTAGGTGCTCCTTTGAGTAGGTGCTTATAAAATCAGGGGTTGGTGCCTTAAATTTTTAGGGGTTTGTGCTCCTTGGGTTGGTGCCCTAAACATTGTAAACTATTATTTACTATGAGGCTAGATTGGAACAATAGACTCTAGTAGCTATTCTCACCAAGGTTTTTCCCACATTGGGTTTTCCTCATACATCTAGTGTTATGTGATGTGCTCTTGTGTGTGTGTATTTATGTTTGCATTACATCCTTAAAATTTGCACACTAAACTTAAAGTTTTGAAATACACTAATTCACCCCCACCTCTCAGTGTCCATTTGTGTTCTTCAAGGTTGTTTGATGAATAAATTTGTGCTTCTAATTTTGGGATAGATCAGGTGGAAGGGTATTATCTTGCAAATATGTATAGATATTCCCATAGGATGGAAATTCAGAACCAACTAGGTGGCATATATCTTGGGTATCGAGATTTTCATAGGCAGGGAAAACAATTTTTCCACCAGGAATTCATAACGAGCCTATTGTTCTAGTATTTGTCAAAGAGAGGAGATGATCATCATGGCATCTGCAACTTTGTTGTCGAGTCTTGGAATTTGCTCAAACTTGATCTCAACAAAGTATTTTTTGAAGTCATCTACCATTCTCTTGTATGACATTAGCTTGTCATCCTTTGTTTGATAGTCATCATTTCCCTAATTTATGACCAATTGAGAGTCTCTATAGACTAGTAACTTTGTGATGTTCTATTCTACTCCCAACTTGAGGCCAGTGACTAGTTCTTCATATTTTGCTACATTATTTGTGCAAGGAAACATCACCCTATAAGATCTTGGGATTGTGTGTCCCTGAGGAGTGACAAATAGGATTCCAACACTTGACCATGTTGGGTGTAAGATCCATCAAAGTACAGTACCCATGATTGTGTTGTAACTTCTAGAATATCTATATCTGGAAATTCAATATGCAGTGGATGATCGACTAGCAGTGGTGCTTCATCCAATCAATATGTTATTGTTTGTCCCTTGATGGCTCTTTTGTCCATGTAATGAATGTCAAACTCTCTCAAATCATTACCCATTTTGTGAATCAACGAGTTAGAGTGGCCTTGCTGAGTAGATATTTTAAGGTATCTATCTTTGTTATCAGCTTGATTCTGTGAGCTAGCATATAATGTCACAACTTTTGAGATGCAAACACTATAGCTAGACAAGCCTTTTTGATGAATGTGTAGTTAAGTTCATAACCACTCAATATTTTGTTGATGTAGTAGACAACCCTTTCTTTGCCTATAAAATCCTCTTGTTCTAGAAAATCTCCTAAAGATACCTCGGTAGCTGATATGTATAGTAGAAGTGGTTTTCCAACTATTGGTCAGACCAATATGGGTGGATTCATGAGATACTTCTTTAACTGGTTAAAGGATTCTTCACATCTTTCCTCCCATCTGAAAGGAATATTTTGGTGTAGTAGATGGGTGAAAGGTAGGCATTTGTCAGCCAACTATGCAATGAATGTTTTGATGGATTGCAACCTTCCTTGTAGAGATCTTAGTTGACTGATGTTTCTAGGAGGTGGAATCTCCATGATTGCTTGGAAATTTTCCAGATCAAACTCAATGCCTTGATCTGATACTATGTATCTTAGGAGCTTGCCTAAAGTTACTCCAAATACACACACTTCTTTGGATTGAGTCATACATTGAATTATTCTAACCACTGAAATATTTTATCTAAGATCTCCAAATGTCATTCCCTAGTGAATGATTTATCTAGCAGATCATCTACATAATCTTCCATAAATGTGTGCATCATGGAATGAAAAATTATAGTCATTGCACGCTAATAATTTGCTCCTGCATTCTTTGATCCAAAAAGCATGACATTCCAACAATATGTACCCCATGGGTGTTTTGTCCTTGTCCTCAAGTGTTATCTTGATCTGATTGTAGCCTAAAAAACCATCCATGAGCGAGAGCATAGCATGTCCTTCTATTAAGTCTACAATAGTGTTGATGCTAGGTAAAGGAAAATCATCCTTTGGACAAGCCTTGTTAAGATCTCTAAAATCTGTGCATATTCTGATGCATTTATCTAGTTTGGATATAGGTACAATTTTTTAAATGCACTCTACATAGTCGATTGGTCTGATGAATCCCACATCTAGTAGTTTATTTAGCTCTTATTTTACTAGAATTGCAACATGTGGATTCATTTTTCTTGATTTCTACTTTATTGGTTTAGCTCTAGGAGCTATGGATAAGTGGTGCATGATCAAATATGGATCTATCCCTAGCATATCAGCATATGACCAAGCGAAATTGATTTAATTTTCTTTGAAAAACTTGGTGAAATCAGGTTTTTTCTTATTCTGTCAATGATTCGGCCAGGTGTATGGTCTTTGTTGCCTCTTTATTGTTGATGTTGATTGATTAAGTTGGTTCAATCAATATTGGTGATCTCTCCTAATAATGCTTTGGAAGAGTTTCAAGTCTCTCATCCTTCAGTGCCTCATAGAGATTTTCACCATTAGATACACCCTTTCTTTTTACTATTTTATGATCTAATACTATCATTGAATGGTTTTCACCATTAGATCATTTTTTTGCTTGATTCATTTTGCGACTAAGAGACTTGGCACTACCCTATTTGAGAGCTTCATTATGAGATTCACTGTTGCAACATGTTTCAGGATTCGCAAAATAGAGGTAATGAACAATGGCATCATCATCTGGAAAGATGATGATATTAAGAGGTTCTTTTTGTTCCCAAACAATGAGTTCAAGATGGACTAATGGTAAGGGTTCACCTGGTTGATTAAGATCCAAATTAGTAAGGGTCATCACGGAAATATTTTCCAAGTTTGTGATAGTGAAGTTGAGGTCTATGATAGTTTCCTTGGGATCTTCTATCTCATTTTGAATCTAATCTTCCTCACTAGAGTTGTTGATATGTTTTGATCCAAATTCAAATGGTATAGACCTTGATCTCTCTCCTTCGTAAAGTATTGGTGCATAAGTTTGGATTACATCAGTTTCTTTCTCATCACAATATATTTCATCAATTGAATCTCATTCCCATTCATTTGAGTTTTTTTTAAACTACCTTGCAATCTATGGACTTGTTTATAGAGATTTTGGGCAACTTCCTCTTTTTTGATGGCAAGTTATTCTTGGTTTTGTTCATACTCCTCTTCTTGTTGTTTACAAACTTCTTCTTCAACTTGCTATTTTCTAATTGCTTCTTTATTTTGTTTCTTTCAAACTACTTCTTCATATTGTTGTTTTTGCGCTATGTTTTCTTCTTAGCTATGAACTAGAATATCCTGACCAAAGCCTAGTCATGATTTGCCTTTAGCATTTTGAGTAGGAAGTTGTATGGGTTCTAGAATGCCTTCTTTTCTTTTTCCAATAGGACTATGACCATCATCTCCCATATTTTTTATGATTTAAAACCTTTTTTGTATTGTTTTGTGGGTACTTTGATATTAAGAAGGACCACTTTAGATTGTTCCTCATCTTTGTAGAGTCAATTTAGGACATCGTTATCCTCTATTTTATCAACTAGGGTTCTTGCTTGAACAAATGTACCATCAAAGATTTTTATGGGCTATGAATATTTTTGTTTGGATATTGATGGTTGTCCATAAGATCTTGGTGAAACTGGCAATTTTGATAGACATAAGGATGATTCAAAAGAATATTCCCCTATACCTTTATCTTTTAGCTGAATCTTTTTCTCAAAATCTATTGATAAATATTTGAGTTGTGTTTCACTGCTTGATGACGTAGAAGCAAGAGCTTCCTTGTTGTGTGGTACAAGGACATTCTGAGTTATCTTGAGATTGTTGCAGTGCTGGAAGAGATTAGGGTCCGCTAATATGGAAATTTCTTGTCTATTGTAGGGGAATTTTACACATTGGTGGTATGTGGATGGTATCACCTTCATTTCATGGATCCAAGGTCAGCCCAATAGTATGTTGTAGGATAAGTGTATGTCTAGGACTTGGCAGATGGTATCCTTCTGAATTGGTCCCACCCTGAAGTGTAATACCACTAGTCCTTCTGAGGATCTCTCTTCATCATCATATGCTTTGATGTTTATTTTTCTTTTGGGATCAAAAGAATCTTCGAAGAAACCCAATGCACGGATAAGCTTTAATGTACATATATTTAAGTCATCTCCTCCATCTATTAGTACACATTTGATTCGATGTTTATAGACGAGAACTTCAATATGGAGGGGAGTGTTATATGGATGACTCAAGGAGACATCATGATTCACAGAAAATGAAAAAGTGTGAGGTGCAATTAAATGTCCCAGTATGCCTTGGAATCGATCAATATCTAAATTGGTTGGTACTGTAGTGTCCACAAGAGCCCTTTCTAGAATGTCTTTGTGTACCGGTGAGATTTTTAGAAGCTTGAGTATTGATATTTGGGCCAAACTTTTTTGTAATTGATCTACCAAGTTGTATTGATTTGAAGGAGGATTTGTTTTAGATGTGCTTCCTTTCAATACAAACTTGGATTGAGTATGTTGATGGGTATGTGTTCTTGTTTGATGATCTTGATGACATTTATCTGGTTGTCTGATGTGGAAATGTCATTGATAACATTGTCATAAATGTGATTCACCTTGGCTCCTTTGTTACTCAATGAATAAGTTTCTCCCTTTTGATAATTGGGGAGAGGATTTTTTAATGCTTCATGATCAATTTTTGTCTTTTGTCCTTCTACAGTTATATCACTCTATATAATAAGTCTTGCACTATATTTTTCAAGTGTTGGCAATAATTTATTCTATGGCCTTTGCTTATATGAAATTCACAATGATATAAGTCATTCCACCATGTTGGTTTGAGTTTTTGTTCAAATTCTCGAGTATCCAGCAATGTAATGAGTTTTTTTACAAGGAGTTCTTTGAATATTGATTCAAGTGACTGCACTAAAGGTGTAAATTTTCTTCAATATGGGGCAGGTGCTAGTTTTGGTTTGGCGTTATCCAGATTGTTCAAGGGTGTAGTTCCTGATAAGTTTAATACTGGTCATTTTGGTTTTATGTTATGTGTGTCTACTACACCATCATTAACAATGTTTTCATTTCTTGTCCAAAATTTGGATTTATCATTGTTATTGGGATTGTTGTAATTGTTAGAAGGACTGGCTCCCTCTTTGTAGAGTTTCAACATGCCTTTTTTGACTAAAGCCTCCTCAATTTTGAGACCCTTCTCGGTCATGTTTTTAAAAGCTGGTGGACATTACAATTGGAGTTGATAACTCATTTCCTCATTTAAAGTATTAATGAAAATATCCATCTTTTATGTTTCGCGTATAGGATGAGGATATCAAGCAAACAATCTTCACCACCTTTGAAAGAAGGTAAGAAAGGGTTGGCCATTTTTTTTGTTTTGTATTGCATAAGTCAAGCATGGTGACTTCCTGTTGAATGTTTTATGAGTACTGAGACACAAATTTGTCTACCAGCTCATTAAATGTCTTGATTCTTGATGGGAGTTTTTGAGAACCATTCCATGCTCAGTCCACCTAAATTTCTTGGAAATAATCTCATTAAGTAGGTCTCATTATGTGCAAATTCCAAACTCATAGTGCAAAATTCTCTCGGATGATCTTGTGGGTCAACTTTGCCATTGTATTTATCATACCTTGGAATTTCACAATTAGGTGGAAATGGTATCATGTGTAAATTTTGATCAAATGGATAAGGAAAAATATCTTCCAAGGTATATCTCCTAGTTTCTCCTCTTTGCATATCTTACATTTGTTGTGGGAGAGTTTGGATTTGTTGAGCTAAAGAATTTAAGGGATTGTTGTCATTGGTTCTTGTCTCAGTTTTTGCTCTATAAGGGGGTTTCTTTTGGTTGGATTATGTTGAAATCAACAAGTAGTTTGGTACCTTGACTTGCCAACATCAAAAATAACTTTTCAGGATCAGTTTCTAGAAGCTTTTCCATAAGCTTTTGGAACTTGGGGTCTTCTTGAGCTCCTTGAATTAGTGCATCTATTATCTCATCTATATCAGTATCTCGATACATGTGGAAAGGATTTTCCTCTCTTTCTATCATGGTTGGTTGAGGTTTTGTTTCCTTTTCTTCGAGTTTTTGTTTTTGATCTCTAGTTAGAATGGGCATACGTGTGATTTGAATCATGGATGACTCAATAGGTGATCTCTTGTTGAGGTAGATATGATAGTGAAATTGGACCACTTCCATTGATATCTTGGGATAAGGTGGATATTTGTTGAAAGGCACGAGCTTTTAAGGATTCTTCATCAAACTCTGTTCCACGACCGTGTAGATAATCATGAAAATGGTGTAGGAATATGTGATGTTTTAGCAAGAGTTTGTGATTTATGTAGAGAAATATTCTCCTTTTCAAGTTTGCCTTTTGACTAAGTTTTATCCTCTTTGATTGATGGTGAATGGTCATACAAGTGAAGGTAAAAATTTGATCACTATTGTGAATGCTAATTGCATATCAGATACCAAAGTCAAAATAGGAAAGATCCTTCCTATTTATAAGACTAAGGTAATATAATTTGTAGCTTTGTTTCATGATGAAGGATGATATATCCTGATAAATGAAACTCATCCAAAGATCAGAATGATGATTGTACAATTTTTGATTGATCTAAGTTTAGTTGACAAATGACACTTGCAATAATATGATTCTCCTAAGCTAAAACTGATGTTTCTAATGACTGAAAAGGACAACTCAGAAAAGGGTATCTGAAAATATTTTTGAATTTTTTGAGAAAGTTTCTATTTTACTCTATGTATGAGGTATTTTTCTAAGGATGCACTAAAACAAAAAGAGTATGCACTAAAAGATTAGTTTCATGTGCTACCATGGTCTTCCAAAGCGCTAATTTGTCCTATATATGTGCTAAAATATTTTGAGTATGTGCTAAATTGATGGTTTGGACTATGTTGGAGTTTTAAGAATCTTACTGGTCCTATGCACTATTGTGTAAACTTTATGCGCTAATGTTTGGTTCCCAAGCGCTACCCAATGGATTGTATGTGTTGTGTTGACAATTCAATGCACTAATTTAATCAGATTTTGCACTAGACTACCCTATGATTGAAAGTTTTGACAAACTTGACTATGTTTTTGTAAAAATTCTGAATTTTTGATAGATGACCTTCTGAAAAATGATTAAAACATAGCAGAAAGAAAGAAGATAGTTTGTTTTAGTCTATAATCTAAACACTAAGTGTATGTTTGATAGGATCTTTTCAAATCCCCTTTTGTTTTCGTTGGTTTGAATGAAAAGACACATCAATCAGACTCTTTAATATCAAGGGTCATTAATAATACCATAGATCACATCTTGATACTCCTTTAGCTCAAACAACCATGTCACACCTGAGGGTGCGCCTGATTTTTTCCCTTTTGCTAGAAGTTGAACCAAAGAGAATTGCTTCTCAATTGGATCATTTTCTTGGGAGATGTATGGTGAGTGTCTTGGGGGTAGATTCTTCCCCACCCTTGCACTATGATATTAGAAATGTACGGATAACTGACTCGGTGAGGTTTCTACTCTTAAAGCATTTTAGTAAGGATTTTGTTCAGTCTTCAATGATAAACTCCCTCAGGAGGCTTCCCAACCTTTAGAACAAAGTCTTTATGTATCTCAAGCATACCGGGGGAAGGATAATCAGTGAACAAAACCGTTGGATGTGATTTTCATCACAATTCACATTTGATTATAGTGGGTTGGAATACCTAGTATTAGTCATTCCCCACTTAGGTCGTTCCCCTCTCACCGGCCTTATGGGCTTCTCAGGAGGGAAATCCTGGTAAAGGATTTATCCTAATTGCAATAAAGGAAAATGTAATGCCCACCAAAATACCCTAGAGAAATACACTAACTAACATGTGAATAGAGATAATAATTTTTTTTTTACATTTACTAATGCAACCATTATAACTAACTACTCATGAGAAATAAACATCCATTAACGAAATAACATTTATTCCTTACGAACATAATCTCAAGAACACATAACACAAGAAAAAATAAACACAATGCATCTAAGCATTCCCTAGGGCATCTCAACACCATTACCTAATCTATCCATAAGCAATAAGATAACATCATAAGCATGATAACTCATCACCATCATGATCTAGTGCATACTAATTCTAACATTATTTAATTCCTTCCATGCATATATATATATATATATATATATATATATATATATATATATATATATATATATATATATATATATATATATATAAACATTCATTATCCTTAAATGTGAACACATCCATCTACTAGGCATACATTAACCATCCCTTTTAAGTTCATTTTAAGACACCAATACTAAATGTTCCTAATCCCAATTGTGTATCCTTTTCTAACATCATAATCCAATTCCAATATAACATCACATTTCCATTACTCCACATAATACCAAATGCACATCAATAAATTTATCTCTATTACTCCATTGATTACTCAATATCGATGATACACATGATACATCATTATGTCCTTTTAACATATATCATCTATCATTTACATCAATACAATATCCTTCTATGACAAGGAACGTGATAGAACCTAAAATTATGTCTTGCAAAATTTGGTCATCCTGGTTTTATTTTTCCCTTGGTCAAGATATTAGGGTTTAGGGCTATAAGGGTTGTGTCTTTTATAATTAAAGAGTGGTTTGAAAGTGAGTTTTGGGTCCCTATTATATTTTTTTGTTACCTTTTTCTCACTTGAGGCTGAGGGTTCTACTTTCATTTATGGAGCCATTTTCATTCTCTAGGCAAAATGTTAGCTAACCGGTTCGTGAAATATGCTATTCCTAATTCATCTACATGAAATTCCCTATTACTGATCTCATTCTTAATATTTATGCCTGTGCTTATATTTTCCTAAGTCTGACAAGTACTTAATACCTTGACTGTCTGTTGAAGAAATGATAGATCCAACGACTAGCGCTTCCCCGCAATTAGAGATGTGAGGATTTTAATGACCGCAACATCATGAGATTGTACCATGTGTCATCAACGGAAACCGGCAGGGTTAGCAACATAACTGGTTGAAAGCTTTGAAATACCAGTTCGCAGGTAGTAAAGGTCGGTCTACTAACAATCCCATCAATTTGCACGTGCTCAAAATGAACAAGGATGTTTTATCCTGAGGTAAAAGGTGCTCAAATTTTAAGTCCTAGAGGAGTTGACACGCAGTATACAAAGTGATAAGTATTAAATAGATCAAAAAACCCTCGTATTCCCTGAATGGAAGTTGCAAGATGGTTACGGACCATGGCATTGCGGGATGATGCCATGTGTCTCAAATTGGCCAGAAAGACCTACAATGGGGCTGCTGAAGGAGTTCAACAAAAAGAACAAATGTTGCTGATGTGTCACAATTTTGTGGGGCCATTGATAAAGATGAAAGAACAAGTGATGAGTCAACAAGGAGATGATCATTAGATTAGCCAACTAGGAGGATGATTGATGGCTAGTTTTCAAACTTCTTAGTTACAAAGCTAGGAGCCATTTTTTTGCTCACACAAATATTAATGGCAGACAAGACATTTGTGTCCTTTCCCAAACTATAATTAAGATACTTTCAAATATTTTTCATTTGCAAAAGATTTCATAGCAATTATGAAGAATTTCCTATTGCTGAAGAAGACTAAAGCGACCCTCTACGACATGAAATAGTCATTTCTAGTGAAAATCAAAAGCAGTAAGTTTATCTGAGCTCTCCATATGTTCCTAAAACAAATTAACATTACAAATTGTGAAAGATTGAAAAAAGAAAGCTAGATTTGTTCTAGGGTTAAGATACTACACAAGAAATAGTGAAATCTATTTGAATTACTCTGGAAATTAAAAAAAATCTTGTGATAAGTCTTAGACTTGGAGATATAGTAGAAAGCCCTAGTTGTAGAAAATGTCTCTCTCACGGAAGCATTCAAGGGAGGTGGATTATATGAAAACAAACCTTTATGATGATTTCTTGGACCAATTAAATACTTCCACAAATGATAAGCAACAGAGGCAGAGGTATGTGGATTGAAAAACCCTAGGGGAAGGGTTAAGTGACAAAGTATTCTACTTGGCAGATGCTAATATACCGACAACTGGGTTAGAGATTTTCAAATTATGGTATGGACCAAGGAAATTAAACTCCCCATTATCTAGTCCTTGATAGTATTACTTGGGAAAGTTGGTAGTATCGAGTGTTTTTATGGATGTCGATTTACTTAAGGCTGTTGCAGACGGATATGACCCAATTTTAAGGGTTATCAAGGAAAATGATGGGGAGATTTTGTTAGCCATTAGAAGGGAAGAGTTTCAAGAGATTTTTGACTTATACGAGTCATCCCTTAGCCTAGTACCAATAGATTTAAATGAACAGAAGGAAGAATATTACAAAATGAAGGAATTCATTAGAAATAGTTTCCTTCCAATGCACTTAGACAGAGCGAGGAGTACAACATACCATATCGTCCCTAGTTCAGAAGAGTCATTCCCAAGTGGTGCTTTTGCTCCCTATTTCTAGGCTACTTTCTTCTCTTTATTCCAAGTATTGGGTTTTCGTCTCATTAAAGTAATGCCACCTGATTTCATGTACATGGCTATGTAGATACAGCATCTGGATTTTACAGTAGTTTTTGACTTTGTCCCTTATCTTGAGGAAAATATTCATGAGGGATTATTAGACATTAAGAATTAGGTTGTTGGGGTTAATTCTTCTAGTATTCTTTACTCATGCGTATGTTCCTTTTAAGGAATGCAGATTATTTTGAGGGTACCATGAACCTCAGAAGGACAATAGATAATAAGGAGATTCCAATATAGCTCTGGAGCACAGACATGTCATAGGATAGACAAGAGGCTAGCTATATAAGATTTGATAACAACTTTGCCTCTAGGTTAAGACAAAGGTTGACAGTTAATCCACCAAGGATTCCTAAAGAATTGCATGATTTTGTGAGACCCAAGGAAAGGGTGCCTCTTGCCAGAATTGAACATAATTGGGGAGATTTTCTCCTATACTTTATAAGTACTGTGATCAGAATCTATGGCTTCTCCGGACAACCTCATGTATTGCCTTTCAATGTTCCTCTAAGAATGGGTTTTGCTGAGGTAATGTGGCAAATTGGACATATTCAGGAAAAATATTTAAAAGGAAAAGGAAAAGGAAAAGGGTCATTCTTCCCAGATTACACCATTATCCCTTACTTTGTGATTATAAAAGGAGGGTGTGAGCATTTTGACAAATTCTTTGCCCCATATCATTTGGGGGTAAGCATAACTAGAAACAGTGATCCTAAAGGTTTTTACAACACTTTTAGAAAGAGAATAAGAGGATCTATGTTGCCCCATGTGCATAATTTTCCCAAGGATTTAATCAGGAATGAATTTGACCACACGATGTAGGAATGGAGAAATGAGAAGTGGATAATTTTTAGAAAACTATGGGCTACTATTCAGAAGATGGATCCAAAATATGATACATTAAAGGAGTTTTCTTCATTCTATGCCAAGATTGAATTTGTTATGAAATTTTTTGATGAATTAACAAAGGTCTTAAGGGAGAAGCTAGCTAGACTTGAAGAAGTTCATGGCCGACAACGATTGAGCTCACAACCTCCTGTATCCCAGAGAGCAAGTAGTGTGGTATTAGAGAGGCCTATTTAGGAATCTCCTCATAAAAGAGTTAGAGAAGAAGTGATGAAGAGGATAGTAGCAATGATAGTGGGATATTGATAAGGAGAAATGGTAAGAAGATAATAAGATTGGAGCCTTTCCCCAAGATACCAATTAAGCCTCTTCAAGGAGTTAGGATCAATGATCTTGAAGATTTTGATAGAAGTCCCTCGCCATCAGTTGTATCCTTTTCATCGGTACGGTAGGATGAAGCTCAGATGGAGGGAGACAGGTTTGTTGCAATGAGTGTAGAAATGCAATTGGGTATTCCTATATTGCCTCCTAATTTGGAGTTGGATCTTACTCCCTTGGATATTCAAGGTAAAGCCTTCAAAGATGCAAGGAATGAGGCATATGATAGCTTCTTGGAGGATGATGCATTTGTAAAAAGCCCAACTTTTTTGCAGTTAGTATGGAAAACAAAGGTTGAGGAATACAAAGGAAGAATTGCTAAGAGGAAGGCCCAAAGGCCAGATAGATTAGAGCAAGAAATCCAAGAGGAAGTAAAAAATTAAATGAAGGAAGACTTCAAGGAAATCACTACTGACAAGAGCAGGAAAATTATAAGTCAGGATGGAGTCTTGATATTGCCAAAATGGGAGATAGCAGATGTAGTGGCATTTGATGCTATTGGGAAATCAAAGGATGAGGAAGCAGGGTTAGCATTAAGAAGATCAGACTTTGCAGATGATTATGCAACCTTGGCTATATGGGCATTAGAGGAAGGGCCTAGGAAGATTGACATCAGTGATTTAAACCCCGACTTGAGGGGAAGTTTGATTATAAAGAAAGCAGTCGACACATCAAGTGTGGAGGCTATAAAATTGAATGTTGTTGTTGCTAAGCTAGCACATGAGAGTGCGAAAAAGGAAAGTTCAGAGAGGGTTGAGTTGATGAAGAAATTTGACAAACTTTTTAATGATTATAATGCATCTCAGAAAATATTTGTGGAGTTTCAAATGAGAGTGCAACTCTTAGAGAAAGGACAAATAAAGGTTTCATATCCTGCACTTACAAGACTGTCTGAGCCATCAACATCTAGGTTGCCACCTATGGTCCAGAAACAAGAAGTAGCTAAATTAAACATAAGTACTATTTGTTGGCATTTGCATGAAGATTGCATTAATGATATGATATGTTGTCACTGATTTTAATTGAAACAGTAATGGTATTTATGATATTGTTGATATTGTTATTGTCTTGTAACTAGTAGGAAGAGCTTTGTGGAAGATGTTGTAAACTGGTATGTAAGTTTGTGAGTTGAACCGGTAACCGGTGTATAAGGTTAAACCATTTCTATGTTATGTAACAGGTAAACCCTACCAGTTGTCTTTGTTAAACCCTAACCGATTAAGTTTACTGAAATGGTTATGATGGTTTATTATCTGATGTTGAGTGGTAATGGCACGTTTGTTTGTCTTGGGAATGAGAAAAGTGGATTTCATCTAATGAAAAGCGCATGATGAGTTACAAGTTCAATGAAGTGGTGATCATGGAGTGGTTCAAATTTTCTTAAAGAATGTGTACAGATTGTTATGTAGATCCAATGGTCACACTTGTACTAACTTGTTTGTAATCTCTATGAGAGAATTAGGTTTTTGTTGTGTTACTGACATAATTGATTTGTATTTAAGGTCGATGAAGTTGTTTTGTAAAAGGTGTTGGAAGAAATCAATTGAGTGTGTGGTTGCCTAACTAGATAATGAATTTGCAGTTTGAGTAAAGGCAGATTGAAGCTTAAAAGGATCTGATCAAGCAAATGTAGTGCTATTCAAACAGATCAATAAAAACCTATTGTCTTCTAACAATTACAGCATAATTGAAATCCCCTAACTGGATAAGCTCTAACAAGGTGTTCCATTAGCTTGGATTCTAAAATCCTCTATCGAGGTTACTCCTAATAGGGTATTTTCTTTTTATCAAGGTATTTGTAAAATCCTTTAACTAGGTGATTCCTAACAGGATTATTTATTAACAAGACTTATTGTAAAAGATTTAACAGGCTTGGCTCCTAACACGAAAAACTTCATAAGAGTTCAAATAGCTATCTTGTGAGTCTCATCTCACCGTGGTTTTTACCTATTTGGGTTTTCCACATATAAACATTTGTGTCATGTGGTAAATGTTTTTGTGGTTATGATCTTATTTGTTGATTTGATTATCTACTTAACTATTGTGATAAGGCATGATAATCAGAAGCATTGAGAGATGAATTATGTTGATATATGATTAAGCATTTGGATGTTTACAAGTTGAATGATGTTTACTATTAAGTTGTAACAATTAACTGATTGATGTTGAGTATTCTTATGAGTATTGATCTTGACAGTGATATTTTATTGATAAGTTTACTTTGTGTGACTGAGATTGAGTTTGGGATGTTTGTATCAATTTTTTAGTTTACTGATTCACCCCCCCCCTCTCACTAATCTACCGGATACTTATTCTTTCATCATACCATCAATTGGTATTAGAGCGTCTCAGGTCCTCTTAAATCTAAAATCCTAACAACTTGAGGAAAAGATCTTGTAGATCATGATGAAGAAGGAAGGTCTGAAGTTCAATAGAGAAAACTATAGGATATGGAGCAACAAAATAAAGATTTACATCAAGATTCTGGGAAGTCAGTATTGGGATCATGTAGAAACTAAGTATATTACACCTACTGGAACTATGATTGATGATTAGAAGAAAGAGCAACAAGAAAATCATCAAGCACTGGAAGCTATTATTAGTTCATTGTCTGATGTTGAATATGTAGATGTTCATGGTCTTGAAACTGCATATGAAGTATGGAAAAAAATTGAAGAGATTTATAGCGGTGATGAACATGTTAAGATTGCTAAAGAGGAGAGCCTAAGAGGAAAGTTTGATGACATGAGAATGTCCGAAGGTGATAATGTCCAACATTATGGTCAAAGGATAAAAGAGATAGTTGGTGAGATAAAGAGTGCAGGAGGGAAAGTGGAAGATGCCACAATGATCAGTAAGGTACTGTGAACCCTGCTACCGGTCTATACTATCTGAGTTGCAACTATTCAGGAGCTGAAGTCCATTGACAAAACTAAGGTAACTCTTGACTCTATCATTGGCAAGCTTACTCATTTTTAATTAAACGGTTATGATGGTAGTGTACAAAAATTAGAATTTGCATTCAAAGCTTCTATCTCTAACCCATTTGTGAGAAAAAGTAGAGATACTAGTCATGGTTATGAATCTAGATCCAATAGATATGTTGATGATGAAGATATCTTAGTGGAGCTTGAAGCATTATTGGCAAAACGATTGCCTAGAGGCACTAGGAAATATAGAGGTAAACTACATTTAAAATGTTTTACATGCAACAAGATTGGTCATATAGTAGCTAATTGTCCTAATGGTGAAAATGAACACAAGAGAGACAAATTCAAGAAGTATAAGGGTATAGGCAAGAGATATTGTCTTATTGCTATTGATAGAGGTATCACTGATGAAGAATTTGATGATGATGCTAATGAAGATATTATGTTTGTAGCTATTAAGGAAGAGATATCAAACCAGAAGGCATTAGTATCCAGGATGGATAACTCTGATGATTGGATCATTGATAGTGGTTGTTCACATCATATGACTGGTGATCAGAGCAAATTTCTTTCCTTGAAGGAATTTGATGGTGGTGTTGTCAAATTTGGAAATGACTCACCCTGTATGGTTAAAGGTAAGGGATTTATTTCTCTTAATGGGAAGAGCAGTGCTGATGATTTTTATTGGGTTGAAGGTCTAAAGCACAATCTACTAAGTGTGGCACAACTTAATAACAGAGGATACCCACTGGAGTTTAGAAATGGTATGTACAAAATCTTTGACAACAAAGGTGAATTGATTGCAACCGGGAAACAAACCAGAGGTAATCTATTTCATCTTAATCCTAAAGTTAGCAACTGTTTTATTGAAAAGATAGATGATAACTGGCTTTGGCATGGGAGATTTTGTCATATAAACTTTAATAACATTGTTAAAGTGAGAAAGTCAAAGATAGTAAGAGGTCTACCTCAGCTAGATAAACTAGTTAATTCTCTTTGTAAAGAATGTCAGTTAGGAAAGATGACTTCTTCAAATTTCAAGAGCAAGTCCTTCTCAGCAGAGCACTTGTTAGATTTGGTTCATACAGATCTATGTGGACCAATAAGAACAAGAAGCATTCAAGGTGACAGATATTTCATGATCTTCACTAATGATTGCTCAAGGATGATGTGGGTCACATTCTTCAAGGATAAGAATGAAGCTTTTGGTAAGTTCAAGGCATTCAAGGCTTTAGCTGAGAAAGAGAGTGGGAAAAAGATAAAATGTCTAAGAACAGATCAAGGTAGTGAATTTACTTCTAAGGAGTTCACTAAGTACTGTAATGAGAATGGTATCAAATGACAACTTTCTGCACCAAGGACACTATAGCATAATGGTATCGCAAAGAGGAACAACCGGTCAGTGGTTGAAGCTGCTAGGACAATGTTGATACAAGGAGGTGTAGCGAAAACATTTTGGAAAGAAGCTGTAAGTACAACTGTCTACACAATGAACCGAGTTCTGGTGAAAAGAGGTAAGGACAAGACCCCTTATGAATATTGGTATGGTAGATCACTTGGTGTTAGCTATTTTAAGATATTTGGTAGAAAATGTTTTATTAAGAGAGGTGATTACATTAGAAAATTTGAAGCTAAGAGTGATGAAGGCATATTTCTTGGCTATTCCACCAAGAGTAAGGCCTACAAATGATTCAACAACCAGACACAAAGAATTGTTGAGAGTGTTGATGTTCAAGTAAATGAATGTCCTGAAGTCTTAGAAGGAACCAGTTCAGAGAAAAAGGATGAAGATCATTGCATTTTGCTTTTGGAACCTGAAACTGTTAAATCAGAAACTGGTAAAGCAAATTCTAATGCACCTATTCAACCAGAACAAATAAATTCAGAAGAAGATAATAATGAAGAAGATAAACCTCAAGATAATGATCATGTTATTCCTAGATATGTGAGACTGAACCATAGTCCTAAACAGATTATTGGGGATAAGGATGCTAGAGTACTAACTAGAAGGAGAATAAGAGAGAACTCTTGCATGATCTCCACCATTGAACCAAGAAGTGCTAAGGAGGCATTTGGTTATGATCATTGGGTTAAATCTATGGAGGAGGAATTGGATCAAATTGAGAAGAACAACACTTGGACCCTGGTACCCCGACTGGTAAATGAGAATGTTACAGGTACTAATGGGTATACAAGAACAAATTGAATGAAGATGGTGTTGTATTTCACAAAAAAGAAAGATTAGTCTGCAAGGGTTATGCACAAGAAGAAGGAGAATATTATGGTGAAACTTTTGCACCAGTAGCAAGATTGGAAGGTGTCAGCACTTTACTTGCATTTGCAACCCATAAGAA
The DNA here is from genome assembly GCF_030272615.1 of Cryptomeria japonica. NCBI lineage: Eukaryota > Viridiplantae > Streptophyta > Pinopsida > Cupressales > Cupressaceae > Cryptomeria > Cryptomeria japonica. Next base: position 266,286,501 of record NC_081406.1, read on the forward strand.
GTTCAAGGTATACTAGATGGATGTTAAGTCTACATTTTTTAATGGGATATTGGAAGAAGAGGTATACATAGAGCATCCAGATGGTTATGCTTTAACAAATGAGAAATACATGGTATACAGACTGCATAAAGCTTTGTATGGATTAAAGCAAGCACCCAGAGCATGCTATGAAAGGATTCATACACATCTGATGAAGATAGGCTTTTCAAGAACCAGTGATGATAGTAACACTTATCTCAAGTATGAAGAAGATGAAATAGTGGTAAGTGAAGTATTTGTTGATGATATCATATTTGGAGGCAATGATGTCATGAGCAACAGTTTTGCAAATGAAATGAAAAATGAGTTTAAATAAAAAATTTCATAGGCTTGTAGATACAACAAATGAAGAATGGTATTTTCATTACACAATCTAATTATGTGAAAGAGGTTTTGAAGACTTTTGGCATGAGTGACTGTAAACCAGTTGGAACACCAATGGTTACAAGTTGTAAGTTGTCCAATGAAGATGAATCTAAGTCTTTTGATGAAAAGGAATACAAGTCAATGATTAGCAAATTACAATATGTTGTTCACAGTAGACCAGATATAGCCCATGCAGTTGGTATAGTTGCAAGATTCCAAAAGAATCCAAAGGAAGCACATCCGATATCAACCAAGAGAATCTTTAGATATCTAAAAGGTATTGTTGACTATGGATTATGGTATCCATATGGAGGAAAATTTGATTTGAAGGTGTACATTGATGTTGATTAGGAAGGAAATGTTGATGACTAGAAAAGCACTACCGGTGGAGCATTTTTTCTAGGAGGAAGGCTTGTTTCATGGAGTAGTAAAAAGCAGAGTTGTACTTCACAATCTACTACTGAAACTGAGTATGTTGCAGCTTATATGAATTGTACATAGGCTATTTGGATGAGGCACATTTTGGAAGGTTTCAAGATGAAAATCTCAGAACCTATAAAGATTTTATGTGATAACACAAGTGCCATTAATATTTCTAAGAATCCTATTTTGCACACATGAACCAAGCACATTGAATTGAAGTATTATTTCTTAAGGAAAAATTTCAAAGAAAAGATGTTATCTTAGAGCATGTTTCTACCAAGGAGCAGCTTGCAGATATTTTTACCAAACCTTTGCCTAAGACTACATTTGAGTGTCTTAGAAGTCAACTAGGGGTTGTACCCCTTCATGAAGCTAGTTGAGCATAATGTTGATTGCATCAGTCCCTGAATCAGTTGCAAAATCTTAGAAGGATTGATGTAAAAGTGAATTTATTGCACAAGGGGAGCATCAAGTTGCAGTATGTTGTTGATGCACAGTGAAAATTTACAATTACATGGTTTACTTTCAATTTAGCATTGTTGTCAAAGGGGGAGAAGAATTATGTGATTGGAAAAAGGAAACCAATGATAGGCTGAAGACAGATAGAGCATGGTGAATACTTGGTAATGTAAAATAGGATTCCTATTCACCAATCACATCAGCAATCAGAGGCGTTGATATTTGTATTGTCATCAATGACAAAGGGGGAGATTATTGGCATTTGCATGAGGATTGCATTAATGATATGTTATTTTGTCATTGATGTCAATTGAATCGGTAATGGTATTTATGACATTGCTAATATTGTTATTGTCTTGTAACTTGTAGGAAGAGATTTGTGGAAGATGTTGTAAACTAGTAACCAGTGTCTAAGGTTAAACCCTTTCTATGTTATGTAACCGGTAAACCCTACCAGTTGTCTTTGTTAAACCCTAACCGATTAAGTTTGTTGAAATGGTTATAATGGTTTATTATCTGACGTTGAGCAGTAATGGTGTGTTTGTTTGTTTGTTTGTTTGTCTTGGGAATGAGAAAAGTGGATTACATCTAATGCAAAGTGCATGATGACTTACAACTCTAATGAAGCAGTGATTATGGAGGGGTTGGAATTTTCTTAAAGAATGTGTACAGATTGTTATGTAAATCCAACAATCACACTTGTACCGGCTTGTTTGTAATATCTATGAGAGAATTAGATTTTTGTTGTGTTACCGACGTAATTTATTTGTATTTAAGGTCGATGAATTTGTTTTGTAAAAGGTGTTGGCAGAAATCAGTTGAGTGTGTGGTTGCCTAACTGTATAATGAATCTACAGTTTGAGTAAAGGTAGATTGAAGCTTAAAAGGATCTGATCAAGCAAATGTAGTGCTATTTAGATAGATCAAGAAATTCCCTAACTAGATAAGCTCTAACAAGTTTGGTTACTTCTTAAATCCTCTAACAAGGTGGTCCATTAGATTGGATTCTAAAATCCTCTATCGAGGTTACTTCTAACAGGGTATTTTCTTTTTATCAAAGCATTTGTAAAATCCCTTAACCGAGTGATTCCTAACAGGATCAGTTCTTAACAGGACTTATTGGAAAATCTTTAACAGGCTTGGCTCCTAATAGGGCGAACTTCGAAAGAGTTCAGATAGTTATCTTGTGAGTCTCATCTCATTGCAGTTTTTACCTATTTGGGTTTTCCATGTATAAACATTTGTGTCATGTGGTGAATGTTTTTGTGGTTATGATCTTATTTGTTGATTTGATTAACTACTTAACTATTGTGATAAGGCAAGATAACTGGAAGCATTGAGAGATGAAGTATGTTCATATATGATTAAGCATTTGGATGTTTAGAAGTTGAATGATGTTTATTGTTAAGTTGCTGTAATAGTTAACAGATTGATGTTGAGTATTCTTATGAGTATTGATCTTGACAGTGATATTTTATTGATAAGTTTTTTTTTTGTGATTGAGATTGAGTTTGGGAAGTTTGTATCAGTTTTTTAGTTTACTGGTTCACCCCCCCCCCCGCTCTCAATAATCTACTAGATACTTATTCTTTCATCATACCATCACTAATATCCCTAGCATGGTATTAGTCCCATATGATGATGATGATGATGATGATGAGCCTGATACTACAAGATCAATTGAACCAAATGAGTCTTAGCTTCTGGAGAAGATTGTAAAATTAGAAAATAAATTAAAAGAATGAGAAAAGCAATGAGCCGAGGAGAAGAAGGATATAGTTAGCTCTGTGCTAACTCATTTAAATGAGAAAATTAAATGCAAGTTAAATAGTATTAATGCCTTATATTCTTTACTTTTTGATGTTATTCAAAAGTTAAATGATGATAAAGAAGTGGCAATTCCCCTGTTTACAAAGTGGTTACAAAGGGGAAATGAGCTTAGAATGATGCCTATGGCTTCTAAATTTCATACTGAGAGGCCACATGCACTCCAACCAACATTTTTGTTGGTAAAATCAATGCAAGAATCCTAAATTTTGCCAGAGAATATAGAAAGAAAGACAAGGATGTTGATGAAGAGTTTTAGTGAATTAGAACAAACTACTTGGCTAGATATTGAAGATAAAGAAGGGGTAGTTAAGCCTTTACAGTCTTGGAAGGAAGAGGCAGAGAGAGTCATCAACACCCAGGTAGAGATGATTTGTGATGAGCTAAATATGGATACGTTAGAAGATAGTATGGATAAGATAATTGCTACAGGGTTATTTTTTGAAAATTTTGAAAGGGAGGCAAACCAAGTTGTTGTTAAGTATATTCCATATAGGGAAAAAGTAGATGAAGTAATGAATTTCAATTTGCCATCTGATGAAGACTATAGCACATGGAGTGGCATGAATTTGAATCATGAATAGAAAGTTGTAAACCATTTGCATAACTGTTTTTGTTTTCTAGTGACAGGTATTTTGCAACCCATAAGACAGGATGGGGTAATTTTCATCATGAGTTTTGAAGAAGGCGGCTACAAATTTTGATCCAGTATAAGCAAGTTCGAGGATGATTGTTTTGTATAACAGAATGTGGTTATGCATAGTCATTCTTAGATGATAGGTGTCTCTTATGGCCTGAAGCTTGTTTTCTCCCTTGTTTTTTATAAAAGGGAATTTAGGGCTATGAGACGGGGTTCAAAATTTTTGTCCCTTTTGTGTTCCGAATTTCTATTTCCAAATAGAAAAGTCTAGGTGAAACAAAAGGATTGTAAGAGGTCATTTTATAGAGCAAAAAATAGAAAAGATTCTGGTGTCTATGATTTTTGCAGGTTCTTGAAGGAGTTATGTATGGACTATATTCTTATAGGGACAACAGAATTAATGAATGAATATATGATTCAAACCCATTTCTCTACAATGTATTGTTCTATCATGTTTTGAATGCATATCATCCAGGATTTTATCATTCATTGCACTTTTATGGTGTATGTAACCTTTTGTTCATGCTTTGGTCTGATAGGTCAATTAAATGCTTGAATAAAATTACAGAGTGATAGGAGTCTTTATAGGGATTTTGATAAGTAGTTTTGGGTGGGGATTACAAATATGATATATTGTAAGGAAATATTATCTCTGGTTTTATGATGTTAGATAAATTTTGGCAGAAGTATAGTCTAATACAGTATGAATTCACATACCCAAAGGAATAAGGCACTAATCATAGTTAAGTGAATGCCTGGGTATTTATTTACTATTTGAAATCACCACTGGTTTTCTATAACTTATTGAACATCAAAATACTTTCATTTTATATGAACATTATCATATGTATTAGTCATCTCATGCTCCAAACGGGTTGAGGATCACTGAAGAATTTTCTATTCCTGAGCATTCTCCCTTATTATTGAGTCTTTATATGAGATTGTCTGCTTTATTTCATGCATGACTTGTGAGTGTGGCATAAAATCATAAATAAGCATGGGGATCACCCTCCCTGGTATTGTAAAGCCTAAAGCATAGAAGGATATGGCATCCTTGTCATTGTTGGTCCAAGTCTGAATAATATTAAACAGTTGGAAGTGGCTTTCCATAGATATTATCAAGAGAAAACAACTTGGTTGCTATGTTTAAGTTAGTGTAAACCCGTTTTGGGGCACCAACAAAAAATGGTGACTCTACTGGGGATCAAATGACAAAGAATATTTTATTAAAGAATTCTTGTTTAAAATATAGTAGAAGTTTTCATAGTATTTCTGTGGTTTGACATTTGAGCCTGTTTTGTATTTTGGTTCATGTTTTGCTGCGAAAAGGGTGTTCTACATTTTTGTGAAAAGGATATTCCGATTTATGAGCAAGATTCATAGATTTATTTCAAGAAGTATCAAGCAATATATTATTTAATATCCCAAAGTAATTTGGGTGGCAACTTTGAGGTTTTTACGTCGGTGCATATATCTTTGAATAATTCTAACAAAATTTTGAAGGACTTTGTTACTATGAGTAAAGCAAAAAATACTAGAGGATACATGAAGTTGCACCCTGAATAAAAATTTGAAGAGCTTCAAGGACCTCTGTAGAGACAAGGAATGAGAAGAAATGCAGAAACAAGCATTGCTCCCTCATCATGGAAGCCTAAGCATAAGAATGCAAGTAAGTCATAGCTAAACTTAGTTCCTATAGTTCATGATTCATCTTCCAAAAGTTCTGAATCAGATATTTTAGGATTTTTTAATTCTTTCTTTTATACACCTATACAAGAAGAAATGCAACCACAAAGGAAGGAATGCACTCAAGTCCAATATTTAGAGAAGGTAAGCGGTCGGAGTAGAAGTAGAAGTCATCAAAGTGAGAATGTCATTGGTGTACTTCTTCCTCCAAGTCTCATAACAAATTTTTCTCGTAGTTATGAATCAGTATGAGAATAAAATGATGTGAACTTGATTGACTTAGATGATATTAGAGTTGAGGAAAAATCAACTCTACGGCTCCTAAAGATCACCTGCATGCAAACCTGTCACAAAAAGAGAGAAGAAAAATAGCTATGGATGCTAGAATTCAGAAATCCAGAAAAGAGGAGTCATATTGATTGTGCAACAAGAATGCAATTCAATAATTACAGTTGTTATGAAAATACAAAGAGAGAATCCTTATAAAAGGATACTTGAAACCCTAAAGGAGAAAACCCTAAAGAATTATAAGATTCCTAAGTTTAGCTTAAGCATAGAGTATAATAGACTAATAATTAAATAAATAATTATTAGATAATAAAAGATAGCTTCAACACCCCCCCTTAAGATGAACTTAGGGAGTAGCTAAAAAACAACTAAGGACTAAAAAAGCATTTTAAAAATGCAGGAAAGCAACAATAGGTCCCAGCAACTAGGCCTGATGAGGTACCCAAGTACAATAAAATTTTTGTAATGTATAGAAAAAGGAGAAAAACCCATGGGAACAAAACTCCTCTCCAAGAAGAGATGAAAGCTCAAGTGAAGGACTAAGAAGCCTCCAAACAAGAGTGCTCTAGAAGATAGGAACAAAAAAAAAAGAATGAAGAACACCACTGAAGCATGAAATAACTGCAAAGACTGTCAAAGAGTAACTGCTTATCTGAAGAACCTCCACTGAATTCTGTATGAGTGCCCTCAAATGACACTACTCGAATCAAATGGCAAACAAAGGCAAACAACTAAACTCGAAGATATAAATGACATGAAACACCAAAGCCTAAAGAGTTGATCAATCAAACCAAGGAAGCATTAGAACCAATAGGACAAACCTCCCCATAATGTTGAAAAGGGAGAGGGATAGGTACACTGAAAATAACAGCCAACAAGAACTGCATGATAAAGAACCAAGAACATTGAAGGTGCAGAGAAAGTACATAGTATCATGGAAGGAACAATCACTTGACACACATCATGAGGATAATGTCATGGAAGGAACACTCACGTGATAAAGGTAGATGGTAATCAAAGGCAAACATCAACCCCCCCATGGAACTTTATAAGTAGTGCATGTACAATAAGGTACAAGATGTGCAAGATCCCAAGTATGCAATGCATGGTGGCACTTTATCTCAGTGTGTTTGTATAAATAAAATGCTACAATGATCAAAAGAGACAAAAGAATGGAAATAGAATGCCAAATACAAGACATCCTACTCAAAGAAAGAGATTCCAAGACCTGAAACATCCAAGATATTCACCAGAGTGCTGAAAAGCAAAAAACTTAATAAAATATGTCTAGAGTAGAATCTGGAAAGAAAATTTAGATGACTGGAAAGTACACAAAACAAGCTTTCCAACAATATAAAGTTTTCAAAAAATAGAGTTCGGATGCTCAAGTGATGTCTCCCGGAGTGCAAAAAGGAACCTCTGGCTTTGATAGAAAAAAATGTCATCAAAAAGAAAAATCAAAAGTTCAAACCTCCAAATCTGGATAGATCTTGGAAAGAGATTTTTGATGATATAAGGGTTTTGAAAAAGCGCCTCCGTATGACCAAGCTATGGCCAAAATAAAATAAACCCCTCTTGTAGGGAATAAAGAGTGTAAAAAAAAACAAAAAAAAACTGATACCATATTGGAGTTGAGGAAAAATCAACTCTACAACTCCCAAAGATCAATTGCATGCAAAACTTTGAAAAAAAGAGAGAAGCAAAATAGCTATGGAGGCCATAATTCAAAGATCTAGAAAAGAGGAGTCATATTGATTGTGCAACAAGAATGCAATTCAATAATTACAGTTGTTATGAAAATACAAAAAGAGAATCCTTATAAAAGGATACTTGAAACCCTAAAGGAGAAAACCCTAAAGAATTATAAGATTCCTAAGTTTAGCTTAATCATAGAGTATAATAGACTAATAATTAAATAAATAATTATTAGCTAATAAAAGATAGCTCCAACAGATGACACTTCTAGATCTGAAATAACCTTACCAAATCTAGAAGAAGTTTTTGGAGATATAGATACATTGAAAAGAGAACTCCAAGAATAGATAGATCTCAGAAGTAAGATAGAAAAGGAAAAGGAATCTGAGGTTATTAGAGTTGTGACAGAAAGAGATGGTCTGATAAGACATTTAGCAACACTTAGAGCCTTAGCACAAGAAAATGATAAGCTTAGTGTTGAGGGCCCTGTTCTAAGGGAGCTTTTAGATAAGAGATCTGGAAATGTCATAAGGGAAAAGACTAAGAATAATATGGACAACCAGAAGTTAGCTGATTTTAACTAGCCAAATATTTAGGTTCCTAGGTTGGACTTGGATAAGGGAAAATATAAAGTGTATGTCTTTAAGATAGATGATAGGAAGTCTTTGACTATCCCAGATTTAAGCCTAAAGTTATCCAAAGTTTATATTGAGTTGGAAACAGCCAGGATAGAAAATGAAACTCTTGTAAAAGAGTTAAAGAGAGCTGAGATGGAAGCCTCAAATGTAGAGATGAAAAGGAAAATTGATTTCCTTAAGTTGTCAACTTTGAACAGTGCTCCATTTGTTGTTGTTCTATCCAAAACTCGGGCTATTTCTAGTGCAGTGCCAAATGTCATTATGAGTGTTCCATCTCAAAATGACCAAAATATTCAGAATATTGGGATTCCATTTATTAGACAAAAGAGTAAGGGAACTACTCAAAATAGTAGTCATCCCCAATGTCCTAAAGATCTCAATACAACTATAGGGGTTAACACTAGAATAGATGCTACTGCAGCTAATACTACAACAAATGTTGTAGGACAAGTTGCAGCAAGGCAGTTTCAAAGAAGACCTATCCATCTAGAAAGGTATAGGAAATTACATTTTGACGGGATCCCAGGATATCCCAATATTAACCCAAATTACCTAAGGGATAAATTCAGTAAATTCATAGGTAATAATGCTATAACTAGCGAAGAACACCTAAGAGCATTCACTGATAATTTGAATGATTACAAGGTGGAGCATGAAGATGTGGTTATGAAGTTATTTGTACAATCTCTAGTAGAAGATGCCAAGGATTGGTATAGGGGATTTCCAATTGCAAGTATCAGTTCCTGGGAGGAATTTGAGAGATTTTTTAAGGAGCAATATGGTGACAAAACAAACCCAAGTTTCATGTTAAATGAGGTCAATAATATCAAGAATTCATTGAACGAAGATGGGTTTGATTTCAATATCAGATTTTAGAAGGCTATGCATAAGTTGTTTCAAGTGTTAAGGTTGGATGACAATGTTTGTCTGACTACATATATGAATGCATTTAATGTGAAAATGACATATATACTTAGAGACAAGGATCCTCAATTTAAGAGACGCATTTAAAATAGCTATAAATGTGGAAGGAAATAGAAGAGCTTCAGGTAAACTAAGAAGAAGACAGGATCCTAGATGTTCTAGGAATGCCAAAGATAAATTGAGAAGTCTTTAGGTACAAAACCTAAAGAAGAAGAAAAATGGGACAAGGTACTTAATACCTTGAAGGATTTAAAATTGACTGTGGCAAAAAATGACAAGAGTATTGTACCAAAGAAGCCACCATTCAATAAATTCAATAGATCACTAAGATTGAAAGATTACCCTTACAATACAAATTGGAAAGATGGAAAGCCTTTCCAACAGCAGAAGGGTAAATAAGAACAACAAACCCCTGATCCATTACAGAAACATACAGTGAACATGGTGGATAATACTCCCTAGTGTGTTGCTTGGCAATCACCTCATTCACTTGAATATTGTGTCGTAGCAAAATTTATTTTTGCTAAAGATGAGACACATGAAGAAGAGGAAGAAACCTTTGAAGGTGACAATGTTTATTGTCTTATGATTTCTTCTTGTCTTGGAGAAGAAGAATATTCTTCTGATGTTGAGACTCAAGACTTTGATATAGATAATCAAAGGAAAATAAATGAAACATATCATCAGCAGGTTTTCTCAGATGAGGAATTATCTGTTGATGACCGAATATGCAGTGCTGAACAAGGTGAGTGTTATGTCTCCTTAAGAAGAACCTCAAATGAAGAGATTTCTAAAATAACAGCTGCTATGGTGGCTCGGGTAAAAAGCAATTATCAATTGAGAAACAAGGTTGTAGGCGATGACTAGGGCAAGCCTTCAGATCTATTTGTCAAAGAATTGAAAAATAAAGGAAAAGAGGTCAACAAGGATAAATCAGTGAAAGAAGCAATCAAAATTAAGGAGGTCAAGAAAATGGAATGGGCCAAAAAAGAAGAGGTTGTAAAACCTATTGAAAAAACTTCTCAAATTAAGATGAAAGCAAAGATAGTTAAATAATTTGCTTCGCCTGTTGGAGGAGATTCACAAAGGATATAGAGTATTGAACACAACATATCCAGAAAATATGAAGAACAACTAGGTATGTCACTTGAATTACCGAATTACACGCTTGTGGATATGCTTTAGTTGCTTTGTTAGATTACAGTTAAGGCTCCTTTGCAAGAGATGTTAAGAATTGAAGAACATAGGGAGAAAGCCATGTCTTGGGTCAAAGGTGCTTCTCATCCTGTTGAAATTGAGAATATGAATATATCTCATAATACAAATGAATGAGTAGTTAGAAATGAAGAGAAGGATAAAGAGATAAAGGGAATGGTTTCCCAGATTCCCCAAATTTACCTTGAAGATATAGTAGGGGAAAGCTCTGACAATGTAGATCATTTCTTTCTAAGTGTTATTATCAATGGGGGAGTTTTGAAAAAATGCATGATCGACTCTGGGGCCTCAAATAATGTCATGCCAATGAAGATAATGCAATCCATGGGTTTAAAGGTAGATACTCCTCATGGAAGATGTTGTGCTATGGATTCAAGAAAAGTGCCTGTGATAGGAACTATAAAGGCACTACCTTATAAACTTGATGATTTCCCTAAGAAAGAATTAATTATGAGTATCCTAGTTGTGGATATTCCACCCCATTATGGGATGCTATTATCAAGAAAATGGAGTGCCTCTATGGGTGGAAGTTTGCAATGTGACCTATCTTATGCTACTTTTTGCATTGATGGTAAAAATATAAAGGTCAAAAGAGAATCCAGGGTACCATATATGATGGTACATACAGTACAAACTTATGAGAATATGACCTATTTTGTAGATACGGAGATAAATGCATTTAGGATCAAAGACTCTCCACTAAAGAAAAGGGAACAACTTGCACTATTGGATGAAGAAGTAGAGAAGTCATCAGGACATGATGATTTATGGACCATGTATTTTGATGAAGCTAGTTCTAAGGAAGGCTCAGGAGAAAGTGTGTTGTTCATATCACCTCGAGGAGAGACTTTTAAGTTTTCTTTTACCTTGTCCTTTTCATGTACAAATAATGTAGCAGAATATGAAGCATTGTTTCTTGGTCTAAAATTATCTTTAAAACATGGGATAAAGAATCTTAAGGTGATTGGAGACTCTAAGTTAGTCATATCCCAAATCAAATCTAAATATGCATCAAAAAATAAAAGGTTGAAATAATATAGGAATGTTGTATGGGACCAAATTGAGAACTTTGATGCATTTGGTATCGAATGGAAAGAGAGAAGTCATAACAAAATGGCTGATCTCCTGGCAAATATAGCTTTAAGGATAGAGGACATCACTTTTGTTGGAATTTCAAGGATTGAGATTCAGACAAGGCCTTCAGCCCCTGATAACATTGAAAACTGGTAGGTTTTTAATGATGATGATGATATTTTAAGATTTCTACATTGTGTAGATGAATATAAAAATCGGGAGATTAATTTTAGTGTTTTTATGCAAACAGGGGATGATAAAGAAATAGTATTCGGGAAGGAAGTGATTCAATTAAAGACAAATAAAATTCCTAGTAGTTTGGTTGTTTTAGAGAGGATGTTTGACAATCAAGATAAAGCTAAGTTTGCTACTATTGCCCCACACCCTGAAGATTTAGAAGAAATTAACCTTGGGACAGAAAAAGCCCCAAGGAAGGTATATGTTGGAAAGAAAATGTCACCTAGGGTCAAAAAAATTTAATTGATCTATTGAGAAAATACAAGCATGTTTTTGCTTGGTCATATGACGATTTCAAGGCTTACAAGGAAGATCTATTTCACCATGAGATTCCTTTAAAAGAAAATGCCAAACCTTTTAGGCAAAAACAGAGGTCTATTAATCCAACATTAGCACCTAAAATGCAAGAGGAACTAGTCAAGCTAAGAGATGTTGGGATTATAAGACCTATCAGACATTCATCATGGGTGTCTAGCTTGGTGCCTATTAGAAAAAAGAATGGAGATATCAGATTATGTGTTGATTTCAGAAATCTGAATATATCTTCATCAAAAGAAAATTATCCATTGCCAAATATGGAAGCAATGTTACAAAGGGTGACATGTTGTGAGCTTTTATCCATGATGGATGGATTTTTCAAGTTATAACCAAGTAATGGTTAGAGAGTCAGAACAATACAAAACAACATTTACTACACCTCGGGGAACTTATGTTTATATAAGAATGCCTTTTGGTTTAACAAATATAGGAGCAACATTTCAAAGAGCCATGAATGTTGCATTTTCTAATATTATAAATGTATTCTTAGTGGTATATCAGGATGATTTAACAACTTATTCCAAGAAGGAAAGTGTTGGTGTAAATAATTATGCATCTTGGATATTATTACACTTACTTAAGTTTACTTAGGAAATGTATTTCATAATAATAGTTTGGGTATGAGACACTTGGGTGTTTGTGCCACATTGGGATAGTGTGTGTAGGAGAAATTCCACCTTTTATGGTGTTGATCTTGTTGTTACACTCCACATTCAGTGGGTGATCCACCTCATGTGGACTATTATATTATTTCTCCTACCTACCCACACCTATTTCCTACCTACCCTTGTTTCTTATTGAGCCACATGTCATGTTTGTGTGCTCACATATCCCTAGCCTTGCCTATATAAGCAAGCTCATCTACATTGTATGTAATTGATATTATTGATCATTTTCTATTGATGAGAATATAGTTTATTCTTGTCCTATATTGTGTCTCTATTTTGTACATTTCATTGAGCTCTTGATCTTGGAAAAATCTCACATGGTATCAGAGCCATTGGGGCTTCATTGATTCGTCTTGAAGAGGCATTATTGCGACGTCAAGAGGCAGATCTGAGGAGTAACATCTTTTGGAGGCGTCCTAGACCAGATCCAACCCTGCCATTGCGTCCAGAAGGCCATTTCCATGAATTTTGGTTATAAAGTCGGCCTATTTTGGTGAGAAATTTTTTTTTGCCAATTTTGCTATTATTGTACGGATTTCCAAATTTTTTATTAATTTTTTAGACAAAAAAAAATTATTTTTTTAAAAAAAAATTTCGAAAAATTAAAAATCAAAAAAAAAAATTATGTGTTTGGGGGTCCGCAGACCCCCCCGTACCTGCGTGTCGCAGGTTGCAGGTCCGGACCGACTGTTGTCAGTGCCTGCCACCGTCACCAGCGCCTGTACCCGCCGCCGCCAGTGCCCGTACCCTGCAGGTCTGCAGCACCGGTCCCACCACAGCCGCCTCACTCTACACATCGCCTCAGCTCCACGTGGCTTCCTCTTTAGGCGACAGCAACCCCCTCCTGTCGGCCGAGACACCGACTCCGCCGGCAGAGACCTCCGGTGACCGTCTAGTCACCTCCGACCACCACGCAGGAGCCCAGTTGGCTTCCAAGACCCCACCACGTGGCTCTCAAACAGTCGTCCATACGCCACATCACCCATGCCATGCAGGCCCTCTGTACACATAGTCACTGCACCACGTCATCCGATGACCTGCACAGTCATCTGCCACATTGGCATGTCCGTACAGTATGGATGCCCAGTCAACAGAGAGGTGAAGTTTTTACAACGGTCATACGGCCATCAAATTTAACATAGTGACTTGCTGACATCAGCACCACATCATCATTTTTCAAAAATTTTGTAGGCCCCTCTCATTGAGCTTTTTGATTTTGCAATTCAACTTCAAATGGCCATGACTTGCTCATTTTTGCTCCTTTTTGGATGCAATTTTTTTTGAAATGGGCTAGAATTTTGTGCTCTCCGTAGTGGTGAAGAATTTTTTTGATTTTGATGCATTGTTTTTTCATAAAATGCAGTTTTTGGTGATTGTACCTGAGTAATCCCAGTTTTTGCAACTTCAGAGGCTTCTTTGAGGGTCATACGACCTCCTTTTCAGGTGCCATTTTTTTTTAAAGTGCGTATTTTTTCGTCTACTTTCACACGATGCTATCAGATTGATGCCATTGTAAGTAAAAATTGTACTTTCATATTTTGGCCTTTTTTGGCTCTCTTGGTACTTGTATATTTGCTTGAATCTCAGTTAGATTCATTGCACTATTGATTGAATTCTCTTGTATCTCATTTGAGAAGTTGTAAAATTTGCATCATAAGTCCACCTTGCCTTGTTTTGCAAGTGGCTCATTGTAATCACACTAAGTATAAAGTGCCAAAATCATCACTTTGGGGGGGGTACTTTGAGTGAGTGAATTTGGGGGGGTGTCTCTTATGCTTTTGTGCTCTTGTGTTCCTTCTTTTTTGCTGCTATGGGTTTTTCTAAGTTTCCTCTCTTAACTCCTCATAATTATGCTACTTGGAAAATTGATGCATGGAGTAAACTTATGGAAAAAGGACTCACTCATTACATTGATGGAACTATTGTTGCTCCCGCTGATCCTAAGGTTGATCCAGTTGGTCACTTGGATTGGCTCACTAAAAATATCATGGCAATTGGTACCTTAAGAAAGTATGTATCAAAGGATCTCATTTTTCATATTGAGAAATGTACTCTAATCAAGGATGCTTGGCAAAAGTTTCAAGACTTGTATGGTCAAGTTGATGAGATTAGGGGATATCAAATTGATAGTGATCTCACCATGTTAGATCCCAAGAAATTTGATACTATACAAGATTCTGTCACTAAGGCAAATGAGTTGAGGGCACAACTCAAATATTGTGGCATTGATAAAAAGGATACTCAATTGATATTCAACTTGATAGGCAAGCTTCCACAAGAATATGCAGCATTTGTTTCTAGTTTCCAAACCCATAGGATGACAATGGGTTCAAGCTACAAAATGCCTACATTTGATGCTTTCAATGAAATGCTGATGATGGAACAAACTTGTAAAGCGGAAAAATCGAACCCTAGTTGCTCTCCCCTCTTCCAACTCCGAGGAGAGAGAAGGGAGGTGACTAGGGTTGGCGGTTTTCACTTGGGGGAGACTTTACATTGAAAAGAGGGGTTGAAACCCACAAGATCCAATCCCACACAAGGCAAGATTGGATTCTAAATGAGTTTCAAGGGTTAAGACAGCAAGACTACCCTCTTTTGTAAAGAATGTTGATAGAAGAATTAAGCTAGGAATGCATAGAAAGTGAAAAAGATTCTCTTATAAACTGAGATAGGGATATAGGATGAAGCTGTGGACCTGGAATTAGCAGTAAAATATCGATATGGCACTGTCCTGCAAATTTGAGCAAAAGTTGATGGGACGATGGCGCCCGGCGTGCACACGGTCCTCCGAAAAATCCGCGAAACGAAGGTGGATTTGTTCGTCTCTGCACAAGGATTCCAGATCTTCAATTTCAGCCACGTACCTGCAACCTACACATAGAAAAGCAAAGACGATTGGGGGGTTAGGGATTAGGGGTTTGCCCTTAGGTCAAACCCCAGTTTTGGAATTAACCAAGAAATGAGAAATTGCTGTAAATGTAAATGATTGTAATGTAAAACAAGTATTAATACCTTGTTGTAAGGATGTTTGTATCCTTATGTGCGAAGGTATTGATGTTGTTGTATGTTGTATGTTGTATGTTGTAGTATGTGATTTCCTCTTCAATGGTTGAATCCTTGTCTTGAATGCAACACTTAGCCTTGAATGGAGACTTGGAATGATCAATTGCTTGAAGGAATGCTTGAATGTTTGAGTATCATTTCTATGTCGTGTACACATATGTCCTTCTTCTTCCAAATGAGAGAGGAAAATGTAGTTTATATACTTGTCAATTAGGGCTGATAGACTGATTTTCCCGACCTTGGGCCGACAAGGAAAGATAATTTTCCAATTTGCAAACAAAAAGACCTGAAGTCCCATAGGAGACCGGGCCCAAAATAGGGCCAGGGACCAAGGCGCTGGGCGCCATGGTCCTGGGGGACCAGGGCGCTGGGCGCCCTGGTCCTGAAGGACCAGGGCACTGGGCGCTCTGGTCCCACCTCTCGGGACAGCAGGGTGCAAGGAGGGATCAAGCCAGGGTGCAAGAAAATGCAGTTTTTGGTGTCATAAACAGGTTTCGGGGTCTCCATTCAGGTTCCGTGTTGCGTCGCCATCGTGAAGACCGAAATGCAGTCGAAATTGCAAGTGTCGCAATTTTAGGACGCTACATTTATCTCCCACTTTAGCGGGAGTATGTATGCTCATACTTTCGGTAAAGTACAAGGAAACAACATTGAAAGACTTTCACCACGTCAAGGAGGCAAGATACACCAAGCCCCCAGTGGACTAAGGATCTTACGACTTCGATTGACAAAGTAAAAGGGAAGATCACGAGGGAGAACCATGACCGTCAGTAGTAAGGTTCCCTCACTATGAGTCATGCAAGAGAAATACCAAAAATTTTCAAGGCAAAGCTAAGTTCACCAAGAAATTTTCTAGTATCCTGAAGGGATAGACGGGGTGTATGCCCCCCTACGTTAAAGCGATCACACACGCCTCAATGGGGGTGATTGCTTTAACGTAGTGATACACATAAGAAATGAGAAGGAAAGAAGCACGTTATCACAAAGATTTAGCCCCCAAGTGTGAGATAAACCCAAGGATAATAGACACAAAACACAAAGCACAAGGTGACTTCGCTTTCCTCAGGGTCAGTATGCTGTATGATAATTCATGTATATCATATGTATGTATGCATAATTGTTCTTCATTCCCCAATCAAGGAAGGTTACCTAGAAGAAGGGAACACATGTGTCTTTTGAGTCAACATGAGAGAGACCAAAGGAGATCTCAATGCTTTGCATCGTCCTCAAGTAGACAACACTAAGGACAACGAATAGAAGAATGAGAATAACACATAGAAGAAGTAACAAAAGAGAGGAGGAGAGAATTTGCTATGCTAATGAAACTAGTCTAGCATGTCATCTACCCCCCGATCTTGCTGATCAATGTTTCGGGAAGGCAGGGAACACGCTAGAGGAGGAACATCCAACACAGCAGATGGAGCTATCACAAGATCCAAACAAGTGCTATGTTCATGTTCCAAGCCACGTTGTTCTTGTCTAGGAGCTAGGATAAGTGCTTTAGAAAATTCGTTAGATAAATGGTTATCAATATCAACAAGTTCATATTCACTATCAGAAGCAAGAGAAGTAACATTTTCATCATGAATAACATTTTCATCTATATCATCATCAAGATTTATAAAAATAGGATCTTTAACTCGCACAGGATCAAGACCATCATGCATCTTATGTTTAGGAGATTTTGGAGAAAATGGAATAATGCTTGTTGAAGGTGTTCTTGGAGATTGCAAAGTTTGAGAAGCAGCTGCCTGAGCTCTAAGATGACGCTTTCGTCGGCGTTCACGTGCAGAATGATTTCGTCTAGTCTTAGTAGGAAGTGGAGAAGATTGAGGAGGAGGAATGTTCTCATCCTTATCACTTGGGTGTTTAGGTTGTGGTCTCTTAGGCTGGATAATAGGAGAAGAAGAAGGTCTCTTCTCTTTATAAAAGGAAGGAGGAGGAACTGCTCCATATAAAGGAGGAATATTTGGTTTAGGAAGGAGACCAAGTCCATTATGATGAGGAGGTATAGGTCTACTTTCAGAAAGTTTATTAGACATAGACATAGTCACATTCATAGGGATGGGTTGGGAATCTTCTTGAGGAAAGACATTAGTTTTATCTTTCAAAGGAAGAACTTCCTTCTCAAGAACGATAGGAATATCAAGTTTGGGTGTTCTAGGTTCACTTAGAGATAGGATCATATCTGTTTTCCACTTTTGATAAGATTTGAAAAGATGATCACTTCGCGGAGGAAGGGGTTGGAATTGTTTAGGCCAAAAATAATCAAGAGGAACGCTAGAAGTTCTTTCGGCTGGTTTAAAGAGACTATGATTGACAGTAACAACTTCACCATTATGGGGACATTTCAAACACTTGTGAATAGGAGAAGCAATAGCTTTCATGGAAGATAGCCAAGGATAGCCTAGCTTCACACGAAATTGTTCGGATGATGGAGGAGCTACAGATGTATTGCCTTTATCATTCACTCCAGAAACAGAGATAGTATTATTATCAATCAAATCTTGAATTTTACCCTTTAAAGCAAAACATTTTTCAGTATCATGCCCAGGTTGATGATGAAATTGACAAAAAGATTTGTTATCAAAATAGGGTGAATTAATCTTTGCAGGATCTATTTTCCTTATAGGAGGAAGAGTAAGCACATTTTGTTCCAATAACTTATTCATAATACTATGCAATGATTCATTCAAAGGAGTATACTTTCTTTCTTTCTTGAAAAATTTAGAAATAGGAGGCACACCTAATGCTGCATTCACATTGTTGTTGATGATGTTTTCATTGAATTTGATGGAATCTCTGTTCGGTTTAAACTTTCCAAATGGTTGTTGACTGCTATCACCCTTATCACTCGGAGCCATAGGATGTGATTGTTCCATTTGACTCACAGTCAGTTGATAATTGTGAAGAGTTGCACACAACTGTTGGAAAGAAGTAAACTCAGAAAATAGAAGTTTGTCTCGAATATCTTTTTGTAAATTAGAAATAAAGATTCTTTGAATATCATTGTCAAGCACTGGAAAAGAAATTTGAGCATACAAATGCTTATATCTACCAATGAAATCAGTCACTTTTTCTTTAACACCTTGTTTACAATGCATTAAATCAATCAAAGTAACTTTAGGACTTATATTGTTTTGAAATTGTTGAATGAAAGCATTTGCAAGTTGTTCAAAAGAAGTAATAGAATAAGAAGGCAACGAGCAATACCATTGTAGGGCTTTGTCTCTTAATGTTCTAGTAAACAGTTTTGCAAGCAACCTTTGGTCATAAGCAAAATCGGTACATATTGTTTGAAAAGTCTTAACATGTGTTAGAGGATCACCTTTACCATTATAAAGCTCCAAATGCGGGATTTCAACATGTTTAGGGGGAATAGCTCGAACAATGTCAAGAGAAAGTGGGCTCGCAACATCAAATGTGGGCACACTAAACTTAGATTGATTCATAGAGGCAATTTGTTGTTGTAAAGAAGAAACAATTTGTGCAAGATTGTTAATGGTCGCTTCAGTCGAAGAATTCATATTAGATGTGTTAGATTGAGATGGAGGTGTTATGTTATTGAAAGAAGGTAAAGAGTAAGGTGGTGGGACACTATGATAGTTAGTCATAGGAGATGATTGGAAAGGAGGAACACTACAAGGAGGAATGGAATGGTTGAATGAATTGCCCCCTTGCATCATGTTCATTTGTGGAGATGTAATAGGAACACTCATTGAAGGAATGAATGAAGAAGTTCGATTGAATGAAGGAAGAGGGTTGATTGAAGAGGAAGGATTGCCCCCATGACTGGTGATCATAGGAGGAATGTCTTGTATAGAAGTAGTCATTATGTTTGATGTAAAGGTAGGTATGCTAGCAATAGAAGTTGTCAAAGGAATAGAATGATTGACTTGAGTGGGAGGTTGTGTATAACCTAAAGTTTCGGCACAACTCTTTATAGGCATCACATTCGAATCCACAATGTGTGCAATACCACACAAAATATCAATTCCATTCTTATCACTCTGAAGCATATGTTTTAGACCCTCAATTAAAGGAAGAGCTTGACTATCGGGGTATTCTTGAGACATCCATTGTCGAAAATCGTCAAATTGATTATCCAATTTCGAAAGTTGTTCTACAGAAACCTCATGGAGAGCTTCTTCATCATTAGGAGGATTAGAGAAATTACCCATGTCCTCGTTAAAAAGGCTATTCAAATTAGGTTCCATCTCTTCAGTAATTAAACCTCAGAAAGACTTAATTCTATGGCTTCGTCTAACGGGAATAGTGTAAGTAGGGCTTATTGTTGTAAAACTCATGCACTAGAAAGGGAGAGAAGATTTTGAATTTAGAGGTAGCAATTTTCAGTAAAATCAGCCAATCTCCCAGATTTAAGCTGTTAAATGCAATCACGACAATCTCCCGAAATTTCGGAAAAAATGTCCGGGACCGTGGCGCTCGGAGTGCACACGGTCCTTGCAACTTTTTTTGAAATTTGCAGGGATGAAAGTTATGATGATTTTAGAGCTAATCTGAAAAAATTGAGTGATTTTACGATCTGTAGATAGGCCAAATTAAAGTTGCAATCTCAAAATTGAACCCTACCAAGATTGTCGAAAAATGCAAAATTTGAATTTTGAAAAAGAGAGGGAAACTGAAATTTTGAATTTTATGATTTTAGAGGGAATATCAAAAGCAATGCAAGTTTTGAAATTTAAAAGTTGACTCAATTTCACGCAAAATTCGATTTTGAAAGCGGAAATCAAAGTTGTTGTAATTAAGCACTTAAATTCAAAAGTCACAAATTGCAAGAATTTGAATAAAGCACTGAAATTTTGAATGAATGCAAACACACTTTTCAGATTTAGGACAGTAAGAAACACAATTTTGACATGAATTTCAGTTTCAACAATTTTTGAATGATTAGAAGCCTTAATCCAAGCAATCCCTAGACCAACTTTGACTGTAATTTTGAAAGTGTTATAATTGATAAAATCAGCCAAAATTCTGGATTTTAGCAGAAAAATACAGTAAGATCTAACTCCCGAAATTTCGAAAAAAATGTCGGGGACGATGGCGCTCGGAGTGCACACGGTCCTCGCAACTTTTTTCCAAATTTTCAGGGATGAAAGATATTGTGATTTTATTGCGGAATCCAAAGTTACAGCTGATTTGGAGATGTTTTGATCAATGAAATTGTCAGACAAAGGTTGAATCAAGAGGGTTTCAAAAATTAGGGTTTTGACACTTAACCACTTAATTTTCAAAATTAAAGCACAAATATGAATTGATAATTTGTAATAGAAGGGCAGATCTGAAACAAGCATTAACAATTAAACATTTCACAAGTTCAATTACTAAAAAGAAAATTTAGGGTTTTTATGCAATTAACCTCTAAAATTTGCAAAAGATCAAACATGGAAATGCAATCAAGGAATCCAATTTTTAGATCTAATCATGAATAATCAGAAAGGATGTTCACGTCGGGTTCACCAAAATGTAAAGTGGAAAAATCGAACCCTAGTTGCTCTCCCCTCTTCCAACTCCGAGGAGAGAGAAGGGAGGTGACTAGGGTTGGCGGTTTTCACTTGGGGGAGACTTTACATTCAAAAGAGGGGTTGAAACCCACAAGATCCAATCCCACACAAGGCAAGATTGGATTCTAAATGAGTTTCAAGGGTTAAGATAGCAAGACTACCCTCTTTTGTAAAGAATGTTGATAGAAGAATTAAGCTAGGAATGCATAGAAAGTGAGAAAGATTCGCTTATAAACTGAGATAGGGATATAGGATGAAGCTGCGGACCTGGAATTAGCAGTAAAATGTCGATACGACGCTGTCCTGCAAATTTGAGCAAAAGTTGACGGGACGATGGCGCCCGGCATGCACGGCCCTCCGAAAAATCTGTGAAATGAAGGGGGATCTGTTCGTCTCTGCACAAGGATTCCAGATCTTCAATTTCAGCCACGTACCTGCAACCTACACACAGAAAAGCAAAGATGATTGGGGGGTTAGGGATTAGGGGTTTGCCCTTAGGTCAAACCCTGGTTTTGGAATTAACCAAGAAATGAGAAATTGTTGTATATGTAAATGATTGTAATGTAAAACAAGTACTAATACCTTGTTGTAAGGATGTTTGTATCCTTATGTGCGAAGGTATAGATGTTGTTGTATGTTGTATGTTGTATGTTGTATGTTGTATGTTTTAGTATGTGATTTCCTCTTCAATGGTTGAATCCTTGTCTTGAATGCAACACTTAGCCTTGAATGTAGACTTGGAATGATCAATTGCTTGAAGGAATGCTTGAATGCTTGAATGCTTGAATGCTTGAATGTTTGAGTATCGTTTCCACGTCTTGTACACATATGTCCTTCTTCTTCCAAATGAGAGAGGAAAATGTAGTTTATATACTTGTCAATTAGGGCTGATAGACTGATTTTCCCGACCTTGGGCCAACAAGGAAAGATAATTTTCCAATTTGCAAACAAAAAGACCCGAAGTCCCATAGGAGACCGGGCCCAAAATAGGGCCAGGGACCAGGGCGCTGGGCGCTCTGGTCCCACCTCCCGGGACAACAGGGTGCAAGGAGGGATCAAGCCAGGGTGCAAGAAAATGCAGTTTTTGGTGTCATAAACAGGTTTCAGGGTCTCCATTCAGGTTCCATGTTGCGTCGCCATCGTGAAGACCGAAATGCAGTCGAAATTGCAAGTGTCGCAATTTTAGGACGCTACAAAACTAAGTTGATAAGCATGGGCATTCTTAAGGCTTCTAAGTCTCAAGCATTAGTGGCAAATCAAGGGAACAAAGGAAATCAAGGAAAGGACAACTCAAACAAGAAGAAATGGCAATCAAAGCGTAAAGAAAAAGCACCATCTTCTCCACAACAAGGAGATTCATCCTCTTCCAAGAGAGATAATTCACCAAAGAGGGAGAGACCTACTTGTGCTTATTGTAAAAAGATTGGTCATGAGGAGCATCGTTTCCATTCTAAGAAGATTGATGAACTCACACATATCATCAAAAAGCATAACATTGATTTGCCTAAAGTCTACAAGAAGGATGATTCATCAACTTCCACTTCCTCACAATCAAAAGGAAAAGGGCAAGCATTCATGGCTTCTACAGGTGGGAAGACTCACTCTTTTGGAACAAGAAAAGGAAAAGCTCTATGTGCTACTTTTAGTCATGATTCAGAGAGATGGCTTCTAGATTCAGGGGCTTCTCATCATATGGCATCTTCGCAATCTATGTTCTCTACATTTGAGCCTTGCACCATGCCACAGATTTTGATGGGCAATCATACATACATGGATGTGATTGGGAAAGAATCTATTGACATTGGGGATAACTCCTTCAATGATGTGTTGTGTGTACCCCACTTGACAAACAATCTCCTTTCTATCTATCAAATCACACATGGCGTAACTAAGAGAGTTGTGGAGTTCACACTTGAGTCAGTTTTCATTAGAGACTTGGAGACTAGAGCTATCATTGCAACTAGAGTGGTTGATCATGCATCTCGGCTATACTCCTTTTCAGATTTTGTTGATGATGATGATTTCACATTTGATGATTCTACACATGATGATCACACTTATTGTGATGGTTGAGATTTTGAGGAGAACTTTGGACACTTGAACATGGCGATTCTCACATGTGACCCCATTTTTGAGTCTTGTATTTCATCTCCTCATATTGATATCACATCACCTATTGCACCTGATGATGCAGATAGTGCGACAGTTTTGCCTTCATGTGATTCAATGCAGCAGGATATTCATTGTCTTCTAGCTTCAGATTCATGGGATGATTACTTGATAGATATTGCAAGTTTGTTTATGGAATCCTACATTGTAGATTTGGGAGACATCATTGATGACATTCATCTTCTCTTTAATGAAGATGATCCTTCTTCGATTGTTGTGAGGGAACACTCTGACCCTCTTGTTCATTCTCTACATGAGGTTGACATGATTGTGGATACTTATGTACAGTAGTTGGAGGAGGTCTCTTTATTTTTTGAGGAAACATGTGAGTCTTTGGGACATGTTCTACATCCATCTCCACTAGATCTTGGAGTGCCTTTTTCAGCAGTGTGGCACAGTTTACCACCTTTGGAGGGGGTATCTTTTAGCATCGACATGGGGACACTTGAGCAGTTTTCAAAGATTCCTTTCATCATGAGTTTTCTTCATACATCTTCCCTTCATGATTGGGGAGACTTCATGGATACACCTTTGGTTTTGTTTCTTCCTAAGGGGAACAACAAAAAAATGCCCCCTTTAAATTTTTTTTTAATTTTTTTTAAATAAAACTTTTTCAATAAGTTTTTAATAATTAAAAAAATAAACTTTTTTATAAAAGTTTTTTTTCTTTAATAAATTTTTATTAAAGTTTTTTTTAATATCATTTAAAATTTAAAAAATGGCTATCGCTTTTTTCTTTATTTTTTAATAAAGTTTTTTTTGCATGGCATAATAATTGTTTTTATTTAGATTTTTAAAATCTTATAAAAACACAAACATCATTTAATAAGTCAAATTGGGAACACTTTTTTTCTTGTCACTTCACACCTGTCTTGCAGTGCTTCCAACCGGCAGTCAAGGGGGGGGGTTGATTTGCTCCTTTATATCTCTTGGCCACATCCCAATCGGAGGCATCATTTTCTGCAGTATTCTACAGGGCTTCTTGGTGGCATCATCTTCATGTTTCCAGATTTGCACTATCATGTTGTATGCTCTTGCATGAGCAATGTTGTACTCGCACTATCATAAAGTGCCACACCTCTTTGTATCTTGTCATTGTTGACATATTTGATGTAATCCTCTTGTACATGTAGATTAGGAATATCTTGTGAGACTTGGTGCATGGCTCTAGTTGAGACTTAGATTGTACACATTTGTGCATGGCTCCCGTGAGACTTGGATTGTACCGATATTTCTGCTATTTCTGAGTATCCAGATGGTGCTCATAGCAGGTTGTCTCCATGCCTGATCTTCTTTTTGTTGCAGCAAGCGATTCATTGTCATCGACTTGGTACCTAGTTTTGTCACACTTTGACATTATTGGTGCAACATTGGCTCTCTTTCTTCCTTATGGGGAGGTATTTTGGTCATCATCATTGGACCATCTTTGCAGGAGATTCAACATTGAGGGGGGGTTTCATGGTCTCTTCTTCTCTCTTATGGGGGGGACATAGTTTGTTCTTCTCATTCATCATTGAGAGCATTGTGTGCTTTCATCATCTCTCTTTTGGGGGAGGGTTTTTTCCCATTGGGTTTTTCTCTCTTTCCCCACTTTGTGAGAGATTTCATTGCACTGGTTTTCATGCATTTGCATTTGTACACGGGTACCTAACATGGCCTAGTAGCCAGGACCCATCTTGCATTGCTTAGTTGCATTGTAGACTTAAGTGCATTCCCCTAAGTTGCACTTAAGGGGGGGTGTTGGTGTAAATAGTTATTCATCTTGGATATTATTACACTTTACTTAAGTTTACTTAGGAAATGCATTTCATAGTAGTTTGGGTATGAGACACTTGGGTGTTTGCGCCACATTGGGATAGTGTGTGTAGGAGAAATTCCACCTTTTATGGTGTTGATCTTGTTGTTACACTCCACATTCAGTGGGTGATTCACCTCATGTGGACTATTATATTATTTCTCCTACCTACCCACACCTATTTCCTACCTACCCTTGTTTCTTATTGAGCCACATGTCATGTTTGTTTGCTCACATATCCCTAGCCTTGCCTATATAAGCAAGGTCATCTACATTGTATGTAATTGATATTATTGATCATTTTCTATTGATGAGAATATAGTTTATTCTTTTCCTATATTATGTCTCTATTTTGTACATTTCATTGAGCTCTTGATCTTGGCAAAATCTCACATGGTCCACCACCCGTGCCTATACCCTGCAGGTTTGTAGCACCGGTCCCGAACAACATTCCTCCCCTTAGGAAGAAACAAAACCAAAGGTGCATCCATGAAGTCTCCCCAATCATGAAGGGAAGATGTATGAAGAAAACTCGTGATGAAAGGAATCTCTGAAAACTTCTCAAGTGTCCCCATGTCGATGCTAAAAGATACCCCCTCCAAAGGTGGTAAACTATGCCACACTACTGAAAAAGGCACTCCAAGATCTAGTGGAGATGGATGTAGAACATGTCCCAAAGACTCACATGTCTCCTCAAAAAATAAAGAGACCTCCTCCAACTGTTGTACATAAGTATCCACAATCATGTCAACCTCAAAAGAATGATCATGTAGAGAATGAACAAGAGGGTCAGAGTGTTCCCTCGCAACAATCAAAGAAGGATCATCTTCATTAAAGAGAATATAAATGTCATCAATGATGTCTCCCAAATCTACAATGTAGGATTCCATAAACAAACCTGCAATATCTATCAAGTAATCATCCCAAGAACTTTGATTCTATACAAGATTATGTCACTAAGGCAAATGAGTTAAGGGCACAACTCAAAGATTGTATCACCTTGAAATAAAAATTAACAGAGCTGTTGAATATGGGATATCCCTGAACCCAAGAAAATGTGCTTTTTGGGTGACTGAAGATAATTTGTTGGGTCACATTGTTTCAAAAGATGGTGTGAGAATTGATCCAGAGATGGTAATGGTGATAGACAAAGTCCCTCAGCCCAGAATAGTGAAAGGTATCCAATCTTTCTTTGGGAAGATAAATTTTTTAAAAAGGTTTGTCACTAACTTTGCTGAAATTAGTAGACCTATATCCAAAATGTTAAAGAAAGGTGCAAAAATAGAATGGAATGAGGAGCTAGTCAAGGCATTCCAAGAGATTAAATAGGATATTAAAAATGCACCTATTCTTAAAACACTTGATTATGGCAAATCTATGCCGATATTTTTATTTATATCTTTTCATATTGTTGTTGTTGTATTGTTGCAAAATAATTCAGAGGGTTTCGACCAACCTATAGCATTTTTAAGTAAATCTTTGCAAGCCGTAGAATTAAAGTATGATTTAAATGAAAAGAAAGTTTATGCACTAGTGAAGGTTGTTAAATCTTTTAGGAGTTACCTGATGGGAGCAACAATGGTTGCATATGTGCCTAGTGCTACAATCAAGGACATTTTCACATAGCAAGAAGTTTTTGGAAGAAGATGTCGATGGATAAATAGGATCTAGGAATTCAATATTGATATCCAAATCACTAAATTAGTGAGAGGATTGGGATTGGCAAAGTTAATGGCCCAGAGTAATTTGGATGCCAATCAGATAAATATTATGGAAGAAGAGCACAAGCCTTGTAACTGTGATATGGATGGTTGCAAATGGTATGATGATATCATATATTATTTGCAGAAGATGAAATGTCCTAAAGATATGATTGACAACAAAAAAAGGACATTAAAATTACGTGCTATTGAATATGCGATTTTAAATGGGAAGCTTTGGTGGAGGAATAGTGATGGTGTCATGTTGAAATGTGTGGACCAAGACCAAGCTCAGAAGTTGTTGTCTGAATTACATAGTGGAGTTTGTGGAGGGCATTATATGGCTAAAACAACTGCACACAAAGTATTGAAAGATGGTTTCTGGTGGCCGACAATTTTCAAAGATGCACATCAACTCGTCAAGAAATGTGACCCATGCTAGAGATTTTCAGGAAATTTTCCATTAAGACCTACAAATGTGCAAGCTCCACTTCAGCAATGGGGTATAGATTTCATTGGATAAATAGGATGCAAATCAAGTAGTGGGCATTCTTGGATTTTAGTAGCCACTGATTATTTCACTAAGTGGGTTGAAGTTATACCCACTAAAAAAGAAACAAGTAAGGTGGTAATTGATTTCCTTACAAACAATATAGTAATCAGATTTGGATGTCTAGAGCGGATAGTCTTTGATAATGCAATGAGTTTTAGATCAGAAGAATATGAAAACTTTTGTAATAAATATGATATCCAGATTTCGTATTCATCACCTTATCACCCACAAGGAAATGGGCAAGCTGAATCCAGTAACAAAAGTTTGATGAAGATTATTCAATGAATCATAGAAAAGAATAAGAAGGCTTGGGATTCAAATCTGAGATTAGTTGTTTGGGTAGATAGGGTAGCAATCAAGAAAGCAATAGGATGTGCACCTTTCGATCTGGTGTATGGTATACGAACAAGGTTACCCCAAAATAATTTGATGGAGATGTATAAATTTGTCCAAACTTATAACAATGATATAGATGATGATATGCAATTGAGAATTGAGGCTCTAATGGAATTAGATGAAGCTAGAAGAGAAGCAAATACAAGAAATACAAAGTTACAGATGTAGGTTAAAAACCTCTATGATAAAAGAATGACTACAAGGATTTTTCAGGTTAATGATTTGGTTCTGATGTGGAATGCCAAAATAGAAGATAAAGGAAAGCATGAAAAGTTTGATGTCATTTGGATGGGCCCATATCTAATCCAAAGCAAATGGGGAGAAGATTCTTATATTCTCCAGGATATACATGGTGATACTCTTGAATTACCTGTTCATGGACAGTTCTTGAAGCTCTACTTTTCTTGAAAGTAGTTATTTTCCATGAGCATTAGTTAGATTTTGTATATACTAGTTTAGTTTCCTTTCAGTTGAAGTTACCCTATCTAGGTAATTTATTTTTGGTCTTAATTGGCCTCCTTCACCCAAAGATTTTGGTTTCTCATTTCATTCCTATGAAATGAATGTCCCCAACTAGAGCCACTTATAGGACCTAAAATTATGTCTTTCAAAATTTGGTCATCCTGGTTTTATTTTGCTCGTGGTCAAGATATTAGGGTTTAGGGCTATACGGGTTGTATCTTTTATAATTAAAGAGTGGTTTGAAAGTGAGTTTTTGGTCCCTATTATATTCTGCAATTACCTTTTTCTCACTTGGGGTTGAGGGTTCTACTTCCATTCGTAGGGCTATTTTCATTCTCTACACAAAATGTTAGCTAACCGGTTCATGAAATATGTTATTCCTAAGTCATCTACATGAAATCTCCTATTACTAGTCCCTTTATAAATATTTATGCTTGTGCTTATATTTTTCTAAGTCTGGCAAGTACTTAATACCCTGACCATCTGTTAAAGAAAGGATAGATCCAACGGCTAGCACTTCCCCATAATCATAGTTGTGAGGAATTTAATTACCATGGCATCGCGAGACTATGCCACATGTTATCAACAAAAACTGGTAGGGTTAGTAGCATAACCGGTCGAAAGCTTTAAAATAATGGTTCGCAGGCGATAAAGGTCGGTCTACTAACAGTCCCATCAATTTGCATGTGCTCAAAATGAACAAGGATGTTTTATCCTGAGGTAAAAGGTGCTTGACTTTTAAGTCCTAGAGGAGTTGATGGGCAGTATGCAAACTGATAAATATTGAACAGATCCAATGGCCCTCGTATTCCTGTAATGGAAGTTGCAAGATGGTTATGGACCACAGCATCACAGGATGATGCCAAGTGTCTCGAAGTGGCCAGAAAGACCTACAATGGGGCCACTAATAGAGTTTGACAAAAAGAGGAGATGTTGCTGATGTGTCACAATTTTGTGGGGCCATTGATATAGATGAAAGAACAAGTGATGAGTCAACAAGGAGATGATCGTTGTATTGGCCAACTATAAGGATGATCGATGGCTAGTTTTCAAACTTCTTAATTACAAAGCTAGGAGCCATTTTTTCACATGCATGAATATTAATGGTAGACAACATATTTGTATCCTTTCCCAGACTATAATTAAGATAATTTCAAAGATTTTTCATTTGCAAAAGATTTCATAGCAATTCTAAAGAATTTCTTGCTACTGAAGAAGACTGAAGCGACCCTCTGTGACATGGAATTGTCATTTCTAGTGAAAATCAAAAGCAGTAAGTTTATCTTAGCTCCCCATATGTTCTTGAAACAAATTGATATTACAAATTCTGAAAGATTGCAAAAATAAAGCTAAATTTGTTCTAGGATTAAGATACTAGACAGGAAATAGTGAAATCTGTTTGAATTGCTCTGGAAATTTAAAAAGAGTTTGTGATAAGTCTAAGACTTGGAGATATAGTAGAAAGCCCTAGTTGTATAAAATTCCTCCCTCACGGAAACATTCAGGGGAGGTGGATTATATGAAAAGAAATCTTTATGATGATTTCTTGGACCAATTAAAGCCTTCCACAAATGATAAGCAATAGGGGCAGAGGTATGTGGATGAAAAAGCCCTTGTGGAAGGGTTAAGTGAAAAAGTATTATGTTTGGCAAATGCTAATATACCGGCAACTGGGTTAGAGATTTTCAAATTATGGTAAGGACAAAGGAAATTAAATTCCCCATTATCTAGTCCTTGGCAATATGACTTGGGCAAGTTGGTAGTATTGGGTGTTTTTATGGATGTCGATTTGCTTAAGGTTGTTGCAGACAAATATGACCCAGTTTTAAGGGTTATCAGGGGAAATGATGGGGAGATTTTGTTAGCCATCAGAAGGGAAGAGTTTCAAGATATTTTTGACTTATACGAGCCATCCCCTAGCCTGGTACTAGTAGATTTAAATGAATAGAAGGAAGAATATTACAAAATGAAGAAATTCATTAGAAAGAGTTTCCTTCCAATGCACTTAGCCAAAGCAGGGAGTACAACATACCATATTGGCCCTAGTTCAAAAGAGTCATTCCCAATTGGTGCTTTCACTCCCTATTTTCAGGATACTTTCTTCTCTTTATGCCAAGTATTGGGTTTTAGTCCCACTAAAGTAATGCCGCCTGATTTCATGTACATGGCTATGCAGATACAACATCCAGATTTTACAATAGTTTTTCACTTTGTCCCTTATCTTGAGGAAAATATTCATTAGGGATTATTAGACATTAAGAATCAGGTTGTTGGGGTTAAATTCTCCTAGTATTCTTTACTCATGCATATGTTCATTTCAAGGAATGCAGATTATTTTGAGGGTACCATGAACCTCAGAAGGACAATAGATAATTAGGAGATTCCAATACAACTTTGGAGCACAGACATGTCATGGGATAGACAAGAGGCAACATCCAGATAATCAGGAGATTCCAATACAACTTTGGAGCTCATAACCTTCTGTATCCTAGAGAGCAAGTGGTGTGGTAGTAGAGAAGTTTGTTCAAGAATCTCCTCACAAAAGAGTTAGAGAAGAAGTAAATGACAAAGAGTATAATAGAAATGATAGTGGGAGATTGATAAGGAGAAAGGGTAAGAAGATAATGATATCAGAGCCTTTCCCCAAGGTACCAATTAAGCCTCTTCAAGGAGTTAGGATCATTAATCTTGAAGATTCTGGTAGAAGTCCCTCGCCATCATCTGTATCCTTTTCATTGGTAAGGCAGGATGAATCTCAAATGGAGGGAGACAGGTTTGTTGCAACGAGTATAGAAATGCAATTGGGTATTCTTGTATTGCCTCTTGTCTTACTCCCTTGGATATTTAGGTTAAATCCTTCAAAGATGCAAGAAAGGAGGCATGTGATAGCTTCTTGGACGATGATGCATTTATAAAAAGCCCAGCTTTTTTGCAATTAGTATGGAAAACAAAGGTTGAGGAATACAAAGGAAGTATTATTGAGAGGAAGGCCCAAAGGCCAGATAGATTAGACCAAGAAATCCAAGAGGAACTAAAAAGTGAAATTAAGGAAGAGTTGAAGGAAATCACTATTGATGAGGGCAGGAAAATTATAAGTCATGTTGGAGTCTTGATATTGCCAGAATGGGATATAGCAGATACAGTGGCATTTGATGCTATTAGGAAATCAAAGGAGGAAGAAGTAGGGTTAGCATTAAGAGGATCAAACTTTGCAGATGATTATGCAACCTTGGCTATATGGGCATTAGAGGAAGGGCCTAGGAATCCTGACATGAGTGATTTAAACCCCAACTTGAGGGGAAGTTTGATTATAAAGAGAGTAGACGATACATAAAGTGTGGAGGCTACAAAATTGAATGTTGATGTTGTTAAGTTGGCATGTGAGAGTACAAAAAAGGAAGGTTCAGAGAGGGTTGAGCTGATGAAGAATTTTGACAAACTTTTTAATGATTATAATGCATCTCAGAAAAGATGTGTGGAGTTGCAAATGAGAGTGCAACTCCTAGAGCAAGGACAAATAAAGTTTTCATATCTTGCACTTGTAGGACCGTCTGAGCCATCAACATCCAAGTCGCCACCTATGATCCAAAAAGAAGAAGTAGGTCAATTAAACATAAGTACTAATATCCTTGGCATGGTATTAGTCCAATATGATTATGATGATGAACCTTATACTACACGATCGACTAAACCAAATGAGTCTTAGCTTCTTGAGAAGATTTTTGAATTAGAGAATAACTTAAAAGAATCAAAAAAATAATCAGCTGAGGAGCAGAAGGATATAATTAGCTCTGTGCTAACTCATTTAAATGAGAAAATTGAAAGGAGGTTAAACTGTATTCATGCCTTATATTCTTTACTTTTTGATGTTATTCAAAAGTTTAATGATGATAAAGAAGTGGCAATTCCCCTGTTTACCATGTGGTTACAAAGGGGAAATGATCTTAAAATGATGTCTATGGCTTCTTAATTTCATATTGAGAGGCCACATGCACTCCAACCAACATTTTTGTTGGTAAAATCAATGCAAGAATCCCAAATTTTACCAAAGAATATAGAAAGAAAGATAAGGGAGTTGATGAATAGTTTTAGTGAATTAGAACAAACTCTTTTGTTAGATATTGAAGATAGAGAAGGGGAAATTAAGCCTTTACATTCTTGGAAGGAAGAGGTAGAGAGAGTCATCAACACCTAGGTAGAGATGATTTGTGATGGGCTAAATATGGATATGATAGAAGATATTATGGATTAGAAAATTGCTATAGGATTATTTTTTGAAACTTTTGAAAGGGAGGCAAACCAAGTAGTCGTTAAGTATATTCCATATAGGGCAAAAGAAGATGAAGTAATGAATTTCAATTGGCCATCCAATGAAGACTATAGTGCGTGTAGTGGCATGTATTTGAATGATGAATAGAAAGTTGTAAACCATTCCCATAACTGTTTTTGTTTTCTAGTGACAGATATTTTGCACCCGTAACACAGGATGGGGTAATTTTCATCATGAGTTTTGAAGAAGGCAGCTGCAAATTTTGATCCAGTATAAGCAAGTTCAAGGATGATTTTTTTGTATAACAGAATCCAGTTATGCATAGTCATTCTTAGATGACAGGTGTCTCTCTGGCTTGAAGCTTGTTTGCTCCCTTATTTTTTATAAAAGGCAATTCAAGGCTATGAAATGGGGTTCGGAATTTTTGTCCCTTTGGTGTTCCGAATTTCTATTTCCAAATAGAAAAGTCTAGGTGAAATAAAAGGATTGTAAGAGGTCATTTTATAGAGAAAAAAATAGAAAAGAGTCTGGTGTCTATGATTTTTGCAGGTTCTTGAAGGAGTTATGTATGGACTGTATTCTTATAGGGACAACAAAATTAATGAATGAATATATGATTCAAACCCATTTCTCTCCAATGTATTATTCTATCATGTTTTGAATTCTTATTATCAAAGATTTTGTCATTCATTGTATTGTTATGGTGTATGTAACCTTTTGTTCATGCTTTGGTCTGATAGGTCAATTAAATGCTTGAATAAAATTGCAGAGTGATAGGAGTCTTTACAAGGATTTTGATAAGTAGTTTTGGGTGGGGATTACAAATATGATATATTGTAAGGCAATATTATCTCTGGTTTTATGCTGTTAGATAAATTATGTCAGAAGTACAGTCTAATGCAGTATGAATTCACGTACCCAATGGATTAAGGCACTTATCATAGTTAAGTGAATGTCTAGGTATTTATTTACTATTTGAAATCACCACTGGTTTTCTATAACTTGATGAATATCAGAATAGTTTTATTTTATATGAACATTATCATATGTATTAGTCATCTCATGCTTCAAACGGGTTGAGGATCACTGAGGAATTTTCCATTCTTGAGCATTCTCCCTTATTGTTGAATCCTTATATGATTTTATTTTCTTTATTTCATGCATGATTTGTGTGGCGTAAAATCACAAATAAGCATGGGGATCACCCTCCCTAGTTTTGCAGAGCCTAAAGCGTAGAAGGATCTGGCTTTCTTGTCATTGTTGGTCCAAGTTTAAAGAATATTAAACTATTGGAAGTGGCTTTCCATAGATAGTATCAGGAGAAAAAAACTTGGTTGCTACCTTTAAGTTAGTGTAAACCCATTTTTGGGCACCAACATAACATAGCTCTCATTCATATTAAAATTACATCATGAATCTAACACTCACATATGCCATGTAATCATATACATCAATCTACTACAAGTATTCATCCATAGCTAGGAAGATGAGAGATCCACAACCATGCAAGAGCATCCAACAAAGAGATTCATAAAGGAAGAAGGCATCAAACCACCTGACCATGTGGAACTATAAGGATCCACCCCCCATTCTAGGAGATGACACAAGATCCCACTCACACTCTAGATCTAAGTTGACACCTAACAACCCAAGGAAAGACCAATACAAAACAAACACAAGAATGCAATCATAAAATCTCCAATAAGAAAGTTCCAGGGGCAACACATGAAAACAAGACTCAAGGCACTAGGACTTACATGTAGGGAAAAGAATGTCATCACATGCAAAAAATGGGAACTTGCACATGTCCCAACCATCCTAGATGCACATTCAGAGCCATGTCAACCTCTATGGAGTAACGAAGATTAGCTTACCTAGGTTACCAAGGCCTTCCCAATCCTATCCTGGATCTCTACCACTAGGCAAGGCAAAGGGGCCACCAACCATTTCTTATCTTATCAAGATGATCTATTCTAGCCAAACCCCAATAATTATTAATTAGATTATAACTTGGTTACAAAGCCTAAACTCCCAATGAGATATTCTAGCGATGTAGACTCCAGGTAACTTGGTTGTCTACTCTATGCAATCTCAATCACTCACTTGGAATCCTACTCCCCCCTAGAATGCTCCTAGACCTTTAGGGTAAAAACATACATCAAAATAGAATCATAAAAACATAATGAAGGCTCACAAGTGTCATAAAAGTAGTCACAACATCACTAAAAACTTGTTGAACATAACAGGATATATTAGGCCACATACAAGGCACGAACCTCCAACAAAGAATAACAATCAAGAGCCAAAGCATAAAAATGATTCAAAGATAATTCCAAATCCATTTCTAATCCTCAACAGTGAGGTAATATACATCCCACTGGAGCTCTAAACATCGTACCTCAACAGCAAGAATTTTTTTCCTCTTGCTAGAGCAATCAAACACATAAGCACAATCCTCAATTATAGGGCTTTAAACCTCATACTAAAACACAAAGATCATTATGAAATATCAAAGAACACCATAGGAAAATTAGAGAAGATCAATGAAATCCAAAAATGCCTCTAGAGAATGCACAAAATCTGGAAAACAAAACATACAAGTCAAACTGATATTTATGGCACCTCTGGAGCAATTTAGTGCTCCTAGTATGTTGTTTAGCACCCCTGGAACCCAAAATGGCATTTTTGGTAGTTACAATATTTTTTTGGGTCATTAGAGTTGTGTTTTGGGTTGATATAGTAGCATTTTGGGTAGTTTGAGCAGCATTTTTGGTGCAAGTGCCCAAAAACAAGCAAATCTAACACAAGGGGTTAAGGCACTTGCCTAGGTCTACTCAAGGGTGAAATGTAAACTCAACCTAATAGGTCTAGAAAGCTGAAATATTGAAGAGGGAACTCAAAAATATCAAATTGCGGACTCAAGGATTGAGAATAGCATAAAAATCTTTCTACCACAGTGCTTAGAACGGCACCTTGGATACATAACATCAAGGGGGAATATAACAACTACACAAAGACCTTAGATAGGCATCAAAAGATCTATTCTAAGATAAAATACAATCTCATACCCTTTCAAATGGTCTGTACCCAAATTAATCAAATCACAGTGAAATAAAAAGTCTCCCGACAAGCTACAAAAAGCCCAAATGCTCACAATTTCAACTAAGAAGCAAAGGAGATGCAAGGAACATAACACAAAGGGGATATCATTCTCCATTACAAGCCACTAAATCCTCTAAATCACAAGAAGACAAAATCATAAAAAATCCCAGAGAAAAGACAGTAAGACACTCCCAGCAAGCAATTTTCAGAACTTTGAAATTAATCAATTGCAATCCCTTTCCCCAAATTTCCTTTCCAATCCAACTATACTCTTTAGATTCAAATATAAGTTTCCCAAGACAATATTTAAACTATTCCAATCAAACAATATTTGTATAGGCACAGTGCAAACAATACTTTTCAAAAATCCAAATTTGAAGGAAGAAGAACCAACCTACAAACGCAATCCAACAATGGTTGATTCGGAGAAGAGAAAAAACTTCAAGAAATCCAAATCTCCAAGAAATCTTCAAACCAAATCCAAATAAAAATCCAACTCAAGAATTATGTCGGATGATCAACCTAGCAACATTCTCAAAAAGCCATATAAATAAAAATTAAACCCAAAACTATAGAAAAATACCAACCAATCAGAAAATTAGATAAAACAATATAATACACCTACCTCGTATATTTCTGAGGAACATATTATTTATTAATATTATTTACCTACCAATTTGAAAATAACCAATCACACGCAAGGGTAGGTAAACTTAATATTATCTGTTTATACAAATAATATTAATGTAAAATATAACGATGATAAATAATTAAATAGACAAATTAAATAATAATTCAATAATAAAGCAATAAATAAATAATACAACTTTATTAAATAAAATAAATTAATCTTCAATAATAAATTAACAATTAAATAAATCAATTTAAATAAATCATAAATGAATAATAATAATTAAAAACAATTAAACAATAACTCAAACATATTAATTAAATTAATCTCAATTAAATAAATATAACCTCATCAATAATTAATTATCCATTAACTAATCAACCGAATAAATAAATAATAACTATATTATTGGATAAATTACATTATCCCATTAATTAATTAAATAATAATCGTGCACTCACATCACTACAAGCAACCCGACCAAAAAAAGGGAACATCGACATGAGACTATAGCCATCAACTTACGCCACAACATAACTAACAAGGTGAACAACTAAGTCTAGAGTGTAGAGTGGGTTTTCATGTCATCTCTGATCAACTTGACATTGGGATAAGACACACTCAGACCTGTGAAGCCGGGTGGAGTCAATGTCTGGTACTTGCAAACCTATCATCACCAACTCAAGTATAACACATATATAATAACATATATCATATAATAGGAATACAAGTGAAAGGAAATCACAACATCATATCATGCTCATGAATAAGTGGTATGACATCGTCCCTTATCACGACCGCAAGAGAAGACACTCACAATCAATAGACACTATAATAACCATCATTATATCATGAAATAGGGTTAGTTAATAATAAAATACCATCAGATAATTATTGAGTAAAATAATCTATATCAATAAGATCTATTGTTGTACAAAAGAACAAGATGACTCAAGGAGGGGCACTATAGAAAACCAAGAGTGATTCTAGCTTTTTAATCACCCAATTAAGGGGAGAGCATATACCTATCACTTTCAAAGCACGGTAGACAATTCTTGTTAATTTTTATCCCATTATTGCAATGTGATCTATTTTCTATTTGGAAATGTTGTTCCAACAAAAATGGTGCTTTTTAACCAAGATAGAAAAATAAAGTGTTGCTTTTAAGCCAAAAATTGCAACAATGAACCTTGAGAAATTTGAAAAACTTTGCCAAAAAAAAAGACTTGAAACTTGACAAACATGGTTTGTTCTTTGTTTACTTTGGAAATGAAATGTGGCTTGTCTTCTTTTATGTCGTTGCAAAAACAAAATTTGTTTTTTTCTTTTTAATTTTGCACCAAAGGACAATGTGAGCTAACTTGCAAGAAAAGAAAGCTTGCTTTGTTTGTTTTAACTTTTTTCAAGAAAGAAAGTGGGATCCTTTTTAAAGCACCAAATAAGAGATGAAGTTCTTTTTATCCTTGCAAGAATGGAGTTAATTCTTTTTACCCTTTGTAAGATGAAAACTTTGAAAAATAAAGGAAAAACCTAATCTAACTCCCTTGGACTTGCAACAAACATTAGCACCTACAAAACCTTTTTTAAAAGTTAGTCAAGATTGTGGGATTACAAGCCTAATTTTTATTTTTTTTGTATTACAAAATTTTTCTTTGTCTATAACTGATGCGCTGGAAAACAGATCATATGCGCTAGAAAATGGAACAAATGCACTACTCTGGAGCAAATATGTGCCATACTAGTGATTCTATGTGCTAAGATAGAGTAAGATAGATTAGTTTAGAATGGTCTCCTATGCACTGGAAAAAAAAGTGTATATGCGCTTCTTTGGCCTTCAAATCTGTTGTAGTAGAGGGCACATGCACTAGAATATCAGTGGTATGCACTATTATTTTTTGCAAATGCGCTATTTTGAAATTCTTTTTGAAAATTATCTTCAACTACATACAAAATAATTAGAAATTTGAGGACATGCCCCACGGAGGGCACCAAAAATGTATGCTAGATTAGTGGGTTAGTAAATTAATTTAGAAGAACATGAAACTAACATACCAATGAAACATTAGATATAAAGACTAAATTGGTAAACTAATTAAACAAGTCAATCCTTCAAAAGAGTCCCATTGTTCTCTATCTCATTGAGAAACTGACGTTCAAAATGACAACTCCAAGAATGAGTGATATGTGATGAAAATGATCTATATTCAAATGCAACTAAGATCTTTATGGATTATAACAGAGCTAGCTAAGATGAAGATTATTCTATGATAATGAAACTAAAGATGCTATGATATGCTAACATGCTATATGTTGTGCTAAAGATAAAAATGCTTCTAAATATTTAAGATTGTGATTGAAACATTGAGAGGCAAAATTTGGATTCTAAGCTTAAGACTTGGCGACCTTGATACACAATAACCTGGATATGTAAAACTTGGGATTTTGATAATGAGGGAATGAGGCCTATTTATAAAAGAAATGGGAAATTGGATGGCTAAGATTGAATTATCTTAACAAGGGCTAGGATTGAATGATCCTCAATCCATGTGACACTTTCAAACCAATCCCATGTTGACAAGAGTCAATATGAGGGGGCTCTAGAGGAAATATAAGAGGCATTAAATTCCTGAGTAGACATGAGGGTTACCTTAGGAGGTCTGGTTAGGATTAAATTAATGGATAAAGCTTTTATCCAAAGGATAAACTCTTGTGCAAGAGTTAAAGGATAACCATGGTCAAAGAAATGAATGCTTGAAGAGACCAATGGGTTAAATGGATGGTTAGTTAGAGAGAAAGTCTCTAACCAAGGGTCAAAGGTGGGTTAGTTAGACCTATGTTGGCAATGGGCTAGGGTCCCTCGCAGGGATTCACGACATGGTTTAACAGCCTCCTGTGGATTCTATAAGTCTACTGGTTGTATCGGGCATTGAAAGGTCGATCTTTTGGTGCAACAACAACCCTAGCTTGTAACAAGTGGTATTAGAGCTTGGTCATAGGTTTGAATCACACAGGCCACGGTGAGTGACACTAGGAGGGGGATTGTTGGCAGTGCGCTAGTGTCCCTCACAGGGATTCGCGACATGGTTTAATAGCCTCCTGTGGATTCTATAAGTCTAGTGGTTGTATCGAGCATTGAAAGGTTGATCTTTTGGTGCAACGGCAACCCTAGCTTGTAACAAACTGAGCCTTTAATAGTTATGTAAGAGTTTTACATGTTTTGGAAGACTTTGGAGGTTAACTTGTTGAATAAAGCCTTTAATGCTTTATGAAGACTTTGCATGTTCTTGAGAAGTGACCCTTTCTTAAGGAATGTGCAAATGTTTAGGAGGGGGTTAGGCTAAATTAGAATGGATTAGAATATTCTAGAAGGGATTAGTGTGCAAGTGGGTTTGTAGGAGAATGCAAGTGGGAGGGACTTTAGGATTTTTAAATAAATATTAATTTATTTAAATGAGATATAAGGATTTAATTAAATGTGAATTTAATTAAATGTTGGGAGGAGACTTAATTAAACAAATAAAATTTGTTTAATTAATTAATAGTTTGAATTTAGCTAGATGGATTAAATCAAGTAAATTGAAAAATTTATTTAACTTAATAGAAGAAGGGGATTGTGGTGAATTAATTAAATATTAATTTAATTGATAGAAGAATTGTTAGTGAATTAAATAAAAATTAAATATTTATTTAATTTGGTGTCAGATTTATGTGTCTACGGGAGTAATCATAGATCAATAAGAAATTTCCAAGCAGCCTTAGAAACCTGTAATTGACTCCAACCATAATAACCTAAATGCAATCATACATAGATTCTAGTTAACATGTGAAACCTGCAAAACCATCTTTGTAAATCTAAAATCCATTTAAACATCCAAACATTTACATTATACATGTCATCTAAATAATGGAAATACCACATATCTACAAAACTTAATAGCTAAAAATAAGAGATCATTTCAACCCAAGAACAAAAAGGAAATTTGTCCAGGATCTTAAACCATATGAAACATATTAGCTCCACAACTCTCAAATAAGTCAGTGTCTTATCTTCTAGTTTCATGTAACCACGAGCTAAAACCATGAACCCAACACAAGCATTCCATTTTGTAGTCCAAATAGTTGGTGTATCTCCATGTGACCAGGATGCCCATAATAATCCAACATGAACACCTTCTCACTACATATGACCATAAGGTAAATTAAAAAAACCACAAAACAAGAGGATACATACATATTATCAAACTCCACGAAGATGCATAAACATGAGTAACTCCATGAAGATCCATAAGCATAAACTTCAAATGCCCAACATTGATCACATTGATGATATCCATGGTTTTCAATCTGACAAATCTACAAAATAGAGTTAACTTATAGAATATTCATTGAAGCCCCAAAAGCCTTCCAACAACCTTTAATTCCTTCTAAGTATTCCCACAAGATTGCCAAGTTAGAAAACCAAAAAAAGAGGAATGTTTAGAACCAATAACATTCAACTTTGATACCAAATGTTGGGAAATAAACAATTTCAATACCAAAGATTGTGATGATCGATATCTATCCAATAAACTAATCAAAGAATGAGATTCAAGGCTTGGATAGTACAAACATGAAAATATAAAACTCATATGCAAATCTGGAAATTAAGTTGCCTTAATTGTGGAAAACCAATGATTAGATCCTTCTTCTTTATGATTTCAAAAATCAACATGTTAACTATGACTAATAAACCTATCATATATGAAATTATAACAGCAATAAATAATACTTAACATCAGTAACATAACATCTACACATAACATAGGATTTATGTGGAAAAACCCTTGAGGGAAAAAACTCCACCAAGGACAGAGGACAAGGTTGTATTAATAACAATAAAAGTTCTTACAATGCAATCACTTCCCTTCTCCTCTTCGCCTCCACCATACTAGAACCTATGCACATGTGAACAACCTCCTTATGCCTCCCATCAGTCCTTCACTCCTATAGAGAAATGTACATTCAATTGTTCCTAATTCTATTATATATCAAATCTACACCCAAAGGTTAAATTTATAGAATGGCAAGAGCTCCAAAACCACCAATAAAGGTTTCCAAAGAAAACTCTTAATTACTCATGACCAAAACCCTTGGAATGCCTCCATGGAACTCAAAAATACATTTATTTGTCTTCCAATACCTTCCCTTCAACATGTATACCTATAATTAAAAGATAAACATTACATTAAATGTAATAAATGACCAAAAACCAAGAGACACATATTTCCTCTACCATACTCCAAGTATCTATTGCATCTTCCATACTCCCACTTGGAGAAGCCCATAGGTTACTTTTTTTGCACTTTATTAGGTCATTAAATATCTTATTCTAGACATCCATTAGTGGGGAAAACAAAATTAAATATTTGTGTTCACAACCCACTTTTATAGTTGCTAGTGTAATCCCTCACCCCTTACGAATATATTACAAACAATGATGAGAATTATATATTACAAATTATTTTCCCCCCATCCCAAGTGCCTTAGGACACTTTCTAGGAATGTTGGAACCATATCATAGGATTTACAAGGTGGATGGTACCTTAATCCTAACATTTTCCCACTTGACATCATACTTTGTAAGTACTTTCATAAGAATCACAAACAAGGGAAAACCATCC
This sequence comes from Cryptomeria japonica, assembly GCF_030272615.1. NCBI lineage: Eukaryota > Viridiplantae > Streptophyta > Pinopsida > Cupressales > Cupressaceae > Cryptomeria > Cryptomeria japonica. Next base: position 266,328,324 of record NC_081406.1, read on the forward strand.
CTTAGCCATCCATGTACCATCTGAGTCATCCATACTCTCATTCTCTAACAAGACACCTACAAAAGCAACCATGATAATCACCATCAAGAAACAACCTCCTAACATCCTCCAACATGCCACATTTGGAATAAAAAATGAACATGCCTAGGTGAACCATGTCAACTATCATTGGAACCTACACCAATATCTACATGAACATAAGCATTAATTTCAAATGATAAAAAAGTCTCAAAGTAACTGCCTTACTCATACTACCTAGAATAGTAACAAGAGAAAATTGAAATTTATCCAAGCTAAATATACCTTAAACCAGGGTAACCCAACATAGATAAAATTTCATACTATCAACATATCAACTCTCTATATATCCAACCTCCTATCTCAAAGAAACATACCAATGAACAAATGACCACAAACAAGGCCAACTAACAAAGTCTGCATCACCACTAAAACAATCTCGTGCATATAGATAGTCGACATTTGAGTCATTTCACTATAATCAATAGGTTGTACAAATCTACAAACTATATAACTCATAGCTACAAATTCAATGAAACATGAAAACTCATTATCACATTAGTAAATAGCAAACCAAGATATGACAGAGGATAAGTAGACATATAACGAGAAACTCTTGTCGCACAAGCAATGTCAAATCTGGAAAAGATCAAAATGTATGAAGTCTATCTATAGTAATTCACACAAAAGATGTGGCTAACTCCTTTATCACATAGTGTCAAAAAAACATACATGATCTATAAATCCCACAACCAAAAAGGTTCAATACCTCTCTCACCATCAGTCTCCATAGATCTCCCAAGCTCTTCACACTCAACCATATGTATACAAGCATCCAAGAAAAAAACAAGACCAAAGATACACATCAAACCATATTCTTGTCCCACTCTAACATCTACCAAGTTGTGTAATGTAAGATCTCCTTCACCATTCCAGTATTGAAGTATATCAACATTCAAAAATATGGAACGAATAGATGTAAACCTCTCATTCCAAAGTTATATCAAACAAACCATCCATTTTGAGAGCACAGGGAATTATGCCCAAATCCATAAACCATTTCATGTACCTCTTTAAATAAGTCCTCAAAACTATATCCATAGCTTAAGACCAACAATAAGGAGAACAATGAAAATCCATTAAAACCATGCATCTAATTTTGTACAAGTCCTCAAAACTTCTATATTCAAGACTAATTAAATTAGAAAATAAGATACAAAATAAAGAATGCAAATGATAACTAGGTGGTGCCGAGTACACAAAGAGTAGAAAACAAGATTGTCATGTGCTCACAATACCAAGAAGTAAAATTTATAATAATGACAATCTTCTCTTAAAAGTCTATAATGGATTCACATCCATAATAAGGTGTAGGCTCCTTGGTCTTTATGATTAAATCCTCATCAAAGAGTTATCATCTCAACACACGATTCCAAAAACATGAGATCTTGTAGCCTTACCCAAGTCTCTCTAGTATCGATGAGCATAAACCAATCAATCCATGATAACTTCAAATGTGATCCTATAAAATCATGAAGCTCCAAGAAAATGATTAATACTCAAAACCAAAGAGAAACAACACCTCACCAATGAGTCAAGAGTCCTCCATGGTACCAAGATGTTTCCATGACCATCCATCATCAAAGGATGAATCCACATCACTTCTAAATCTCTTATTCAACTATGTAACCAAGCTCTTCAAGCATCATCGCAAACATCTCCTAACCAAAGATCCTCCATGGCCCCAACACAATCAAAGAACTCAACCAATAACTCCCCAAAGGAAGAGTCAAAGCATTATCTCTAAATGAAGAAGATACAAGTGTACATCCTTTGTCAATAGAACCAAAGATATCAAACTCTCACTGCAATTTGAAGGTAGAACCCAAGAGCTCTACATGACACCAATATGCATTGAAAAAGATTATCCATCTTCTAATTAAATATTTCTAATGGCTCACAATACACTGCAACCACAATATCTCAGAAGGAAAATATTGAAAGAAGATAGAACACATTATGTGACTGCATAAAGCTCCCACTAAAAGTGATATCTAGTAATACATGGCGTCATAAACAAAATCATTACCAAAACTCCACTAAAAGTGAATAGAGCTTCTCATGCACCATAATCTTCTACAAAGTTTTAAATGATCAACTATATCAGTACTCCAAATAATCATTTTCTCATTACAATCAAAATAACAATGTAATAATGGTGACCAATAACAAGGGCCTACCAAACTGAATTCTCATTAGACAATCTACAAGATCAACACATATGCAACATCTCAAATAAGAAATACATAGTCAGTTCTCCAATCTCAATAAATGAAATATTCAACCTCATATTTGTATTATACTTAACATAGATAATCAAACATAACATGTTGATTTACATGACTTGAACACGAAAATTAAAGCTAGACTTAATTTTCCAAACAAAACCACATAGGGGTAACCATAGATCAATAAGAACCTTCCAAGTAGCCATGCAAAGTTGTATATGTGTCCATCCAGAATACCCTAAATCCAATCATACCACACATCTAAATACCATAGATTCTAGTTAACATGTAAAACCTAAAAAACAACTTTGTAAATCTAAAACCCATCTAAACATCCAAACATTCAAATTATAGATGTCATCTCAACAATGCAAATATCACAGATCTACAAAACCCAACAATTTAAAATAAGAGATCGCTATAACCCAAGAAAGTAAAGGAAATTCATCCAAGAGCTTAAACCATATGAAACATATCAACTGCACAAGTCTCAAAGAGGTCAATGGCTTATCTTCTATTTCTTCAATGTAACAATAAGTTAAAACCATGAACCTAACATAAGGACTCCATTTCGTAGTCCAAACAACTAGTGTATCTCCATGTGACTAGGATGTCCATGCTTATCCAACATGAACACATTCTCACTATGCATGAATAAAAGATAAAAGAACAAAATCACCAAACAAGAGGATACATGGATATTATCAAACTCCATGAAGATCCATAAGCATTAGCTTCAAATGCCCAACATAGATCATATTGATAATATCCATGGTTTCCAATCTCACAAATCTGAAAAACATAGTTAACTTGCAAAAGATTTATTGCAGCCCCAAAAGGCTTGTAACAACCTTTGATTCGTTCTAAATTATTCCCACAATATTTCCAAGCTAAGAGTCCAAAAATATAGGAATACCTAGAATTGGTAACCTTCAACTTTGATACCAAATTTTGGGAAATAAATAGGTTCAATACCAAATATTGTGAAGATCAATCTCAATCCAATAAACTAATCAAATGACAATATTCAAGGTTTGGATAACAGCAACATGAAAATATTAAACTTATGTGAAAATCTGAAAATTAAGTTGCCTTAATTGGGAAAAGCCCATTATTAGATCATTTTTCTTTATGATGTCAAAAATTAGTCTATTAACCATGACTATTGACCTATCTTATGTGAACTTATAACAAAAATAAATAATGATTAACATTAGCATAATATAACAACAATAAGGCATAAATCAGCAACATAAAATCCACACATAATGTATGATTTACATGGAGAAACCCTTGTGGGAAAAAACTCCACCATGAAGAGAGGACAGGCTTGTATTAACAAAAATAAAATTTCTTACAATATGATCACTTTCATTCTCCTCTTTTACTCCACCATAGAAATACCTATAGACATGTGAACAACCTCCTTATGCCTCTGATCCATCCTTCACTCCTACAAAGAAAACTACATTCAGTTGTTACCCATTCTGTTACACATCAAATCTACACCCAAAGGCTAAATTTATAGAATGGAAAGAGCTCCAAAACCACCAATAAAGGTTTCAAAATAACAATCTTCATTACTCATGATAAAAACCATTGGAATGCACCACAAAACTTGAAAAGGCGTCAGTTTAACTTCTAATACCTTCCCTCCAACATGGACACCTATACTTGCAAGATAAACATTACATTAAATATAATAATGACTAGAAACAAAGAGACACATATTGTCTCTTCCATACTCCCCCTTGGAGAATCCCATAGGTCACTCTTTTTCAACTTTATTATTTCATTAAATATCTTATTCTATACATCCATAAGTAGGGAAAAAAATATTAAATATTTGTGTTCACAACCCAATTTGACTGCCGCTAGTGTAACCCATCACCCTTTATGAATGTATTACAAACAATGTTGAGAATTAAATAATATAAATTATTTTTCCAATAAATCTTATGTGCCTTAGGATAATTTCCAAGGATTTTGAAACCATGTCATAGGATTTACAAGGTAGATGGCACCTTAATCTTAACAGTACCTAGACCAATGGACAAGAATGTGATAGGAATAAAGTGGGTGTTCTGGAATAAGCTAAATGAAGATGGAAAGGTCACAAGGAACAAATAAAAACTGATTTGTAAAGGTTATTCACAAGTTGAAGGTATATACTTTGAAGAGACTTTTTCTCTAGTAGCTAGAATGGAAGTTGTAAGGATGTTTCTTGCATTTGCAGCATATAAGAAATTTAAGGTATATTAGATGGATGTCAAGTCAGAATTTTTTAATGGATAACTTGAAGACATAGTTGTGTTGATGTTTTCCATCTCCTTCGTGACATCTTATGTTTCCTTTGGAGACCAACTGACCTTGTCTTGGTTAGTTTTGGTTTTTATGCTATTAGATCCTCAAGGGGGAATTTGGCTATTATTGGCATTAAAGTTGGGTGGAATAGGATCATTCCTAGGAGAGATTAAAGTTGTAAAGGGACCCTTATTTGGACTTATTAAGTTGTAGGTTCCTCTTATATTCTAGACTGCCTAAGCATCATAAGTCTCAACTTTCAATTCATTATCATTTTCATTGCGGAAAAGGAAAGTATCCACCAACATGGTGGTATTGAGTGTCATCATTGCTTGTTGAGCTTTGTCCGATAGGTTGTTCATCTTCTTGCGCAATCTTTATGATATTTTCCATTTGGGTATAATTTACTTCTAAGTGGTAAGATATTTCATGTAATTGAAACCAATTGGTCATGAGATTAACATCTATCATATTCATTTGTTGTCTCCTAAGTGTCCAAGTGATTATTGGTTACCCCTCCATTATTTGAACCAATTTTTCATTGCCTATTGTATGGCCTTTGGTTGTACTTGTTAGGATTGTTTTGGGTAGGTCTTTTGCTTTTGCTTTGGTTCAAGTTTTTCCCTCCATTTTTTTAATTTTGTCTTAAGTGGCTTCCTTTTTGAATGGTGCCTTATTTTCCTAGTCTTTGTTAAGGAATTTTTATGATCAGTTTCCCAATGGTTATGTCATTTTTATGCCCTTAGGTTGACTAGGTTTGGTCCCTCTTGCATGATAACTTAAAGGCTAGTGTTAAGTCATGTGTTCAAATTATTCTAAGGTAGGACATGCCTGTTGACATTCTTCTATTTGTGTTGAGTTGTTGTCTGATGTGGCAGGTAGGCGGTATGTTGATTATTAACTTGGAGCTTGGTAGGGGCATTTCCTAGTTTTGCCGAGTCCCAAGTTAAGTCGAAAGGATTGGGAGCTCGAGACTCATGGAGCTTTAAATTTTTGTTTTGGCAAGTGTTTGAGAGGAAGGATGCAGAATTGATAAAAGGTCACTCGGCTCTCAATGGGGATGTTTCTTCCATTTCAACGAGTCCCAAGTAAAAGGAAAAGAGGCTTTATGCTAGAAAATGGGTAGGATTTTGTGTGTCAACTCGGGCCTCACTAAGATGATTTGTGCAATTTTGATGAATGTCCAATAAAAGAAAATAAAGAAAAGAGATGGCCACATGACATGAAAAAGTGATCTCCTTGGGTAGGGAGATTTCAATTTTGCCACCAATCGTCAATTTCTGAGATCGATGGTGTATGTTGAAACTTGCATAAGGCTCATTTGTGCCACCATTATTTGCATGAAACACATTGATGAGGAAAGGACTTGTAAGTTAAATTTGTTAAGTAGCTTCAATTCCTCAATTGTAGAATATAGAGAAGGTTTAGTGCGAAGCTAAAGAATTGAGTTGTGTTATCTATAAAGGTTCCCAATTGCCACAAAGATCAATCTAGGGTGGACAAATCCTGTAAGTTTTGTTACCTATTTCCATGGTTCTTTTGAAAAGACATTATAGGGTAAATATGTGTAGCCCTAATTGGAGCAGTATAAAGGTCTAGGGTAGCATAATTATGATTCTACAAAATTTCAACTCCTTTGAGAGATTCCTAGTCAAGCAAACCCAAAGCTAAGAGGAAGAAGAAGGAGAAAAATCTGCATAATGACCTAGTTTCTTTGTTGCTCGGGTCATCTTATAGACCTAAAATAGGAGTTGGTGTTCCAAAATTCTTTGACAAGCAATGTGATTGTAGAGAGTTATTTCAAGGTCAAAAGACACCACATTTTCAATTGTTTCTTTATGAAATAAGAATCTGCAATTCGAGAGTGTAACTCTTGGAGACTAGGTCTGGCTAGGTTGGTCATCCCTAATGTTTTTCTCAATGTAGACTTGATTGAAGCCCTAGAAAAATGTTATAACCCTAAGGTTCAATATATTAAAGCTGTAAATGGAAGTTTATTAGATATCAGTAGAGATAAAATACTGGAAGTGTTTGACCTAGAGGATTGTAGGGATTGTACTATGGCTATTGATTTGGAGAATTTAAAGGTAAAATATGATGCTACAGAGGGTCTTTTTAGAAGAAAGTGGTTGCCTATCCACGGGCCAAGATACCAAAAAAAAATTGCAATAGTTTGCTAGGACTGAGAAACCCCCATATAAGGTTGACTTGTTTGACAGATATTTTGAGATGACATATTATGCAATATGTCAAGTACTAGGGTACAGTGGGACCCTTTGATGCCTAAAGAGATAATGTTTCTTGTGTGTGATGTTCAAAGTGAAACTAACTATAGGACTTATGATTACCCTCAGTTTGTTGTAGATGCAATTTATATTTCATTGGTGAGAATTTGAAAAGGTGGTACCAAAGTCATTTTCAAATGGTATTCATTGCTAGTGCACATGCTACTGTTCTAGGGACAAAAGTATAATGTGTGGAATCTAGCTCTCCATGTTAGGCCTGTCTAGAAGGGTGTTAAGGTACCAATTCAATTATGGACCTCTATCTCAGATAACAAATATGAGCATTCATATGCCCTTATATTTGAGCAACATTTTGTCAAAAGGAGTTATATTGCATGTGGTGTAGAGGTTCCTCAATTAATAAAATAAGTCATGAACTTCTTGAGGCTGAAAGGAAAAGAAGAGGAACTTAAGGTGAGTATTGATCATAATTGGGCTAATTGGTACCTAGATGAAGAGTACACATACATCAGGGTTTATGGATTTAAGAGAATGCCACACATTCTGCCATTCATTGTACCAAATCAATTAGCTGCTCTAGAAATAGTATGGCAGATGTATGAAGCCTCAGCCCCTTTCAGGAATAATCAAAAGGTGTCTTCCCTACCATTATATCTTGAGACTGGTGACTTTGAGATAAACTCAAACAAAGGTATTGAGAAAGCTATTGAATTTCTCAAGTCTCTTCATTTACCTGTAGGGTTGAAAGCTAGCGAATTTGACCCGGAAGGGTATTATACTTATGCAAAAAGGGCAGTAACATTGGGGAAGGTTGAGCACACATTTGAATTAAGAGAGGAATTGATGAGAAATTGTGATCTTATGAGGATGTTAAACCAAGGAGGTCAACATACTTTAAAGTACAAAATATTGAAAGTAGAAAGAGGCTTGACAACCCCTCTTATCTAGGTATCTTTCTAGAAGAGTTTGATATAGTAAAAATAATGGAAAAGATCATACAAGATGCCCATGTCCTTATAGCTAGTTTATTTTTTCATCCACCCACTGTTGGCATTATGGACAAATTGATTATGTGTTGCATTGATGTTTTGCCATTGATGTCAACACTAGCTGTTATGGATGGTTACATGCAGACAAGTTACTAGTAGAAGATCTAGTGTTACCGACAGAAGAAATTGTCTGTTAGGACACTTCCGACATGTTTGGATCAGTGAAGTATATTGGATTTCATGTGTTATATGCTCCATGATAATTTTTTGTTCAGTTGGTATTGGCTTGTTAATTGGATGCTATCATACACTCTGGTAAACTCTTACCAACACTGGTTTAAGGCTTTACTGGTAGAGCTTCATTGAGGAATTGTGATAGGATGCATAATTGGTGTTGGTGCAGCTTCTTCATGGATTTCAAGGTGTTGAAGATATTCATTGATCATGCTTCAAATGCTTGAAGACTTTTCTTTAGCATGGTGGACCCAGAATAGGTTTGGTACCTATCTAGGTTATGGACCGGTATCATGCTAGCGTGTACTCTACACGTTATCGAGATGTTTCCAAACATTTTGTGGATTTGTTATTATTGTTTTGGTCTTAAGCCAACATGGCATATCATTGTAATAAAGAATTATGTAATGATCTTATTGTAATTTCTTTAGGTGGCTGACCTAATCAATTTAGGCCTTAAGGTTTGTATAAATAAAAGGTAGAAACTCTTTGTAAAGTATCATGGTTATTGGAAAGTTCATGGTTAAGGAATGTAATGTGCGAATATTGTAATATCATTCAGGCAGAGGAGTTGGTTGATCATTGGTGATTGAATTGGATTCAAAAGAGGATTTAGTCATCCGGTGTTGAGCTTAACTGGGACTATAATCAAGCATAGTAGATGCTATTATTGGATTGTTGTCCATTTATCTTGAGAAGGTTTTAGCCTCTCTGTAGTCAGTGAGACTCTTTTGCAATGTGTAGTACACTCTAGGCAGTGTGCCTTCCTGCATGTGCAGGCCCCTCATTGTAACACATACTTTCTGCAGAAGTATCATCTGATTGTGGGTAGGCTTCCCACCATGGTTTTTCCCTTTTTGAGTTTTCCACGTACAAATCATGGTGTCATGTGGTATGGTTGTTTTGCATTGATTATCTAGTTAATTGTTAATTTGTATTATTTACCGGTATCTATTCCTATTGACATCTATCTATGCTTTACCAGTACTTGATCTATTTAAGATTGTATTGTGGATTAAAAGTTATAATCTGTTAACAATTGATTTGCCCCCCCCCCCTCTCAGTTGTTCATTAGTTATCCTAACAATTAGTATCAGAGCTTTGGTCCTCTTTTGCAGAATCTTAACTACTTGAGGTAGATCCTATGGCAACTAACACAACTAATCCACCGACAGCTATTTTCAGAAGAGAAATCCCTAAGATTTATGGAACAAATTATGGGATATGGAAAATTCAAATGGAGACTCATCTTAGATGTCTTGGCAAGGATATTTGGGAGATCACTGAGAAAGGATACACACCTTATGATCCGGCATCTAGCAATCATGCTCTTGCAAACTTGGATAAGAATATTGAAAATGATTTTAGAGCTAGAGAAGCCCTCTTGTGTGCACTTACTGATTAGCATATTATGGGATTGGCTAACAAATAATTGGCTAAGGTTATGTGGGACAAATTGCAGAGTCTGAATGAAGATGACCTTACTATCAAAATTGCTAAACTTGATGGTTACCGAGTAAGATATAAAAACTTGAAGATGGAAGATAATGAAAGAATTGTTGTGTTTATGGAAAGAGTAAATGAGATTGTTATGGGAATTCAATGTTGTGGAGGATTTCTAAGTGAAGATGAAATAGTTTCTAAAGTCTTGAGAGCCCTTCCACCAACTTACAAGATGAAGGCAACTGTAATTAATGAGTTAAGAACAATGGAAAACACTTCAGTTAATAGAGATATTTTGATAGGGAAATTATCTACTTTTGAGCTTGAAGAATTTGGATCTTCTGGAGCTGTAAAATCTGAACCTTCTTTTCATGCATCATCATCAACTTTTACTGGCAAGAGTGATTGGAGAGCCCTATATGCAAATGAATTGGAAGAAATGAGGAAATAAGATGAAGAGCTTGAGCAACTTCAAGCCTTATTTGCTAGAAGAGTACCTAAAGGACCAACAGGAAGTAAGTATGAAGGAAAAGCACCTTTTAAATGTTTTGCATGTAATAAGATTGGTCATTTTGCATCTAGATGTCTTGAAAGGAATGAAAGGTTTGAGGAAAGAGTTAAGAAATCTTTTAAGCCTAACCCAAACAGATATAGATTCAAGAAAAACAAACATTGCTACATAGCAGATGAGGAAGGAGCAACAGATGACTCTGGAGATGAACCAGCAGAAGACTCAGCTAGTGGATCTGTAAATGGTAAAGAATGGGTGTTCTATGCTTTGAAGGAAGATGAACTGAAACCAACTATCAAAAATGAAGAAAAGGCCCTGGTAGAAAAAGTTGAAGATAAAGATGAATGGGTAATTGATAGCGGATTATCACACCATATGACCGGAGATAGAAAGAAAATTATGTCCCTGCAAGAATACAATGGCGATCAAGTCAGATTTGGAGATGACAAGGAATGTATGATCAAAGGTGGAGGTATTATTTCTTTGAATGGAAAGCATAATACTGATAATGTCTATTATGTAGAAGGTTTGAAGCATAATCTTTTGAGTCTTGGACAATTAGTTGATAAGGGTTTTCAAACTCAGTTTAAAGATAGAAAATACAAAATCATTAACAAAACTGGTTTGTAGATTGCAACCGGTATTCAGACAGGAAGTAATATTTTTCACTTGAGCACTAGTAATAAGACATGTTTGATTGCTCATATTGATGAGAGTTGGTTATGGAATAAGAGGTTGTGTCATGTTAATTTTGATTGTATTGTTAAGATCAGTTCAACTAAGGTAGTTAGAAATATACCTAAGACTATGAAGCCTTATAATCTGGTATGTAAGGAATGTCAATTGGGTAAGCAAATTAGAAGTTATTTTAAGAGTACACATGATAAATATAATGATGGACTTTATTTGATTCACACTGACTTATGTGGTCCAGCAAGGACTAAAATATTTCAAGGTGATAGGTATTTCATGTTGATTATTGATGACTATTCTAGAATGATGTGGGTGACTTTTCTGAGGGAGAAGTTTGAAGCTTTTGAAAAATTCAAGATATTTAAAGCGAAGGTTGAAACAAAAACTAGATTGAAAATCAAATGTCTAAGATCAAATCATGGCGATGAGTTCACTTCACATGAATTTAATGGTTATTGTGAGACAAATGGAATCAGGAGACAACTATCTGCACCTAGGACTCCTCAGCAAAATGGAGTAGTTGAAAGAAAGAACAAAACCATTTTGGATGCAGCTAGATCTATTATGATGGAAGACAAATTACCTCATATCTACTGGAGAGAATCAATGAGTACAGCCATCTACACATTGAACAGAGTTCACATCAAAGGTGAAACCGGTAAGACCCCTTATGAACTATGGTTTGGACATACACCTACTGTTAAATATTTCATAATTTTTTGAAGTAAATGCTATATCAAAAGAGATTATTCAATTGGAAAGTTTGATCCTAGATGTGATAAAGGGATATTTCTTGGTTATTCAATTCAGAGCAAAGCATATAGATGTTATAACAAAAGATTGCAGAAAATTATGGAAAGTGCTAATGTGAAAGTGGATGAACAGTACAAAAATCATTCTATATCATATGATAGGGAACTGGCAGTGGAAATGATCATAATAGAACTGGAAATGCCTCAACCAATAAAAGAAGTTGAAACAGTTACATTGGAACAATCAGAACATTCGACTGGACTGATGATCAAAGCAATGAACCTGAAGTTCAAAAGGCACCAAGGTATGTAAGATTAAATCATTCTGAAGATCAAATTATTGGAGATAGAAACAAGGGAGTTTTGACAAGAAGAAAACTGGCAAATGAAGACGTATGTCTTATTTCTCAAGTTGAACCGGCAACTGTTATTGAAGCTTGTAAGGATAAACATTGGTTAAAGGCTATGGAAGATGAATTAGATCAAATAGAAAAGAATGAAACTTGGTCTTTAGTTCCCCAACCTAAAAATAAGAATGTTATTGGAACTAAATGGGTTTTTAGGAATAAACTAAATGAGGATGGTCAAGTTATAAGAAACAAGGCTAGATTGGTTTGTAAAGGATATTCTCAAATGGAAGGAATTGATTATGGTGAGACATTTGCACCTATAGCTATAATTGAAGTTGTTAGACTATTTCTTGCCTATGCATCTTATAAGAACTATAAGGTTTATCAAATGGATGTCAAATGTGCATTTCTAAATGGTGATATTGAGGAAGAAGTTTACATTGAGAAACCTAATGGATTTTCATTGACAGATGATAAAGATATGGTTTGCAGATTGAAGAAATCTTTATATGGTTTGAAACAAGCTCCTAGAGCTTGGTATGAAAAGTTGGATAAATATCTTTGGAAGCTTGGTTTTATTAAAGGTAGTGTTGATAGTAATCTATACTATAAGATCATTGATAATGATATTTTGATTATTGAAGTTTCTATTGATGATATCATTTTTGGAGGAGAAGATAAACTATGCAAGGAATTTGCTAACAACATGAAAAATGAATTTGAAATGTCCATGATTAGTGAGATGAAATTTTTCTTAGGTTTGTAGATTACTCAAACTGACAAAGGCATTTTTATTTGTCAAACTAAGTATTTGAGGGGATTGTTGAAAAAGTTTGGTATGGAGAATTCCAAATCGGTAAGTACTCCTATGACTACAAGTGAAAAATTATCTATCAAGGATACTTCTACACTGGTAAATCCGACAAGCTATAAATCTATGATTGGTGGTTTGTTATATCTAACTCAGACTAGACCTGATATTATAAATGCAGTAAGTATTGTTTCAAGATATCAAATTAATCCTAAAGAAAATCATGAATGTACAGTAAATAAAACATTTTGGTATTTGCAAGGAACAACAGAATATGGTTTATGGTATTCTAGAGATGATGATTTCACTTTATGTGCATATACTGACTCAAATTGGGCAGATGATACTGATGATAGAAAGAGAACTTATGGTGGAGCTTTATTTCTTGGAAATAAATTAGATTCACGGATAAGCAAAAAATAGTCATGCATTTCTTTGTCTATTGCAGAAGCTGAATATGTTGCAGCAGCAACTAATTGCACTCAAATTTTGTGGATGAAGCAAATCTTGAAGGATATCAGGGTAAATTGTAGTGAAACGGTAGTTATCTACTATGATAACTCTGTAGCTATTTAAATGTCTAAGAATCTGGTATTTCACTATAAGACTAAGCATATTTCAATAAAGTATAACTTTCTGAAGGACAAGGTAGAAGCAAAGGAAGTCAAATTAGTTTATTCAAACACTTAAGAACAGATTGCATACATATTCACTAAACCATTGTCTAAGCAATCATTTGAATATTTGAGAGATGGGTTATGGGTTTCTACCCCTCCGGTAGAGACTTGATTGATGAATTTTGTCATCAGTCTGGCATGTATTATCAAAAACATTATTCATTTCAACACCGATGAGTGGTGCTACTACTCAGGGGGAGTAGTCAGCTTTGAGATTCAGAGGTTTATATTATTGCTTTGATATTTTTGTCGGGTTTCTAGCATTGATGTCAAAGGGGGAGTGATAGTAATGTGAAAAATCATTCTAAACCTTACAGAGATATCATTCACAGGGGGGGAGATATTGATTGTTGGTTGTCTTCCACAGGGGGAGACTTGTTTTTCATCTCTTGGTAATTAGATTTTTTTCACATATAATGTTGGCATCAATACCAAAGGGGGAGATTGTTGGCATTATGGATGAATTGATCATGTGTTGTATTGATGTTTTTTCATTGATGTCAACACTACTTGTTATGGATGGTTACTGGCAGATAGGTTACCAGCAGTAGAAATTGTCTGTTAGGACACTTCTGGTATGTTTGGATCAGTGAAGTATATTGGATTTCATGTGTTATATGCTCCATGAGCATGTTTTGGTCAATTGGTATTGTCTTGGTAAGGGGATTCTATCATACACTCTGGTAAACCCTTACCAACAATGGTTTAAGGCTTTACCGATAGAGCTTTCATTGAGGAATTGTGACAGGATGCATAATTGGTGTTGGTGCAACTTCTTCATGGATTTTAGGATGTTGAAGATGTTCGTTGATCGTGCTTCAAATGCTTGAAGACTTTTCTTTAGCATGGTGGACCTAGAATAGGTATGGTACCTATCTAGGTTATGGACCAGTATCATGCTAGCGTGTACTCTACACATTACCGGGATGTTTCGAGATGTTTTATGGATTTGTTATTATTGTTTTGGTCTTAAGCCAACATGGCATATCATTGTAATAAAGAATTATGTAATGATCTTATTGTAATATCTTTACGTGGCTGACCTAATCAGTTTAGGCCTTAAGGTTTGTATAAATAAGAGGTAGAAACTCTTTGTAAAGTATCATGGTTATTGGAAAGGTCATGGTCAAGGAATGTAATGTGAATATTGTAATATCATTCAAGCAGAGGAGTTGGTCGATCATTGGTGATCGAATTGGATTCAGAAGAGGATTTAGTCCTCCAGCACTGAGCTTAACCAAGACTGTAATCAGGCATAGTAGATGCTATTTCCAGCAGTTCACTCTATTGGATTGTTGTCCATTTATCTTGAGAAGGTTGTAGCCTCTATGTAGTCAGTGAGACTCTTTTGTAATGAGCAGTACGCTCTAGGCAGTGTGCCTTCCTGCAAGTGCAAGCCCCTCATTGTAACACATACTTTCTGTAGAAGTATCATCTGACTGTGGGTAGGCTTCCCATCATGGTTTTTCCCTTTCCAGGTTTTCCACATACAAATCATGGTGTTATGTGGTATGGTTACTTTGCATTGATTATCTAGTTAATTGTTAAGTTGTATTATTTACCGGTATCTGTTCCTATCGACATCTGTTTATGCTTTAGCGGTACTTGATCTATTTAAGATTGTATTATGGATTAAAAGTTATAATCTGTTAACAACTGATTCACCCCCCACCCCCTCTTAGTTGTTCACCAGTTATCCTAACACCCCCATCCCCAATTCCATCAACCTATATAGTGGAAGGACCAGTAGATGTATCTCCATTGGCACGAATGTCTCCAGCACCATCTTCATGTACTTCTCTGTCATAAGGGGCCAATGAGATAAATGATCATCATGAGGAAACGGAACTAAAACAAGAAGTGAGGTTGCATCCTTACATCCCACCTAAAGAGCATAATGATGATTTGATTCAGATAAGCAGTTGTATAACTTAGGATGTGAGAAGAAAGGCTTCAGAAACTTTCCTATCTGATGATGAGTTTATACATTCTCAAGAGTTTAGGTTGCTCATGTACAAGTGGAAGGGAAGAGAATTAGTTGCAGGGTAGATGGAAATTCCCAATGAACAATGAGAAGAGTACAATAGGAAGTTTTATGTAGGGTTAAAGGAAGAGTTTGAACACATGACACCAGAAAAAGGGAGGTAATTGCTTAAAGAGGTTGGTTGTATAATCATTCTAAGAATGGACATATCCTCTAGCATTGTCTTTGATAACTTGAGAAGGAACCATAAATTTGATTATGATCTCATAGATGAAGGATATGACAAGCTTTGTTTTGGTTCAGAATTCAGACCTTCAGATAAAACTCTATCCACATAGTGCTTATATCCCAAGGGTAAAAAACCAAAATTGATTAGTGACCTGGATGAAATAATGGGTCAATTCATGGTTTATAGGCTTAAGGATTTTTATTCTAGTGACATAGCAGAGTTAAATGTAAACATTGCCCTATTTAATCAAGCCAAGGTTGAGGAGCAAAATAAAATAATTACACAACTTGCTCGAGATAATAATGAGTTGAGAGAAGAATTGGGAGTTTCAAAGGAAAAAGGCCTATTGTTGGAAGATGAGACCACTATTTCCAAATTATAGAGAAGCCTCATATTTGAAAGACCTAAAAGAGAAGAGGATGAAAAGAAAGTTCTTAAGATGCAACAAGAGATGATCTACCTAAAGAAGGAACTTTGAATGGGAAAGTTTGTGTGGGCTCAATATTTTATTAAAAGTATATTTAAACAGTTGTTGCCTTACTTACAAGTTACATGGGCAATACATCAAGAGTTGTCTCGCGTTATGGAAAGGTAATGAGCAGTAGAGGTTCAACTAAAACTTACCATAAGACACTTGTTTAGAAAACAACAAATAATCTATTGTATGAGTAAGCTCACTAAGTCTATTAGTGGTCAATATGTCAAGATATGGACAAGAATGTTAAATGAGTTGGAATCCATGTTGTTTGAGTCTAATGAGCTTGATTAAACACCATAAGTTTCATGGACATGTTGCACAAGATCTAAATAGATTTTCTAAGATACAAGGTACCCCTCTCCCTTCCTTCATGAAACAAGATGGAGAGCCTAGAACAGAGCAGTATTGGAAGATGGAACTTGGTAATTTCCTCTTCTGTAAAGTACTTGATAAGGTCATGGATGATGCTGACAAGGTGGTGCAAAATATACAAGTTCAATTGAGCAGTTTGTACCAACTAGAGTTTAGTACCAAGATCATGAATAAAGTAAATGCTTCTTTGGTAAATAGAGCATATCTATCCCACCTGGACCCCTGTCAGTATTTCTTTTCTAGAGAGAAGTAAATCATGAGAGAGGTGAATTTTACCAATTTGATGTTTTATGCAAGGTTAAAGGAAGAGTTTGAACACATGACACTAGAAAAAGGGAGGTAATTGCTTAAAGAGGTTGGTTGTATAATCATTCTAAGAATGGACATATCCTCTAGCATTGTCTTTGATAACTTGAGAAGGAACCATAAATTTGATTATGATCTCACAGATGAAGGATATGGCAAGCTTTGTTTTGGTTCAGAATTCAGACCTTCAGATAAAACTCTATCCACATAGTGCCTATATCCCAAGGGTAAAAAACCAAAATTGATTAGTGACCTGGATGAAATAATGGGCCAATTCATGGTTTATAGGCTTAAGGATTTTTATTCTAGTGACATAGTAGAGTTAAATGTAAACATTGCCCTGTTTAATCAGGCCAAGGTTGAGGAGCAAAATAAAATAATTACACAACTTGCTCGAGATAATAATGAGTTGAGAGAAGAATTGGGAGTTTCAAAGGAAAAAGGCCTATTGTTGGAAGATGAGACCACTATTTCCAAATTATAGAGAAGCCTCATATTTGAAAGATTTAAAAGAGAAGAGGATGAAAAGAAAGTTCTTAAGTTGCAACAAGAGATGATCTACCTAAAGAAGGAACTTTGAATGGGAAAGTTTGTGTGGGCTCAATATTTTATCAAAAGTATATTTAAATAGTTGTTGCCTTACGTACAAGTTACATGGGCAATACATCAAGAGTTGTCTGACGTTATGCAAAGGTAATGAGCAGTAGAGGTTCAACTAAAACTTACCATAAGACACTTGTTTAGAAAACAACAAATAATCTATTGTATGAGTAAGCTCATGGAGTCTATTAGTGGTCAATATGTCAAGCTATGGACAAGAATGTTAAATGAGTTGGAATCCATGTTGTTTGAGTCTAATGAGCTTGATTAAACACCATAAGTTTCATGGACATGTTGCACAAGATCTAAATAGATTTGCTAAGATACAAGGTACCCCTCTCCCTTCCTTCATGAAACAAGATGGAGAGCCTAAAACAGAGCAGCATTGGAAGATGGAACTTGGTAATTTCCTCTTCTATAAAGTACTTGATAAGGTCATGGATGATGCTGACAAGGTGGTGCAAAATATACAAGTTCAATTGAGTAGTGTGTACCAACTAGATTTTAGTACTAGGATCATGAATAAAGTAAATGCTTCTTTGGTAAATCAAGCATATAGTTCCCACCTGGACTCCTGTCAGAATTTCTTTTCTAGAGAGAAGTAAATCATGAGAGAGGTGAATTTTACCGATTTGATGTTATCTTTTTCTCTCATGTATTCCATTGTAACCTATTCAATGTTATTTCTTGTTTCTTGTGTGACCTAGCAAAGGAAATGCAATTGCAAGAGGAATGATTCTATTTGAATCATAGTTTGTTGTGAGGGCAAGGTGTTTTCTCATTTCTAGTGTTTTCCCCAAGATGCTATTAGTATTCCTTAATGGTGATGAAATAGAATGATGACATGTGGCACTAATTGGTCTGAAGCTTTTGTTGCTTCCTTTGTTCAATGAAAGGGAATTCAAGCTCATTTTGTAAGGGTTCTAAAATTAATTTTGAAATGACTTAGGAAGGTTGTTCTCGATATAGGGTTTATTTTTCTGATAGAAGAAGTTGTTGCATATACTCTGGAAATAATGAAAATATTCTAATGGATTGTCTCATATCAGTTATCTTTTAATTGTATGTTTTCATTTTTTAAGGATGAATGAAACTGTCTCTACAAATTTCTTGTAGATATGTGATGTGATGCTTAGGTTTTCTTTAAGGAAGACATTAAATTCTAGTTATGCACTACAACTGCTTTGGGATAGCTATATGATTGTATAAGAATGATCCATATGGATGGAGATGGGATATGTTTGTAAGGCATTTATATTCAAGAATATAAAAGTAAATTTTGTCGGTTTATCAAAAATATGAATTTGTGTCGATGAACAACGCACTAGTCTGAAGATACCTATGTTCAGTAACCACAACAATTTTAAAATCAATCATTTCTATTTGTTTGGTTGTTTGTTTGTACCGAAAGATCTAATTATCATGCGACAATATTTTATGTGATAAGCAGAATGGGTCCAATTCAGAGTTTTCTTATTTGTGTTCCATTTCTATGTGGTTGAGAACTATCTATTTTAATGAAATGTTGGTCTAGCTGATAAGAATTTACAAGTATTGTAATAGGTCAACCCGCCTGTGTTTTGCAGAGCCTGAAGTGTACAAGAGGATTATCCATCCTATTGAGGGATCCTCATAAATTGGCCAATGATCTTAGGTTCTTGTTGAAGGAAGAAGGATAATTCTTAGAGAAACTTGAGAAATCACTTGGAAACACCAACAGTACCTATGGTTCTGATTTTGGTAACCTCTTTGATTTTGAATTTTTTTAACTGTTGTGATTGATTTTGGTTTTTGTTTTTGTTTACAAGAGGGTTGATCTAAATCTGGTTTAACTCATTAGTCACTCGAGACAACATCTTCTTCAATGGTTTCACTTGTACCATTAATTGTGTTATTTGTTCAATAGAAGATTGGTTTGGGACCTGATTAGCTACAACAACATGGGAAGTGCTTGGTTTTTTTCCTACCCCTATCGAATTTCTAGGCCTCCAATCCATAATTGACTTCGTGTATCAGTGGGAGTAGGGTTTTTCTTGCTGGATTATTGGGGAGATTGTTAGATTTGGTTGATCATTGATGCTACTAGGATATGTTGTCATTGATGTCAACATATTCCTGTGAGTTGTTTTGATTAGTATGGAAAGAGTTTTTTATTCAGTTTTGTATTTTGGTTTTGTTGATCACTTTTTTGTAGAATCCAGTATTTCCTCTGGTATATTTCGGTGTGATTAGATCTTGTGCTGAAACTTTAGATTATTGTTTTGGATGATCTTGTGTATCTTCATTTCAAATGGTTCGTGATTTGGTGTTCTACAAGTTATCTTTCCTCATGATAGTTGTTGATTGGTTCGTGATTTGGTCCTCCGCATGTTATCTTTCCTCATGACAGTTGTTGATTGGTTGTGTTCTTGAGCTTTCAGACGTTGAACGATGAAGGATTGAAAAGAGGTGTTGGTGCAACTATTCTAGATGATTCTAATGTTCTTTCTGGTGTTTCCTAGTCATGTCCTATTTGTTTTGGCGATCCGTATTGACCATTGTATGAGTTTTTGGTGGTTTGCCTTAACCGTTGATGATTTTTGTGTTATGCAGTATTTCTGGTGGTGTAGCGTGTTGCAGTTGATCTTGGTGGGATTTTTGGTGGATGTAATCATTTGGGAATTTGATTTAGGTCCATGCTATGTAATGTAAATCATAATATTGATCCAATGGTTGATCTTTGTATCATGCAATGTAATTTTTCTAATTGTGAGATGAGGAGTGAGGGTTTAGCCGACCTTGTTATCAAGGTTGATGGTTTGTATATATAGATGAGATGCTTATGTAATTTAGGTGTTGATATTATGTTTGCATTATTAGAGAGAGGTGAATGTGTGAACAAGGATATAATCATTTGGTGAAGTATTGTGGTGATATTGGTGTTACAAAGTAAACAATTATTCTTAAGTGGAACTATCATCAGGCATTTGTAGATGCTATCATTGCATTTCATTCCTTCTAGATTGTAGTCCAAATCATATTGTAAGTCAATGAGACTTCCCTAAGGGTTTTAGCCCTCCGAGCATATATCTTTTGAGAAGTGAGCTCTAGCTAGTGTGCCTAAATGCAAGTGCATTCCTCATTGTAATATTTTCACATCCTACTATAGAGTATCATCTTACTATGGGTAGGTTCCCACCATGGTTTTTCCTTTGATCGGGTTTTCCATGTCAAAAATCTTGGAGTTGTGTGTCGTGCTGTTAATTTTCTTATTTGTTATTGCTATAGTCTATTAGTTTATGTTTTGGAGTTTAATTATCTGAGATTTGGTGAAGACTGATTCACTCACCCCCCTCTTAGTCTTCCTTCTTGATTGCAGCTAACAATTTGTATCAGAGCCAGATCCTCCGATAGAAGCTTAATTGCTTGAGGAGATCTAGGATGGCAGCTCAAAGTATTCTTTTCAAGAAAGACAGTCTAAGGTTTAATGGAAGCAACTATATTGTGTGGAAGAGATGAATGGAGGTGCATTTGAAATGTTTTGGAGAAGATTATTGGAAGATTACTAAGAATGCCTATGTTGTTCCTCAGAATGGACCATCCACTCTTGATGAGGTTAAGGAAGCTAAATATAACATCAGAGTGAAGGAAGCATTGCTTAGTGCCCTTACTAATTCTGAAATGACAAATGTTATGGAACTTCAGACCACATATGAGATCTGGGTGAAGCTTGAAATCTTGAATGAAGGTGATAGTCAAGTGAAAGTTCCTAAGTTGAAAAGTTTAAAAGGAAAGTATGAGACATTGAAGATGGGAGATGATGAGAACATACATTCATACATGGCTAAGGTGAATGAGATTGTTGCTAAGGTGTTGAGATCTTTGCCTCCTACTTATAAACATAAGGTTGCCGCTATTCATGAAATTTGGAGTGTGACTACACTAACAAGAGATGTGTTGGTTGGAAAACTTGTTGCATTTGAGCTGAGGGGATTTGGAGAATCACATGGAAAGTCTGAGACAACATTCAAATCATCAGCATCTGTGTCTAGTAAGCAAAAATAGGATCCTAATGAGTGTAGGATATCTAGATATCAAGAGAAAGAAAAGAGATACCAGAGCAAGAAAGAGAGCTTTATGAGCTTGAAGCATTTATTGCCCAAAGATTGCATAAAGGTGTCCGTAAGTATGATGGAAAGTTGCCCTTGAAATTTTTTTCTTGTAATAAGATAGGACATTTTTCTTCTAGGTGCCCGGAGAGAATGGCTAAGTATGACAGACATGATAAGTTTGATAAGCATGATAGGAATGATGTATATAAGAAGCATGAAAATGATAAGCCTTATAAGTCTAACAGGAAGTTTAGGAACCAGAAGAATTGTTATTACACTGTAGATGAAGGTGTTACAGATGATGAATCAAAAGCATATGAATTTGTGTTTATTTCCATTAAAGAAGATGGACCTATTCCTATTGATTCCACTAGTTGTTATGTTGAGGAGAAAGCTTCGGGTGATAAGGTAGAAGAAAATGATGAATGGGTGATTGACAGTGGTTGCTCACATCATATTGTTGGCATATTGGCATAACTGATAATGTGATATTTTTTTATGATATTGATGAATCGATATAAGAATTGTCAGTGATGATATAGTTGAGATGTTGTTTTATGACTTGATGATCAATTTGTGTTGTCATTGATGGAAACTATGGTTACATTATTCTATCATGTTATCTAAGTCATCTATGTTTGACCAGAAAGCTATGGAATGGATTTGACAATTAACTGGCAAATAGGACCTTAACCAGTAAATGTGAAACTATGTTATTAGATCTAGAGATTAATAAAGAATTTGGTGTTGCAGTTTGGAATATGCATTTGTAAAATTGTAATGAGGTTATGACCGGAACCGTATCATGTTTTGGCCTCTGTAAGTCATCTTTGTGATTGACTAATGTATTTTATGTAGGGTTTTAGTAGGGTTTAAGAACCGGTATTCAAATATTATAACCGATAATGATTTTGACTTTGGCGGTGTATTACATTATGTTTATAAGATGGTGATGATGATGAATAAATGATGAACAGATAGTACCAAACCGGTACTAAGAGGGGGGGGTGAATCAGTACAGGCAAAAATCACTTTTACTTAAACCGGTTTGACTTAAAACTCTACACTTGACTGGCAAGCAATAACACAGGTCTAAACCAGATTACTGTTAGTAAAACATAGTAAGAATGTGAAAGACATAAACCGGTAACTCTTAACTTTCCTCACAATCTAACATCTTATTTCCACTTCACCCATATGCATACACAAGTGATACATCAACAGAAATATAAAGACTTACTGGTTCAACATGCTTTACCGCTTGATAGAAAATAACAAAGCATCACATGAAAAACATCACACATAACACACATATTTCTCACGTGGAAACCCAAATGGGAATAACCACAGTGGGGATGAATACCCACAAGCTGTTCTTTGAACCCTTTTGAAGTCCGCTCTGTTAGGAGCCTAGTCCGGTTAAAGACTTTACAATAGGTTATGTTAGGAACCGATCCTGCTAGGGATCACCCAGTTAAGGGATGGCTAAAATACTCGGTTAAGGGTTAAATCCTGTTAAAGGTTACCTTGTTAGAGGATTTTAGGAACTCAATGATTTTGAGTCACCCTGTTAAAGGATTTTATAGCAAGCCAGTTAAAGCTACCTTGTTAAGGGATTTTCCAACTGTTGAAGTGGTTAGAGGTCAATAGGTATTACAATGATCTAGTAACAGTACTTCAATGCCAATGCAGATCCACTTTAGTTCCTTCCTTCTGCAATCACACTCTGTAGGTATTTGTTCTCTTATCTGGTCTGGCAAGAATCACGTATCTCTACACTTAGATACACACACAACATTTGCCAACAAACTCAACATGAAAAACAACATCGACCTTATAGGAAACAGATAGGTCAGTAGCATAAACCCTAAACCCTAAACATTTAGGTTAGGCAATTCAGTCAGTTAAATCCTAACAGTTGAACATGTTGCATTGATTACAATAGTCTTGAACAGATCTCAAGACATTCTCCATTGTTCATTCTTCACCGCTTCTTGGAGGCTGATAACCCATCACATGTTCTCCACCGTTTATCGAGACTTCGCACATTTTTGAGCTAGATAGGATCAATCTCCTTCATGTGCACAAGGTTGACGTGGCAACACAATTTTTTCTTCATTACAATGCTAACACATCACATGATGTCATTGGTTGAATCACACAGGCTTGGAATACTTCAACCGGAAACCCTGAAATATGAAGCCATGATACAAAACATTCCATATATCGGTTCACATTCCAACATACCAACTCACTAGGATAGACATACCGCTTCATTTTTTCACATATACCGGTTCACAACATCATACCGGTTCTCTTGCATCACATATACCGGCTCTCTTGCAAGTTGCTTACATCAATATATTGGTTCACTATTTAGCATATTGACATCAATGACAACATACAATATCATCATGTCATCATACTCTGCACATATGACAACAGATGATGTCATTGAATCCGCATGAAGTGTTTAAATGTTGCTTTGGCATGATCAAAGAGTGAATTTCTTGGGAATGAGTGAAGTGATTAGTAGAATGAGCTAAGGGTTTGCAAGTGTATCAGATTGATGTGCGGTGATCATTCAATGGTTGTTATTGATTTGTAAATGATTGTAATGATCCATATGATGATCTGTAATGATTTATAAAGATTTGTGATGATCTGTGATGTAAATCTTAGTATGAGATTAGGGTTTTGCAACCGACTAAGTTGTAAAGTCTATTTAGGGTAAGTATATGATGATTTACTATGTCAGTGATCAAAAGAAGAGTGTGTGGTCGAACTAGTGTGTTTCTGCAAGAGAGAAGCAGATTGGAGCAGGAAAGGATCTGTACAAGCAAACAAAGAGTGCTATTTTTAGATAATACAACTATTGTTCCCTAATAGTTGCAGCAGACTCAAAATCCCTTAATCGGGTAGGTCATAACAGGCCTGATTACATAAATCCCTTCACTGGGTGACTCATTAGCTTGGATTCTAAATCCTTTCACAAGGTTACTCCTAATAGAGTAAAGCTCCTAATAGGGCTAAGGTAAATCCTTTAACTGGGGGACTCCTAACAGGTTCTGCTCCTAATCGGGCATATTTGTACACTCCTAACCAGGCTAGGCTCCTAACAGGGTGCATTCCGAAAGAGTGAAAAAATCTTGTGGGTACCACTTCCCACCGTCATTTTTCCCATTTGGGTTTCCACATGAAAATCCTGGTGTTCATGTGTTGATTGATTTCTTATGTGCTTAGTTGATATCTTTCTATTGCATGCATGTTGATGAACACTTAGAAGAACAGTTTGATAAATCTGATTAGTAGTATGATTTTAGTTACTACGGGTATTGTTTATGAGTTGTTTTGAAAGAAGTTTATGGTGGTTGTTAAAGTTTTAAAGTTTACTATTATTATTGATTCACCCCCCTTCTCAGTAATAATAGGTTCCTCACAAATAACAATTTGTATGAGAGTCCTTGTCCTCTATGTGCAGAAGCTTAACCACTTGAGGAAAAGATCTAGAGGAAAATGACGGAGGGTCTGAAGTTTACTAAGGACAACCACACAATATGGAAAGACATAATGAAGATTTATATCAAAGGTATGGGTTCTCAATTTTGGCAACATGTTACTACTAAATGTGTACCCCCTATCGGTCCTCTAACTCTAGATCAACTTAAGGAGCAGCAGGAAAACAATCAAGCATTGGAAGCCATTATAAGTGCATTGTCTGATACTGAATACATTGATGTACATGGATTAGAAACTACATTTGAATTTTGGGAGAAATTAGAACTCATCTATGGTGGTGACAAACATGTTCAAAAAGCTAAGGAAGAGAGTCTTAGAGGTAAATTTGATGATATGAGAATGGTAGAAGGTGAAAATATAGCTCAGTATGGATAAAGGATTAAAGAGGTTGTCAATGGTATTAAAAGTGTTGGAGGAAAGATTGAAGATGACATTGTTGTAAGTAAGATGTTAATAACTATTTTACCTGCCTATGCTATAAGAGTTTATGTTATTCAAGAGTTAAGGTCAGTAAGTAGTGATAAAGTCACTATTGATTCTCTTATTGGTAAATTGACTACATTTGAATTAAATAGTTTTGATAACAGTATTTCTAAGGCATCTGAATCATCTTTTAAAGCATTTGTAATTGGTACACTTGTGAGAAAAGGGAAAGATGTATGTCATAGTTATGACCGCAGATTTAGTCATGGAGGTAGCAGAGGAGATAATAATGATGAAGA
This sequence comes from Cryptomeria japonica, assembly GCF_030272615.1. NCBI lineage: Eukaryota > Viridiplantae > Streptophyta > Pinopsida > Cupressales > Cupressaceae > Cryptomeria > Cryptomeria japonica. The sequence continues at coordinate 266,353,941 of NC_081406.1, forward strand.
CCATCTGATGGAGTTTGAAGCTCTTTTGGCTAAGAGACTTCCAAGAGGCACTAATAAATATAAAGGTAAACTACCTCTTAAGTGCTTGTCTTGCAATAAGATTGGACATATTGCTGCAAATTACCCTAACAGTGATATTAAGGAGAAGTTTAGGAAATATAAAGGAAAATGGAAGAAACAATGCTATGTTGCAGTTGATGAAGGTGTGATAGATGAGGAATTTTAAGATGATGACAATGAGGAGATTGTCTTTGTTGGTGTGAAGGAAGATCTGAATTATGAAAAGGCCTTGGTATCTCAATTTGACTCTAGTGATGAGTGGATAATAGATATTGGTTATTCACATCACATGACCGATGATAAGAACAAATTCATATCCCTTGAAGATTTTGATGGCAGTGTGGTAATATTTGGTAATAACTCACCTTGCATGGTAAAAGGCAAAGGATCTATTTCATTGAATTGTAAGAGTAATGCAGATGATTTTTATTTGGTTGAAGGTTTAAATGTTGGACAACTAAATGACAAAGGATATCACCTTGAGTTTAAAAAATGAGTGTGTGGGATCATGGGATGCAATGGAGATTTGATAGCTACTGGTAAATAGATTAGAGGTAATATTTTTCATCTGAATGCTAATGTGAATAGTTGTTTGGTAGCTAAAATTGAAGATGGTTGTGGCACAAAAGGTTATGTCATGTCAACTTTAATAATTTGATAAAGGTCAGAAAATCAAGTATGGTGAGAGGTATGCCCCAACTTGTTAAACCAAATAATGTGTTATGCAAAGATTGTCAGATGAGTAAGATGACTTCAACATCTTTTAAGAGTAAATATTTTTCTTCAGAGCATATTCTTGATTTAGTGCATACTGATCTATGTGGTCCTATGAGGACTAGAAATTTTTATGGTGATAAGTATTTTATGATTTTCACTGATGATTTTTCAACGATGATGTGGGTAACTTTCTTGAAGGAGAAATCAAAGGCATTCAAAAAATTCAAGATCTTTAAAGCCCTAGTTGAAAAGGAAACCAACAAGAATTTGAAGTGCTTAAGATTTGACTGGGATGGAGAATTTACTTCTGATGAGTTTACTAGGTATTGTGAAGAACATGGAATAAAGAGATAGATGTCAACACCTAGGACTCCATAGCAGGATGGCATTTCAAAGAGGAGAAATAGAACAATAGTGGAAGTTTCTAGGACAATGTTGATATAAGGAGATATTCCAAAAATGTTTTGGAGAGAAGCAGTTAGCACTGTTGTTTATACTTTGAACCGGGTTCTTGTAAAGAAAGGTAATGATAAAACACCTTATGAACATTGGCATGGTAAGACTCCTAATGTTAGCTACTTTAAAGTTTTTGGTAGTAGATGTTTTATTAAGACAGATGGTTTTACTGGAAAGTTTGATGCAAAGAGTGATGAAGGGATATTTCTTTGATATTATACCAAGAGTAAAGCATTCAAATGTTATAATAAAAGGGCAAAGAAAATAGTTGAGAGTGTGAATGTTAAAATTAATGAGTTTTCTAACAAACCTGATGAGTCCAGTGGATCTGAGCCTGCTGATGATAAAGAAAAACTTGTGTATATTGAACCAAAAGTGCAGAAGGAAGATGAGCAAAACAATGCAGAAATAGGAGCTCAATCGATAAGCGATCAAGAAGATGATGAACATGAAACATTAAGAATTGCACTGGAAATGGTAATCCCAAGATATGTAAGGCTAAATCATTTAGAAGACCAGATTATAGGTGACAAGAATGCTAGTGTGAAGACAAGAAGAAAAATTAGAGAGAATTCCTAAATGATTTTAACTATTGAGCCAAAGAATGTTAGAGAAGCTTTGAAAGATGAAGACTAGTTGAATGCAATGAATGAAGAACTTGACCAAATTGAGAAGAATAATACATGGTCTCTTGTTCCCAGACCAAAAGACAAAAATATTACTGGGACAAATGGGTATTCAGAAACAAACATAATGAGGATGGTGAAGTTGTTAGAGAAAAGGTGAAGGTGGTTTGCAAAGGGTATGCACAGGAAGAAGGTGGAGACTACAGTGAAACCTTTGCATCGGTGGCAAGCCTTGAAGGTGTTAGAATGTTGCTTGCATTTGCTACTTTTAAAGGATTTAAGGTATATTATATGGAAGTTAAATCAGATTTTTTGAATGGTATCTTGGAAGAAGAAGTATATATAGAAAAACCGGATGGTTTTGCATTGAGTGAAGATGAAAATATGGTTTTCAAACTACACAAGGCACTATATGGATTGAAGCAAGCTCCCAGAGCATGGTTTGAAAGATTGCATGCACATCTGATTAAGATAGGATTTTGGAGAACCAATAAAGACAGTAACATATATTTGAAGACTAATGAAGACAAAATGTTAATTGCTGAAGTTTTTGTTGATGATATAATATTTTGTGGAAATGATGACATGTGTATGTCTTTTGCAGATGAAATGAAGAAATAGTTTGAGATGTCTCTTATCAGTGAGATAAAATTCTTTATTAGTTTATAGATTCAACAACTAGAGAATGGAATATTTATTTGCTGGACTAAGTATATAAAAGAAGTCTTGAAAACTTTTGGCATGGAAGATTGTAAACCGGTTGGTACTCTGATGGTGACAGGTTGTAAAATTTCAAAACAAGATGATTCACCGTATGTGGATGGGAAATAATATAGGTCTATAATTGGAAAGTTGCATTATGTTGTTCACAGTAGACTAGATATTGCACATGTTGTTGGATTGATTGCAAGATTTCATAAAGATCCTAAGGAGACACACATGGTAGTAGTACAAAGGATATTCAGGTATTTGAAAGGAACAGTTGATTATGGTTTGTGGTATCCTTACAATGATAATTTTTCTTTAAAAGTTTTCACAGATGCAGACTGGGCTGGAAATGTTGATGATCGGAAAAGCACAACCAGTGGAGCTTTCTTTTTAGGAGAAATATTGGTATCTTGGATAAGCAAGAAATAATCTTGTATTTCACAATCTACAACTTAAGCAGAATATGTGGTAGCATCAATTAATTGTACTCAACCTATATGGATGAGACATACTTTGGAAGGTTTTAAGGAAGACATGTCTAAATTGCTGACTATTCATTGTGATAACACTAGTGTTATTAATATTTCAAAAAATCATGTATTACATGCAAGAACAAAGCATATTGAGTTGACGTATCACTTTCTAAGGGAAAGAGTACAGAAGAAGAAGAAAAAAAATGGAGTATGTGTCTAGCAAAGAGCAATTAGCAAATATATTCATTAAACCTTTTCTTAAGACAACCTTTGAATATCTCAAAGGTAGATTAGGGGTTGTACCCCTACACAAGATCAACTAAGATGTTGGTGATGCATCAATCTGGTGAATTCATTGAATATCTTTCATTTCTTAATTGATGTGAAGTGGGCTACTCCTCAGGGAGAGCATTTATGATGAGATAAACAGATATGAAGACAATAAAGGTATTTGCACCTTTGGCATTACTCTCAAAGGGGGAGAAGAAATAGTTGAGAAGAAGAGAAAGTACATAAAAGATCAGTTCAGTTCAGCATGATGAGGTTTTTCAGTGTTTCCATCAATTTCAAAGGGGGAGAATGTTGACATAGTGACATAACTGATAATGTGATAATTGTTGATGATATTGATGAACCGGTATAAGGATTGTTGGTGATGATATAGTTGAGATGTTGTTTGATGACTTGATGATCAGTTTGTGTTGTCATTGATGGCAACTATCGTTATATTGTTCTATCATGTTATCTAAGTTGTCTATGTTTGACCAAAAAGCCATGGAATGGATTTGACAGTTAACTAGTGTTAACCCTACTTTTGAAAGTCAAAAAATTTTAAAAGTTTTACGTTAAACAGTTTGAGTTGGTAACAATTATGATCGAAAGGCAAATATATGTAATAGACAAAAGGTTATGCATGAATTTTCATTTGATGAGTCAAGAGGTTTATCCAATAAATTTATAAGGATTGTTTATCATGCATTAATTGAAGCCATTTCAGCCACACATCATGGATCATAAGAAAACAATCTTAAAGTTGTTTTAATATATTAATGGGTAGTTATATTTTAAGATGCTTCACTCTTTTGATAAGTAACTTGTTTGATTACAACATCATCTCGATCTATGCATATGTTGGAAGAAGGAGACAGTGATGGCAAAGCTAAGAAATCTTATTGGTACTTTCAAGAAGCTTGGATATTCATCCACTAATGCCAATGACGAGAAGATAATTTACCTTCTTAATTTCTTCTATCTAGGTGGTGTCAATGAATTGCCATCTCATGAAATTTGTGCAAATGTGAACATCGCCAAGGTGAAGGAAATGATTCAAGGCAACATATCGGCTTCTAACCAAGAATCGTAAAATCCCTCAAATTACTGATAATAAGTGATCACCTTTATATCGTCATCGGTTATTTCACCGACAAGGAAAATAATGAATGAAGTATTTTCACTGTTTTGCATAAGTTTCACAAGTTACAGATTTTTATAAAGCTTTCAAAATTTTGATTGAAGCATTTTATTTAGTCTTCAACATGGTTTTTTTTAAGTAACTCAAATATTTGACTAAATATGTGAAAATGGTTATCAAGTTGGTGCATCGGTGATATGGTAAGCGATCCAGGTTGGCGATAAGATAAATGGAGGCTTGATATTAGATTTGGGTAATTTGATCAGAGCCACGAAATATTCTTAAGGAAAGTTTGTGATTATTTCATCGGTAATTTCTAAAAATGACACAAGTTGTTGATAAAGCCCAAGTTCATAAGTGTTGGCAAAATTGCTTAAGTTGTAGACTACGAAATGAGGTTTTAGTTATTCATCAACTAGTTGTGATAAATCATCAATCCACCGAATGAGGAGGAGTTGTTAAGAATCGATAACTTATTTGTTTGAGATTCTTTGAATGGTTAGCAAGTGTCCTAAGTGTAATCGGTAGGTTGGAAAAATGAGTAAAGAAGCCGACGCACATTAGTTGTGAAGATAGCACCTAGCTGGCAAAGACAACTCGGCATGTGCTCCACGATAGGCATATCATAACTCAAAGTCAATTTTGTAACTACCTCTTGGAGCTTGTTCAAAGCAATCTGTTTAGCATGCCATGCATGTCATTATTTTATGTAACTCCAGTTGCAGTGAATAGCGAATATGAATTACATAACTTCGAGATGGAATAAAGAGCCCAGCATGCACTCTGCAAATTTCTGAAAGAAGTATATTAGCCAATAGCATATATGCAAAAGAATAGGCTCGGTATATGCATGAAAGGAATTTGAAGACTCATATTTATCCTCTCCTCCATGAACATGAAGAAATTTAAGTCTTGTATAGGAAATATACATGCACAATGTGTAACTACCTACAACACACATGAATGATTTGATAGAACTTTCGAGCAAATAAAATCATTGCAGATTTGAAATTGCAGTGGATGTGTTTACACCTTTTCTTGATGCTTCAAGGTTTTATGTGAATGCGAGCTTGGTTAAGAACAATGACAAGGTATTCGAAGGCATTTCCATTTGCCTTAGAACTCCTCGTGCCAATTGGTGGGATGAGAATCTTTCAACCGGACCTCGTGTTGCTATTGTGACCTCGTGCTAGTTCTGGGGCTGAGACTCAACCATGACTCATGTGAGAAGTGGCTGAATGATCTTTGCCATCAACCTCCATGATGGTTTGAGGCACACAGCAATGAAATATGGACTTGTTGTGACAGATGAGACAACTCATGAGACTTGGATCTTGGTCTATCCAAATTGTCAAGGAGAATGGTTTTTGTGCATGCAGATTTCAAATTATCCACACTATACAAGCAGCACATTGATTCACATCAAAGCATGATGAAGGAGGAATTTTATTAGTTACTATAGTTAGAAATTCTTTGGTAGAGTTTCATGTCGAATATAGAAGCATAAAGATGCCTTGTGAAGTTTTCCAAATTTTGCCCTGAAGAAATAAAGTCTCATCTTAGATATTCATATTAGCTTCTCATGATCATGTTGATGCACTAAGATATGAGTGTCAAATGATGCAATGGACATACATTGAAGTATAAAAGATAAAGGTTATAAAAATATGCTCAAATGTTGTGATAGTTGCAGGAGATCTAGAAAGACTTTAGAAATTTCCTCATAAACACATCCTACTGGAGTAAATGAGGTTTCAAAATTTCAAGTTCCTATCATCATGAAGTATAAAGCTCAGGATTATGAATATGCTCCAATGATCAACACTATGCTTCTCGAGGTTCTTGATATTAAAATAGGGCATATCAACCTGCAGTACATCCAAAAATCACTAACAGAAGGAGATAGATCAAAACTTTTCCACAGGATAGCTGACAGGGGGTTGGTTGATATTTCTTATTTTCCCATAGTAGTGCAATGTTCACAACTGGTGGTAGAATGTGCAAGAGGATATAACCCTAACACCAGAGAAATAAGGAATGTTGATGGACATCTGATGGCTAAGCTAGATGGAATTTCCATTGCCATTGTTCTCTGATTGCCATACAAGGAGAAGTTCACTTGCATCGATAAGAAGAAGGCTTACAAGTATTTCAGTGACAACAGAAGCAAATGCTTGAATAACTTAGCCAAAGAATGAATGGTAACATCATGAGGAGGACAATCTCAACTTCCTAAGACACTTCACCACTCTCTTTTTATTAAAGATATATTTCATTTAATAGCCCTACTTCACGGAGTAACAGGCAGCCCTAATTCTATTGAATTCGAAATGTGGATGTACCTTTTTATGACAGTCATATTAGCAGGAAAACAATTTATTAATTGGGGCCATCTTATTAGTGATTGCATACACAATTAGTTGATCCATTTCAAGACAAGTCAACGCTTTCACATGTCTTCCTATTTGATATATGCAATCGCTAATTTAAGATCATGGCCAGGTTTGAGTACAACTAGAGTTCTGAATCTGGAAACACAAATTTATGACTACTACAAGCAGCTGCAGTTGGAGGAGAGATTTGTGCATTTCAAACGAGTGAATGATGCCTTTACAATGCTATCAATGAGACTACTTCAAGGAAATACAACTATCAGGATATCAAAAGAAGCAATAACATTGATAAAGAAGTACAGAAGTTACTTCATTCAATTTCCAAAATTCACATACCTTTGAGTAGGGGGATTCGATGGCTATCCTTATAGGTTACCAAGTTATGTAGATGATAAGTTGTTTTTGATTGAGCTTTGTAGACAGTTGATGTCGGTCTAGAAGAAATGCAGAAAGAGGAAGAACAAAGGAGTTACTTTCTTGATTTGCCTTGGCCATTACAAATGTGAGCCTAGCTAAAAAGAAGAAGAGGTGGAAAGGGCTCTAGCCAAAATCAATTTGTACACTTGCCAGATGAGATTTCTCTTTGATAGTAAAGGATATATCAAGAATAATTTGAGACTTGGTCCTGGGTACCTCCATTTCCCAAATATTGAAGACTTCTAGGAAGATTGTGAGGATGAATTTGAAGTTAGAAAAAGAGATTGGACAAGATTCACCTTGAAATAAATTTGTGATTTCAAGATGGAACGGATCATTGAAGGTATTGAAGATGATGAATCAGATCTAATTGATCCCTTTTATTTTAAGAAGATCCAGGCTCAACCTCTTCTTGCTATTAATTGGGCAAATCCAGATATTAGAGATATCAAAAAAAGAACCAATTTTGTGATCAAGAAGTTAGAAGCTTGGGTCAGAAAGAGGATAGCAGAAATAACTACTACAAAGCCAACAAATCAGAAGGAGACACCAAGGAGAAGTGGCCATCAAGATAGTTCTACTTCATCAGTTCCTTATCATACACTAGTTGTGGATATTATTTCTCACCAGAAAACTCAAGGAAGCGGTGGAGATGAAGATCCTCCATGAAGAAATAATCTCCAAAATACATGCAGAGATGAGCCCAGACAAAAGAAGAAGAAATCCAAATCAAAGGACAAAGAAGAAAAATCTACTTCAAGAGAAGAGAAAGATCAAGATCCAATAGAATTCTAGGATGATCCAAGGCTTGATGAAGGTATACAAGATATGTCACCTTCAATCCTTATTGAATCTCCTCATCACAAAGTACAAGACCCTACTTCAGCTATGGAGCCTTCTTTCCTAAGAAATCCAGTTGATCAAATAGAAGAAGTTAGAGAGGAAGCAACTTCACTAGTACATGAGCAGAAAAATCTTCAACAAAGTAATATGCAAGAGACCTCGGAAAGTATCTCTCTCCCATGGCTAGAAAAAAGCCTATTGAAAAAGATAAGATTGGAGGAGTTAGTGGTTCCTGAATTCAACACAATATCTAATCTTTTCAGGAGAGCTAAGAAGCCAAATAAAATTAAAGTGACTTCAAGAATAAAGACTAATTTGAATTCAGGAAATATGTGCCTAGAGATAGCTCGACCCATCACTAAAAAAGATGTGAATGAAGCCACTCCTATAGATTTTGTTATGACAAAAATTGATATGGGTCCATCTACTCATGAAGCTGACATACAAAATTTCAATGTAGTAGTTGCAAAGTTAGTGGAGAGAAATGAAAAAGAAAAGCAATCAAAGGATCAACTGAAGCAACAAGTGCAAAAATTTTCCTCCTACTTGAAGTCCATAGTTGACACTTCTACCATGCCACTCAATGTTGCTCACCAATTAGTTATCTTAGGTCCAGAAGGAGAGGTTGAAAGAGGTGTTATTGAAGGTCTTCAAAAGTATCAAGTTTACGAGAAAGTGACTGAAAGATGGGTGGAGAAAGTCAAATCCCTTGCATTTGATTTCATTGTTAAGGCCAAAGTTGTTCATGATGAAGCCTTAATCAAGAAAGAAACCATTGAAAATGACCTAAAAAATGTTAAGAAAGAAGAAGTAGCTTGGAAGGAAATCATGAATTATTTTAGACAAATGATGGAGATCAAAATGGGCATCCTTGTAATAGAAAAGATTCTACCTAATACAGAAGAGAACTACTTAGAGATATGGACAGAAAGTATAAGCTGGAAATTAGTGATCATTGATCAAGTTTTAATAGAGCAAGAAAGGCTTATGATTTCTTGTGATCAAATATGTGCAAAACTTCAAATTCATCTCACCGTCCTCCTTACAAGTACATCATTGATGGAAGACTCACAAGTATTACAAAATGGTTTCCCGAGCATGGTTGATCAACAACTCTTTAACAAAGAAGTCTTCAATGAAAACATAATGGATAAGTTGATTGATACCTACAAATCCTTGAAGATTTATATTTCTCAAATACCTAATATGGTGGCAAAGTTGAGCAGCATCTACAAAAACTTGAAGACTTAGAAGATGAGGATATCCAACATCCTTATTCCTAAAGGGAAATCCCTTACTCTAGCCATCAAACTTTTCAGAATATTCAATGATAAAGAATCTAGTCAATAGAACCTACTTTCAGAATCAGCAACTTCATCAGTGGCACCCTTAGCTAGCGTAGAATAAATTTAGTGATGCATATTGTATAGTTTTCATTTTTGTTGTGTGTGTGTGTTACTCGAATCATGTTTTTGGTTTTTCTTTGTAAATGAGTTTCATGATCAAGTTTTCTTATTCAAGTCTTATCTTCATCTCTTTTTGTAAAGTTAGGTTTACCCTAACTCTTTCTTAAGAGGTAGTTATTTTAAGTGCTCAACTCAGATAGTCACTCTAAGTAACTAATATTCCAAATGAGTTAGTTATTTCAAGTTGCTACACTTGAAGTGAGTTAGTTATTTTAGGTAGTTATAAAGGTGGTTAAGGTAGTTACCCTAAGTGGTTACTAACCTCACCTATATATACCTCATTGTAATTCAATCAAGGGGATTCCACTTTTTCACAAGTATTGTATGAAGGACTCAAATAGTACTATTCAAGCAAGAAAGCAATAGAGAAATTTTTTGGATGTGTGTTCAAATTCATCTCCAATGTGATTGTTAATATTCTTATGTCCTATCAATGATAACCATTTGCTTTCCTTTAACATTGCATGTGAAGAAGATTATCATTCCAAGTTTTGGTATCTTAACTTGGATGTGTGGAATTTAAAAAATTAATAAGTTTATATCTTATTTCTCAATCAGTTTTGATTGTTCATGTTGTTATTTAAATCTTAGAAAATCCATATACCCCCATCATACGAGGGAGCTGCCCCTCTCAAACGCAGAGAGGAATTGCAATTATTATGCAATTCTTCAACTGTTGTGAACACTTTGTTGCTAATTATAGGGTGAAATGGGGTTTTTCAAAAAGATTACTTAAAGCAACAAATTTGTTTACCAACAACTAGCAAATAGGATTTTAATCAATAAATGTGAAACTGTGTTATGCTTAAGTAATTGGATCTAGAGATTGATGAAGAATTTGGTGTTGTGGTTTGGAATATGTGTTTGTAACATTGCAATTAGGTTATGACCGGAACCGCATCATGTTTTGGCTACCAGAAGTCATGTTTGTGATTGACTGATCTATTTTTTTGTAGGGTTTTAGTAGGGTTTAAGTATCGGTATTCAAATTTTATAACTAGTAATGATTTTGACTTCGGCGGTGTATTAGATTATGTTTATAAGATGGTGATGACATGGTTGAATCCACGTGAAGTGTTTAAATATTGTTTTGACATGATCAAAGAGCGAATTTATTAGGAATGAGTGAAGTGCTTAGTAGAATGAGATAAGGGTTTGAAAGTGTATCAAATCGATGTGCGGTGATCATTCAATGGTTGTAATTGATTTGTAAATGATTGTAGTGATCCATATGATGATCTATAATGATTTATTAGATTATGTTTATAAGATGGTGATGACATGGCTCAATCCATGTGAAGTATTTAAATATTGTTTTGGCATGATCAAAGAGCAAATTTATTAGGAATGAGCGAAGTGCTTAGTAGAATGAGCTAAGGGTTTGAAACTGTATCAGATCGATGTGCGATAATCATTCAACAGTCGTAATTGATTTGTAAATGATTGTAATGTTCCATATGATGATCTGTAATGATTTGTAAATATCTGTGATGATCTATGATGTAAATCTTAGTATGAGAATAGGGTTTTGTAACCAACTAAGTTGTAAAGTTTATTTAGGGTAATTTTGTGATGATTTACTATGTCGGTGATCAAAAGAAGAGTGTGTGGCTGAAACAGTGTGTATGTCTACAAGAGAGAAGCAGATTGTAGAAGGAAAGGATATGTACAAGCAAGAAGAGAGTGCTATTTTTAGATCATACATCTGTTGTTCCCTAACAATTGTAGTAGACTTAAAATCCCTTAACCGGGTAGGTCCTAACAGGCCTGATTGCATAAATCCCTTCACCGAGTGACTCATTAGCTTGGGTTCTAAATCCTTTCACAAGGTTACTCCTAACAAAGTAAAGCTCCTAATAGGGTTGAGGTAAATCCATTAACCTGGGGACTCCTAATAGGGTCTTCTCCTAACCAGGCATATTTGTAAGCTCCTAACCGAGCTAGGCTCCTAACAGAGTGCATTCCAAATGAGTGAAAAAATCTTGTGGGTACAAATTCCCATAGTGGTTTTTCCAATTTGGGTTTCCACGTGAAAATCCTAGTGTTCATTTTTTGATTGATTTCTTATGTGTTTAGTTGATATGTTTCTATTGCATGCATGTTGATGAACACTTAGAAGAATAGTTTGATAAATCTGATTAGCAATTTGATTTCAATTATTACCGGTCTTGTTTATGAGTTGTTTTGAAAGAAGCTTACGGTGGTTGTTAAAGTTTTAAATTTTACTATCATTATTTATTCACCCCCCCCTCTCAGTAATAACCGGTTCCTAATAAATAACACATATGACTAGTGACAAAAGCAAATTTGTAAGCATGGAAAGGTATGATGGTGGAATAGTTATATTTGGAGATGACAAAGCCTGTGTAATCCATGGGAGAGGTTCTATTTCTTTTTATGGTAAGCATAACACTGCTGATGTTTTGTATGTTGAAGGTTTGAAGCATAATATTTTGAGTGTTGGACAGATGGTTGATAAGGGTTATGATCTACATTTGAAAGATGGTAAATGCAATATCTTGAATGCCTCTGGTATAGAGATTGCATCTGGAACTAAGACTAAAGGTAACATTTTTCATTTGAATGTTGGTGAGAAAAGTTGTTTGATTTCTAAGATAGATGAAAGTTGGTTGTGTCATAGAAGAATGAGTCATGTAAACTTTGATTCATTGATCAAGATCAGTTCTACACAAGTTGTTAGGGATATGCCTAAGATTGTTAAACCTATCAATCTGGTATGTAAGGAATGTCAATTGGGTAAGAAAACAAGAATTTCTTTCAAGAGTAAATGGTATACATCTGATGGATTATTACATCTTGTGCATACTGACCTGTGTGGACCTACAAATGTTAGAAGTGTGCAGGGTGATAGATACTTTATGCTGGTAATTGATGATTATTCCAAACTGATGTGGGTTATCTTTTTGAAGGAAAAATCAGAAGCATTTGATAAATTCAAGATATTCAAAGCTAAAGTTGAAACTGAGTCCGGATTGAAGCTGAAGTGTCTGAGATCTGATAGAGGTGTATAATTTTGCTCTAGTGAGTTCAATTCTTTCTATGAGATGCATGGAATCGGAAGACATCTATCTTCTCCTAGGACCCCACAACATAATGGGATTGTTGAAAGGAAGAACCATACTATTTTAGATGTTGCAAGAACCATGTTGATTGAAGGAAATGTTCTAAAGGTCTACTGGAGAGAAATTATTAGCACTGCGGTCTATACATTCAATAGAGTTCATATCAAATTTGATACCGATAAGACCCCTTATGAGCTTTGGTTTGGTCATGTTCCTACTATGAAATATTTTAAGTTTTTGGTAGCAAATATTATAATAAGAGAGATGAGGATATTGGAAAGTTTGATGCTAGAAGCGATGAACGTATCTTTTTAGGATATTCTACAAATAGAAAAGCCTATCAGTGCTATAATAAGAGACTGAGAAAGATATTTGAGAGTGCAAATGTGAAGGTGGATGAGAACCTTGGGAAGGATATCAAAGCTTATGATGAAGGTCAACATATTGTTTTATCTCCTATTCAACCTAAAGAGCCTAAGAAGAATGATCTAGTAGAGACTGTAAATCGAGATGTTGTTGATGATGATGATGATGTGTAGGAACCTGAAGATCAAAACAATCAGAAGACTCCAAGTTATGTAAGATTGAATAATTTTGAGAATCATATTATTGGTGATAAGAATAAAGGTGTGGTGACTAGAAGAAGGTTAGTTGTAGAAGAAATAAGTTTGATTTCTAAACTTGAACCTAAAGATTATAACTAGATTAGAGCCATGGAAGAAGAGTTAGATCATATTGAAAAGAACAACACTTGGGAACTTGTGCCTAGACCTAAGGATAAAAATGTTATTGGTACTAAATGGGTTTTTAGGAACAAATTGAATGAATCTGGTGAAGTAGTCAAAAATAAACCCATACTAGTCTGCAAAGGTTATTCACAGCAAGAAGGGATTGATTATGAAGAAAATTTTGCTCTGGTTGCCAGAATTGAAGCTGTTAGATTATTGCTTGCTTATGTAGCTTATAAAGATTTCAAGGTATATCAGATGGATGTCAAATTTGCATTTTTGAATGGTGATATAGAAGAAGAAGTTTACATTGAACATCCTGGTGGATTTTCATTGTTAGATGATGGAGACATGGTATGTAAGTTGAAGAAAGCACTTTATGGATCGAAACAAGCTCCTAGAGCCTGGTATACTAGGTTAGACAAATATTTGCTAAAATTGGGATTTATCAAAGGTGTTGTTGATAGTAATCTGTACTTTAAGATTGAAAATGATAACATTTTGATTGTTGAAGTATTTGTTGATGACATTATCTTTGGTGGTGATGATGATATGAGTATGAAGTTTGTTGGTGATATGCAAAAAAAAATTGAGATGTCTATGATTGGTGAGATGAAATTTTTCTTAGGTTTACAGATTGCGCAGACAGGAAAAGGTATCTTTATATCTCAAACTAAGTATGTGAAGGAATTGTTGAAGAAGTTTGGACTAGATGATTCCAAACCAGTTGGAACTCCTGTAGTGGTTGGTTGTATATTATCTAAAAATGATGAATCTCCTAAAGCTAATCAAAGTTTTTACAAATCTGGTGCAAAGGCACCTAAGCACACAAGCATACCAGGAGGTCAAAAATCATAATATGAGCAATTTTATTGTATTTGAGTCATTCATAATGTATTAAGGTTATTTGAGTCCATTGAATCATAACATGTGAGGCTAAATGAACCATTTTGTCCAAAGATATCATATTTGGTCTATCTTGAAGTGTTAAAAGTGTCCATGTAAGGGTTAGAGTCATTTATGTCAAAAATGCAAAAATTATAAAAATTGCAAAGTTGCAACATTGCCAAAAAGTGTAACAAAAGTGTAAGAATGAAATCTATTGGTCATGAGGTGGTTAAAATAGTTAGGAAGGAGTTGGAAATGGTTTATAAAACCATGTTTTCTTGAAAACAAGGGGGTAGATCAGTTTGGAGGGGATTTGACAAAGATTATCCATCAAACCCTCAAACTGTCATAAGGTTTTAAGGAATTTGTGACTCTCATAGATCCATGGAGGATCACATTTGTTGTAATTTTTATATGTAGATGTTATTGAATGACATATTAATGAAATATATTTCAGATGAATCATTTCTTATGCATTATTGTGGATTATTTGGCAAGATATGTTTGTTTTTACAAAAAATGTCAAAACCCTACCAAGGGTTACCCATTTTGGAAAATCCTCATAAATTTTGATTTAACAATTGGATCTAGCTATAAATTTTAGAGAAGTTTTATAACTCATCAATATAAAGTCTTACTAGAGAGATTTTCTTTAGGATCAATATTTAAAAAGTTATTGATGACTGTTTGTTACAATTCATGGTGAAAAGCAGACTGGTGAAGGCAGCAATTGTCCGGTTGCAGCATTTGGTATGGTCACATGGGGAATAATAAGGAAGAAAGGATATATGTGTTGGAAATTTCTCTAAATATTATTTCTAGTTCTTTTTTTCTGACTTAATTTGGTTAACAATTGAATTATTTGTGATTATTTTGGTGAAAACAATTTTTAAGGATGAAACCCTGAACTAGGGTATTCCATTGCAATAAAGAATTTGTTCTCTCATGTTATGGTGAATGTTATGATCTAAAATATTTAATAAAGGCTTGTAGGGATGGAATATAACCTTTGAAATTGGTTTGGAGTTGATAAGAGTGGTTGATCTTTTTATATGCCTCTTGATTCAAGTTTAAGGTCTTGTATTAGGTTTGGGTCAGTAATACCCTTGAATGAAGGTTTTATGGTTTGTGATAGATGCTTTGCATCAAGATCTATTATTGGTGGACTCCTATATCTTACTTAGACTAGGCCTGACATCATGCATGTTGTGTGCATGGTTGCTAGATATCAAGTTGATCCGAAGGAGAGTTATTTCATTGTTGTTAAGAGAATATTCAGATATCTAAAGGGAACTGAGGATTATGGTTTATGGTATCCAAATAATGATGACTTCATGTTGTGTGCTTACACTGATGCAGATTGGGTTGGTGATGTTAATGATCGGAAGAGTACTACCAGTGGAGAATTCTTTTTAGTTAAGAAGTTGGTTTCATGGGCTAGCAAGAAACAAGATTCAATATCTTTAGCTACTGTTGAAGTACAATACATTGTTGTTGCTAGTAATTGCACTCAGATAGTTTGGATGAAGCAAATGTTGAAAGATATCAGAGTTATTTATGATGAGCCTATTGTTATATACTGTGATAATTCTAGTGCTATAAACATGTCAAAGAATACGGTGCAACATTCAAAGACTAAGCATATATCAATCAAATATAATTACTTGAGAGAGCAAGTAAGTGAACAGAAGGTGAAGCTGGAATATGTATCTACAAAGGAACAAATGGCTAATATTTTCACTAAGCCTTTGCTTGCAGATATATTTGTTTATTTGAGAGACAAGTTAGGGGTATCCACCCCTCCTGATGAGAATCAGATGCATTGAGTTGCATTGATCCGATAAATTCAGAGCCTCCTTCTTTTATCTAGATTGATGATTTGGTATTTCTCATCTGCTGGAGTAGTCTGTTGATTTAGTTGTGTGTCCTGGGGGGAGAGAGATTCATGATTTTTTTTGGGAGAGAGTTTGATTTTCTTTTTTGGATATCTTTGGCATTTTTGTCAAAGGGGGAGAGAGATCATGTGAAAAAATTCTTTATCTATCTTGATCTTAGGGAGAGTTTGTTGGGGGTCAGCTTAACCAGCATAATCCAAGCTTTGACTGCTTAGGTGGCTCGTGTGGGCCTGTTTCTTTAGCTGTAACTTTCCGTTCAAATGATAGCCATCATTAAATGTTTGAATTCAAAATGTTCCCACATGGTGGCATGTGGATATGCTCAATAATTTAATCTCAGAAATTCAGTTTGTTGTTCACATTCAAATTGTTGCCACCAATGGAAAAATGGGTTTTGAATCCATAATTTTCCTTTTGTCAGTGCGTTGTCGGCCTATGTAAAAATGGGAGCGTTGCAGCAACCGTTGGATGTCTATCAAAGCGTAGTAGAATGGGAACTATTTTAAAATGCTTGGGTAGACATGTATGCAAATTGTGGAAGCATAGACATGTTAGGATTCCCAAAGATACTGAGAGGGGGGGGTGAATCAGTATCTAACCGGTTAATGAATTTACTTGATTTAAAACATGAAATGCATATCAATACTATCTACCAGTAAACCAGAAATAATGCAATAAACAGGAATAACAACAACCACATGAAAAGCACACCATAACATAGTAGTTTAACAAGGAAACCTCGTGTGGGAAAAATCTCAGTGGGATTTGTGACCCTCAATATTCGCTTACTGGCCAATAAGTGAATATTACTCTTACAATAGGGGCCTGCACATGCAGGAAGGCCAAGTGCCTAGAGCTCACTACTCAATTACAAAATGGGAAGTCTCACTGACTTACAAAATGGATTATGTAAATCCAATATCTGGTACTACTTTAAAATAGCATCTACTATGCCAGATCCAATACTGGTTTTAGCTCTACTTCATACATAAACCCTTAACCTATATTTCACATATTAGGTCTGCCTTATTTCGCCTATCCACTTCCTTACAAAATGTTCTATAATGATCTCATATATATATGAGTCATTTTACAACTTGCCAAGTCGTCTTACAATAATTTTACAATTAATTACAAAATATATTATAAACAAAATTCCTGTCGGCCTGGGTGTCGATATACTTCCATTCACTGTCGGTGTCCTGTGTGCCGGTGTAGAGTTTGTCGTTGTTGGTGCCAATAAATTGTCTTGCCGGTTTCATATGATTGCAAGGTTTTCATCAATGACAAAACCTTCAATCACCTACAATATCTCATTGGAGTGTGCATTTGCCAACAATCTCCCCCTTTGGCATTGATGGCAACACTCATGAGAAAAAGTGTCATCAAAAAAATCTGCCAGAATTGTCTTACCAAAAATGTGTGCTCCCCCTGAGCGGATGATCTCTACTTCTGGATTTTTCTCATCGCACTACTCCCCCTTTGACATCAATGATGAAGGTTGTCAAAGTGTCAATTGAGTGTGGTTTCCAGCTTCAACCCTGTAACTGGTTGGTTACAATCTAAAAAAGGTTTGCCAATACCAGATTCAGGCTCTCAGTGAACCATTCACTGTCCTTTAAAGTGGCCTCTATCCTCTGAATTGTACCTGTGAGGTGTTTCTTTTGTTGTTCTAGTGTCTTCTTTCCTTGAACTAGTGCCTTAGATATCTCTTTTCTCAAGGAGGCGAGGTAGTCCAATTTTGGACTAAGTCTCCATTTTAAATCTTTTGCCTTTCCTTTTATTCTTTCCTTTTCTATTTCCAATTTTAGAAGTTCCTCCTCAAAATCTGCTATTTTTTGCTCAAAAACTGATAATGGTTTAGATGAATTAATGAAATTGTCAACTAGTTTACTTATTTCTTCTTGTACCATACTGATCTTCTTGTCTATATCTACCATCAAAAAGTTTGTTTTACATGTATCTCTATACAATATTTAAACTCTTTTAGTGTTTTACATAGTGTCGGTAAAAGAGTGTCAAATTGTCTCATGCACTTCTTTATTTCTTCTTCAAAGAATTTATGCTTTTCTTTCTCAATTTTCTCTTTGAATGCTTCCTCATTTATTTGTTCCACTATCACAATGTTGTCAGTAATATACTTAGACAATGTGTCAAGTTGATTTAAAGAATCTTTGTTATCCACATTACACTTGGGTGCGATCATTTTCAAAATTGGAATTGTCTCATCAATAGCTTTGTATGCTTGTGCACTGCACTCTATTATTTTCTTGATTGAATCCAATAGGACCTTAGTTACATTAGTAGGTTTGAATTCTTCCATGGATGTCCCAGATGTTTGTCCAACAATTTTTACAATCGGTAATCCACCAGTGTGAGTAACTTCTTTGCTTGTAGTGACCTCTGGTAGGTAAGTTTGTATTTGCATTTCTCTAAGCAAAGGTTTGGGTTTCTCATCTGCTGTCGGTGGCACTATCTCTACATGAACTTTTTCCTATGAGGGAACCTGTTGCTCTGCCTGTTTCTCAGTGTTGTCCACTGTCGGTTGTTCCTCTGTACTGCTTGTTGCGAGTGGCTTAGTAGATGAATCATTATGTACATCTATGGTCTTTGCTTTTCCATTGTCTGGGGTCACTGTAATGTTTTCTGTCGGTGGTTCTTTTGCCATTTCTGATTTCCCAGTTGATTCCTTATCTACCACAATAATGACTTTCTGGGTGTCAATGTTCATTGTGTATAACACCTCAGAATCAGGATTTGTATCCTCAAGTGGTGTGTCCATATTCTCAGTTTCCAGTTGATTGTCAGTAGTAACTACCGGTGGAGTATTTAGAGGTAGTGGGAATAAGTTGTCTGTTATTTTTATACTGGGTGGTCCACCAACCTTACCTTTTCCTTTGTCTTTTTCCTTCTGATATACCTTGAAGATTTTAGGTTTTAGATAGTCTTCTTATTTTTCTTTTTCTACCAGGAATATGTCCCATGCATCTATTGTTTCTTCTGTTACCTAATTCACTCTTCCTTCCATTAGTGTTACATGCCGGTGAGCAGTTGAGAATACTGACCGGTTAGCCTCGAAGATTAATTGATCTATCTCATCAAGTGAGTTAACAGGGTGTACTGCAAGTAGTTTTTCAATCTTTATTTTCTTATCAAGCTTAGTAATAGCTACCCTTCTAGCTTCTAGTTTGCTATACAAATCTGTCGGTATTTCATCAACAATTTGCATCAAAAATTTCTTGTAAATATCTAAGTGTAAGATTACATTGTTTTCTATTTTCTCCTTGTCATCAGCGGATAGTGTGTCATATAATTTGTTAATGTTTTTCAACTTTCCATCCTTTGTAATTTCATTTAGAAGTTCATCAATAGTTTGTTGAGTCTTCTTCTTGAGAGTCATCTTTTTCTTTGGAGTTAATTTCTTTGTTGTGGGCCTCAGAGCTTGTTGCTTCTATCTTGTTTTTCTAGGAGAAGGTGAGAGTACTAGTGAAGCTTTTCTCTTTCTTTCAACTCTTTTGAATATAACCGGTATGTCACTTTCAAAAGAAGTTGCAATCGGTGACAGATGGGCTTCTAGTTGAAGTTCTTCTAGTTCACTCTCCTTAATACCGGTTTGTCTTAATACATCTTGTATGATAGCTTTTGCCTGCCAGGTTCCTTTTCTAACAATTGCCTCAACCTTCTAAACTATTTTCCTTGATTGGATTCCACTTTCTATTGTTTTAGCATTTCCAAAAACTTCCTCATTAGGTTCCTTGGATGCTTCAAGGAGGGATTTTGCATAAGTTTCAACAATATTGTCATCTGTTTCATAGCCCATTTCAGTTACCCAAATGGTTCTAGGGACAACTGCCTCCATCCAAATTTCATCTTTCTTTATTACAAAACAGATTTCCTTTTGGTACTTATCTACAATAGCTTGTGACAATCTAACTCTAGTTTTCATTTGGGCCTTCAATGCTTGAAAGTGCTCATTTATGTTCTTTTCTCTGTTCTCTCCCATGTTGTTTAGTAAATCTAACAACTGTTTGCCTACTGGTACATCAAAACCAAAATTTCTACTACCAATATCGGATACTTGTTTGGTTATGTGCAGCATTAGACAAACAAGTAGGTTTCCAAATCTGAATGTTCCCTTTTTGTCTTTCTTTATCTTTCCCAAATTGTCAATCAATTCATCTTTAAGCCATTCACACGCATCTATTCTTGCATTATCATTTACCATATCATAGGCACTTTTAATGCATAGGCTAGAGACTGAGTTTAACCTATTTGCATGAGTAGTTTTGTAGCCTAAGATCATACTGATAAATCTGACATTGATATCTGTTACATCATTTACCCTTAAAGATCTCTTATTAGATGTTGCACCGGTTAGGTTTATCACTAGGTCATTTGAGACCTTCTTTGTTTTATCAGGTCTATTACTAGTGGAGGGTAACCCTGTCACAGCCTTTACTGCATCTTTTGTGATTTGGTGAACTGAGTCCAACCAGAAGAATGCACCATGTACCCTGCTTAGTACTATCCTTATATCATCCTTGGGAAAATCTAGGATACAAAGAATTTTAGTGAAACCTAGGGTTTCAACTATCTTGTGTTCAGGTTTGATATTTTCGGATTCATCACAAATTATAGATTTATACATATTCTTAATTTCCTCGTCACCTAATTCTTCTATATGATAGTGTATATACATTCTAGGGTCTTCAGCAAAAACTACTCCCTTAGGAATTTTAGAAAATACACCAATGTCATCATCTTTCTTAGCAATTTCAGGAATTAACTGGAATATGGGTCTAGGGCGTTTAATAACTTTGACAACAGTAGGGTTTGCAATGAATTCAGGAGCAGATGAAGAAGCCATGGTTATTAATACCTTTATCTGCCTTAAGGAATGATTTCTTGATGAATTGATTCACTTCTTTGCTTGGAATACCTTCGCTCCAGAATTTTTGTGCTCTCGAAGATTTGAATGCTCGGTGAAATGAAAATGGAGCCAAAACATTTGTTTTATAGTGTTAATTTCACCAACCACCATATTTAATGCTTGTTGGTTAAGTAATGACTTAACTTATCTGCCGATATAGAAGTAATTCCAACTTCTCACCATCAACCGAGGGAATAATAGCATGTTTCACATTTGATTGCTAAACCCTCAAAGGAATTTTCTTCAGTTAGATAAAGAGTCTCCTACCAGTGGAGTGTTACTCTGTTCTACCAGTGGAGGAGTATTCCTATCAACATTTAGATCTAACTTTCTAATCCATTGTTTTGAGAATTCTTGCTTTACCTCTTCAACCTTTTCTTTACCCTTCAAACTAGCACCATTGTTATTTGTTTGTGATGCCTTACTTCTACAGAATTTTGCAATATGTCCAATCTTGTTACAAGCATAATAGGTCACATTGTTTTTCTGAATAGTTTTCCCATATCCTATGCTGGTTTGTGTTCTGCATTGGTTAGATAAATGTCCAAATCTCCCACAAACATAACATCTTACATTCATTCTGCGATTCTCTAAATTAATTGACCGGTGGGTGTATTAGTGGTCTGATAATTTTTGGATCTACACTGATTTTCTCTATGACCATACTTATTACAGTTAAAGCATTTGCCATTAAATTTATAAGCATTTGGTTGCCTTATCAGTTTGCTATGATCATGTGTGTTTGTTGTACCGGAGCTTTCACCAACTTCAAAGCCAAGGCCATTTGTATCACCATTAGGTTTCTGATTCTTCAGCATGTCACCAAGTTCTTCTAAGCTTTTCTTGAATTTTTCCTTGTGTTGATTTGCAACAGCCAGTTCTCTTTCCAATATTCCTTTATGTCTCAGGAGTTCATTTGAGTCATTTTGTGTATGCATCAGATCTGTCTTCAACATATCATTTTCATGACTAAGTCTTGTATTTGTATTTTCAGCATCATTCAGTCGTCTAGTCAGGTCTTCTTCATTTTTCTTCCTATCTTCAATTTCTTTGCAAAATCTCATGGTCATATCCTGCATCTCATTCTTTGTTGCCATGTTTTCTTGTTTCATCTTATTTATTAGATCATTAAGAGTTTCCTTTTCATCATTCTCATTTTGCATCTTTTCACAAAGTTCTCTTCTCTTGTTTCTTGCAATGGTAATATTTTCTTGAAGTGCTTGAATAATATCTTGTGCAGCTCTTATATCATCTTCAAGTTTGATATTTTTCAACTTTTCTGCATCATAGTCTGAGAGAGCTGCTTCTAATTGCTTCATCAAGTTTTCCATCTCTACCGATGTCAAGATCTTCCTCAAGCTGTTAGGCTTCTGAAAATAGAGGAGCAGGCTCTGATACCAATTGTTAGGATTCCCAAAGATACTGAGAGAGGGGGGTGAATCAGTATCTAATCGGTTAATGAATTTAGTTGATTTAAAACATGAAATGCATATCAATACTGTGTACCGGTAAACCAAAAATAATGCAATAAACAGGAATAACAACAACCACATGAAAAGCACACCATAACACAGTAGTTTAACAAGGAAACCCGATGTGGGAAAAACCTCAGTGGGATTTGTGACCCACAATATTCGCTTACTGGCCAATAAGTGAATATTACTCTTACAATAGGGGCCTGCACATGCAAGAAGGCTAAGTGCCTAGAGCTCACTGCTCAATTACAAAATGGGAAGTCTCACTGACTTACAAAATGGATTATGTAAATCCAATATCTGGTACTGCTTTAAAATAACATCTACTATGCTAGATCCAGTACCGGTTTTAGCTCTACTTCATACATAAACCCTTAACCTATATTTCGCATATTAGGTCTGCCTTATTTTGCCTATCCACTTCCTTAAAAAATGTTCTATAATGATCTCATACATATATGAGTCATTTTAAAAATTACCAAGTCGGCTTACAATGATTTTACAATTAATTACAAAATATATTATAAACAAAATTCTTGTCAACCTGGGTGTCGGTATACTTCCTTTCACTGTCGGTGTCTTGTGTCTCGGTGTAGAGTTTGTCGTTGTTGGTGCCAGTAAATTGTCTTGCCGGTTTCATATGATTGCAAGGTTTCCATCAATGACAAAACCTTCAATCACCTACAATATCTCATTGGAGTGTGCATTTGCCAACAAGACAAATGCACAAATTATATGATGAGATGCCTCAAAAAATGTAGTCTCGAGAAATGCCATGATTGCAGGATATACGCAAAAGAGATTAGTTGAAAATGATCTAGAAAATTCAAGCAAATATGATTTTCTGGGGTAAAGCCAGACTCTGCAACCTTTGTTAGCATTCTCCTCTATGTGCCAATATCGGACCTTTGGAACAAGGTATGGAGATCCATCAAACCATAAAGGACAAAGGAATTTTGACAGATGTATGCCCATCTATTAGAAAATAATACAAGGGGTATATTTATGAGATATTATTATGATTGGAAATTTTCTAGTAGATATATATGAAAAATGTGGAACCATAAATAATGCACGTAAATTGTTTGACAAAATGCCTCAATGAAACATGTTTGTGGGATATGCACAAAATCAATTTTGTAAGGGTGTTCTCAAAATATTTGAATTAATGAATCATTTTGGAACATGTTATGAAACTATAAACATTTCTTGTGTTATATGTGCATGCAATCATCAAGTTTAGTGCATGTGTGATGTACATACTTCAATGACATTGCATGTAACCAATATTGCATTACACCTATATTTGATCATTATATGTCTATTATTGGCCTAGGAGAGAGAACCTTGTAGTTGAACGCTTTACAATTGTTGTGATAGTAGTTGTTGATTTAATACCCGTACTTGTCAATTTAATATCCAATTATTTTGACAACATTGCACCAATAGTAGTGACTTTAAAGTTGTTATTTCTATGATGATTTAAAATTTAATTCCTTTAGATATAAACAAAATATAATAAAGAACAAAGCAACCACAAAGATCAACACCATAACACCATAGATATATATGTGGAAAACCTCAAAGAGGAAAACCCATGGTGGGATTTGTGACCCACAATATCTATCCACTGGTCAGCTGAATAAATATTACATAAAAAGGGGGCATGCACGTGCAAGAAGGCACACTACCTAGAGTGCACTGCTCATCACAAAGGAGCCTCACTGACTACATATATAAAGTATTGAATTAAAAACAAAATTGTGAACTCTGATTGTGCATCTGATATGTTGGATGAGTTCTGGTTTAAGTACTAACTGTACCAGTTATCATTGTCTCCTTCTTTACCAGTAACCTTGTTTTCTTCCCAATCCTCTTGACAAATAACCAAGACTGACAACAAATCATTACATTCACATTCTATCAATAAATATCTCACTCGCATAATATCACATAACCTATCACATCTAGATCCCAAAATGACCTAGATGGACTGACTTATATACCATTTACATACATAAACATGAATGCCTTATGTCATCTTACAATCATATTACAAAAGATAAATACATGTCGACGTAGACAAAAATATAAACATTAATCTTCATGACTGTTTTCACTAAAACCTTTGCCGGATCAATCTTCTATGTCAGCCTCCAAATATCAATTCCTAGTTTGCTGGTTTTCCTTGCTTTCTGGTTCCCTTGAATACCAGATGTTAAACCTTGAATACCGGAGGATATCGGATAAGTATCCAACCTAAAATGATGTGTTTTGACATCAATAACAACACCATGATCCCATATGAGTGTCAATTGCCAGCAATATCCTCCTTTAGCATTGATGGCAACACTCATGTGAAAAATGGATCATTAAAGTTCTATTCCAGTTCCTGTCCAAAAACTTCCCAAAAATATATCTCTGAAAGATACTCCCCCTAAGCTATACATTACTTCTTATGTATCTTAACATTTTTCACATCCAACCTCTCAATTCTCTGGCTTGTCGGGTTAACCTGTCCATATCCTTATCCAAAATAGAAATATTTGATTCAAAAAGAAAAATTTGACTATCAACAAAGTTGGTCAATGACTGAGTACCATCAAAATTATTTACAAGATTCTCCAATCGGACCTTAGCTGTCTTTAATTTAAATCCAAGACTATTGTTAATTTGGTTGTGTTAGTGCAAGACTGGTAAATATTGTTGCGTTGATGAAGGGACTCATCAATCCTTGTCAATTCCTCTATTAGCTTGGCCTTGTCTGATGTGATCATGTTATCACAAGTGACCTTCCTAGCTACATTATACCTTTCCACCAACTGTCGATTTGACACTTTTTTAAGAGTTTGAAACTCCTTGGAAATATGTTATGTCAAACCCTTAAGCTTGTCAGAAGGGCTAGCTACCTGACTGATCTTACATTCTGGAGCAAGCTGTTGCAAAATAGGAATGGCTTGCTCAATCACCTACTTGTCCTCTGATCCTTCCTTCATAAGCTTCTAAGCTACAACCATCATCAATTCAAAACTGCTCAACTGCTCAATATTCTTCTTCTCAAAATGACTAAAATCTACTTGACCGGATGATTCAAGTGCCAACAATGAGGGACCAACAACTAGTGATGGTTTCGCTACCCTGGCTTCAATCTATTCTTGTTATTTTTGCTTCTCCTCTACCTTTTGATCCTCTTTATCTTGTACCTTCTCCATAGCACCGGTGGCTTCGCCACTTGGTGCAAGTATTTCTTCTGCCAATATATCAATAACCGGAGGAGAATTGTCCTCAATATTATATATTGGTTTATTTTCCTCTATATCCTTAGTTAATTTCTTATCCAAAACCGGTGGGTCTTCACCTAATATACCTTTCCCTCTAGCATCAACCAGGATGTCTGGAATGTCAAACTTAGGAGGAACTTTCGGTGATGTAAAGAAGCTTGGATTATCAACAAAGAATTGTACCCATGCCTCATGTGTCTCCTTAACTATTTCATTCACTCTTCCCACCATTAAGCTAATATGCATGTGCTTACTCTGGAAAATTCTTTTATTAGAAAATTCAAGACACTGTTGCATCTTTTCTTCAGTTATAGCACCACATATAATTAACAGTTCCTGAATCTTTATATGCCTATCTTCCTCAATAGCTAATAATCTCCTAGTATCTAATTTATTATATAATTATGTCAGAATCTGCTTCTCTATATCAAGTAAGGCCTTCTTATATATATCTAAGTATAACAAAATTGCTTCCTCAATCTCCTTTTGTTCAACATCATCCATATTTTCATAGTAATATTGTATATTACTCAAAATTCAATCCTTAGTAATTTGTTCTACCAATTCATCTACAGATAAAGGAGGAATAACTTTAACACTTTTACCAGATTCAGGAGCCATATATAAATCAAATATCTTCTTCTTATCAGGAGTGTGAGTTGTCTCTTTTATTGGTTTCCTCTTCTTTGTAGGCTTCCTCTCCTTCAAAGGTTTCTTATGGACTGTCGGAGGGGTGACCTTGGTTTTTTGTTGCTTTCCTTCCTCGAGATTCTTCCTCTAAATTCCCATGTAAATTTTGGGTATCTTAGGAGGTTCATCTTCAGTCTGAGATCCAAAAGCAACAAGGGCAATAAAGGTTTTAGGTTTCTTTCTTTTCATCACACCTTTGCTAGTTTTTGCTATTAGCGAGGCCTGAACTGATTCCGAAGAGGATGACTCTGCTAGTCCAATAATTTGTTTGATCTCAATAGACATCTTCTTAATAGCATGTCCTACCTTATTTATCTAACCTTCCCTCTTCTTCTTATTGAACCCTATTTGTACCTTTGATTCCTTCTGTTTAGCTGTCTCAAAAGTCTTTTCTGACTCATCTATCGAGGCATCTATAAGTGTCTTGGCATATAGATCCAAGATCTTTGCATCAACTTTATAGCCCATCTTAGTTATCCATACCTTTCTAGGTTGCACTGCTTCCATTAAATTTTCATCTTTCTTAACCATAAAGCAGATCTCAGTTAGTATTTATCAATAATGTGCTTAGGCACTCTTTCCCTTTATTTCATTGCCTTTTGAAAAGCCTTGAAATATCCCCATAAGGTGGATGCTTTGTCCTAACCTATGCTCCTTAAGGCATCTTTGATTTGCTTCCCTACCAGAATTTCAAAGGCCCATTGCCTTCTACCAGATTCTAGGGTCTCATTAAGAAAGAATAGCATCAGACAAACAACAAGATTACCATACCAAAATACACCTTTCTTCTCACCCTTGATTTTCCCAAGATTCAAAATTAACTCATCACACATCCACTGGCAAAGATCATGTTTTTTCATTTTCCTTGATCATCTTATGTGTACAGTAGATACAAGAACGAGAAACAAAATTCAACCGATTAGATTGAGTTACCTTATATCCAATAACTATGTTGGAAAATTGCATGTCCTTATCTCTGATTGTACTAATCCTCATAGACCGATTGTCAAATGTAGCACCAGTTATCTTTTTGACTTCATTGTTTGAGATTTTCTTCTTATCTTGTCTCTGACCAACTTGGGGTAAATCAGTAATTGTCAAAATGGCATCCTTAGTGATTTTATGAGTCATTCTAGCCACATAAACTTACCATGAATGCGGCTCAACACATAGCGTATGATTTCATCATCAAACTCGGGCATCTCCAAAATGTAGGTAAACCCTAGATCCTTCAAATGTTTGAATTCTGATTTGATCACACCATTATTGTCCAACAATGTTTTCATATACATGGTTTTGATTTCTAATGTTCCCAAATCCTCCAAAGTGCAATGAATGTAAGCTCTGACATCCTTAACATAAAGATCATCATCGAGAACCCTAGAAAATGCATTGATTGAATCATCAACCTTCACAATCTAAGGGTGTTTCTTGAATATAGGGTGTGGATGATCCATAATATCAACCACAACAAGAGTAGAAACTTCTGCCAAAGCGAGGGCAGATTCATAAGCCATTTCAATTTCAAAAAAGATAGCTTGAAAACTGAGAAATACCTTAGAATCTTCGTCGATGAAAAGCCTTTGAAAATTTGCTTTGAATGTACTAGAATTCGCCTGGAAATGCTCAAGATCACTCTGAATTGCCTTCAACTTGCTCTTCTTCACTCTGAATGCTTGGTGATAAAAATGAATCACTTTTTCCTTTTAACCTATGAAACCCTAATTCCTTATTGACATAAATGATTATCGGCATATCATACTAGATCCAAGATCCATCAAATCTGCATCGGTGAATCTTTAGACTAATTTCTCCAATGTCAGAAACATGCTTTCAGACCACTACCGGGTTTAATGCAAGAGTTGCCATCAATTTTCCTCCCCCTAAGGTTGATACCTTAGTTACCAGATGAGTCTCCTGCTGGTGCAGGAACATTCTGCTCTACCGATTGAGTAACCGAGGTATTTACTTTAGCCTGTTGATCCTCAAATTTTCTAATCCATTTCTTTGCATGTTCCTTTTGGATATCATCAACCTTTTTTTTTCCCTTCTCATCATTTCCTATCAATGGGTTCTTGCTTCTACAAAATTTAGCAATATGTCCTACTTTGTTGCATGCATAACAAGTGACATTGTTCTTTTCAATTTCATTGTTGTAACCTTGATCATTTCTTGACCTACATTGATTATCCATATGCCCAAACTTTCCACATGCATGACATTTCACATTCATTCTACAATCCATTTTCCTATGACCATACTTCTTGCAATTTGAACACTGACCAGGAACTGAATTATTATTCTGATTTGCTCTATTTTTGCATTGACTTGCTCTATGACCAAACTTATTGCAAACAAAACATCTATCATTAAATTTATGTGCATTGGGTTGCCTTACTGGTGATCTTTGATTCTGGTTGTCTGGTGGATTCCCCTGATTTGCAGTACCGGAGCTTTCTCCATGCTCAAATCCAAGACCTCTAGTGTCTCCAGAGTCCCTTTGATTCTTGAATAATTCATCGAGCTTTGCATAACTGACCCTGAACTTTTCTTTGTATTCATTAGCAGCATCTAGATCACTTCTTAGGACTATCATCATTCTCTCCAACTCTTGCTCATTATTTTGTGATTGCACCAATTCAGTTCTCAACACATCATTCTCATGCACCAACCTAATGCATTCATCAGAGCTATCTTTCAGAGATTTGGCAAGATTTTCTTCATTCTTCTTCTATTCTTCATTCTCCTTGTACATCCTCATGGTTAGGAATTGCATCTCATTCTTCATGACATCATTATCCTAACTCAACTTCTGACATAGTTCCTTTAAAGCATTCTTCTCTTCATCATCCTGATTTTGTAATTGATCATAAAGTTCTTTCCTCTTGGCTTGTGCAGATGGCAACCTCTCTTGTAGAGTAAGGATGAATTATTCTACAAATCTTAGATCATCTTTAGTAGAATTCAGCTCATCTTCTAGCTTCAAGTTCTTCAATCTTTCATAATAATAGTCTTCAAGTGCCACTTCAAGTTCTTTCATCAAACTCATCTCCATGGATTCTGGATGTAGGATCTTCCTCAAGTTGTTAGACTTATTCTGAGGTACCAAGATTTGATACCAATTGTTGGAATCCAAGAACACTGAGAGGGGGGTGAATCAGTGTTCTGCCGATAATTAAGAATTTAATTCCTTTAGATACTTTTCCAATTAACAACCAATAAGAATATAAACAAGATATAATAAACAAAGCAACCACAAATATCAACACCATAACACCATATATTTATATGTGAAAAACCTCAAAGAGGAAAAACCATGGTAGGATTTGTGACCCACAATATCTATCCACTGGCCAGCTGAATAAATATTACATAAAAAAGGGGCATGCACATGCAGGAAGGCACATTGCCTAGAGTGCACTACTCATCACAAAGGAGCCTCATTGACTACAGATATAAAGTATTGACTTATAAACAAAATTATGAACTCTGATTGTGCATCTGATATGCTGGATGAGTTTCAGTTTAAGTACTGACTATATTGGTTATCATTGTCTCCTTCCTTATGGGTAACCTAGTTCACTTCCCAATCCCATTGACAAATAACCAAGACCGACAATAGATCATTAAATTCATATTCTGTCAATCAATATCTGGCTCTTATAATATCACATAACCTATAACATCTATATCCCAAAATGACCTAGCCGGACTAACTTATATAGCCTTTACATACATAAACATGAATACCTTATTTGGACTTACAATCATATTACAAAAGATAAATACATGTCGGCCTAGACAAAAATATAAACATTAATCTTCGTGACCGTTGCCACTAAAACCTTTGCCAGATCAATCTTCTATGTCAGCCTCCAAATATCGGTTCCTAGTTTGTTGGTTTCTCTTTCTTTCTAATTCCCTTGAATGTCATATGTTAAACCTTGAATACCAGAGGATACCAGATATGTATCCAACCCAAAATAATGTGTGTTACCATCAATGACAACACCATAATCCTGGATGAGTGTCAAATGCCAACATCATATGATGCCACATCAGTTGCACAAGTATGGGAGCCTCTTTTGCATGATTATTAGTCTCACCTTTTTGGGGGGTTATTTTGGACACCTCGGAAAAAATCATGTTGATGTGGAATCATATTTGATGATGTGGCCCTGAAACCTTAGTTATAAGCAGGGGACATGCTAAGTAAGTTACTGTAAAAAATTGGGAGTGATTTGAAATTTCCATGTAGGATTTTGAGAAGCACAAAGTTAGGGTGCACAACTACTGGGTCTTGTCCCTTACTTGCACGTGTTGCTATCTTGAGGACACCCTTAACATTATCATCAAGATGCCAGTTAAACTTGGGGATAATAGGTGGATCTATTTTCTTGTTGCCTATGTGGATTTATTTTCTTGTTGCCTACAAATCACCTATGAATATAGGCTTAGAGTATTTGTAGCAACGCTAAATTTGAATCTTAAAAAAGATGTAGCTTATTTTCTCTCACATCTAGGAAAAAGTGGGTATGTGGTTTGAGAAAATGGTAAGGAGATTGACTAAAGATAAAATATAAAAAATATCCCTAGTTCTAGTTGGATTGAAGGCCATAAAATGGTATGTGCTTCTTGTGTAGGAGATAAGTGATATTCATAGATAGTAAATTTGTGCAAATTTGGAGAAATTGGCTACGATGATGAAGGCAGTAGAGTATTTTTTAGATGCAAGACACTTAACGATGTGGAAAAGGAAAGAAAAAAAATATTTTTCTACCACCATAGTGAAAAGTTGCCAATTGCTTTTATTTTTCTAGACATCCTCCCTAGATCAATTATTAAACTTGTTAAGAACCTTCAAATATGTATTAATTTCCACATTGAAATGAAATTTATCTTGAAGATTATTGTAATTCCTACTTCTAATGATCAACTTAGTTTATTTCATGAAGAGAAAATGAACTCACTTCCAAACACATTTTGCCATCGACTAGTCCAAGGCCTTGTTAATTCGTGAGGATTAATTTCTTGTATAAAGATTTATATTTTTGTCTCTATATTTGTTATGTGGCATATTTTTCTTGCCTCTTTGTGATGTTAGGGCCTATATTAGCAAGTGAAAAATTATTCAAAAATGTTCTTGATATAGTGTTTTGCCTTCGATTATACTTATCACAAGCCTAAATATCTTAAATTATAGAAATTTTGAAGTGTTATAGATGATTGTGTTTATTTGTAGCCTTTATTAGGTTTATAGGTTTCCTCTTACTAGGTTTATTTCCATCCATTCAGTGAAACCCATCATTTACATTTTGTTTGAGACCTTAGACCATTTCAGTCTTTTAGACTTCTTATTCCCTAGGTATTTAACCATGGCTTTACTCATGTTTCCACTCCCTACTTTGTCTTTGCCTTGGGCCCAAGGATTTTAGGTCTCCATGTTATATGTACTTTTTAAGCTATAAAACTAATCCATGAACCATAATTATTCTCCACTTACACTTTTCCATTCTTTCTCTCCATTATCATTGAGTATTCACCATCTATAGTTATTAATTTAAGGATTCTCTTTTCCTTAAAGTCTTAAAATATTGGGCTTTTATTAATTTCCCTACTCATTTTCTACAGATGCCCACTCCTCATCTTCTTTCCTCCTTGTTGAGCCCAAACTAGTAGGATTACTCATACTATCATAGCTAAAAGGTATAAAGTATGTGGTAAAACCAATCTCTAAACCTTATTAGTCTTCCACCCTGTTTCACCTACCATTTTTCCTCCTAGCATTAGACACATCCTATTTCAATTATCTAAGGTTAACTATATAATATGATTATTTGGACATGATAAAGATATGAACCACTAGGGAGGGGAATATTAATTTAGACTAAAGGCCTAGTAGAAATTGTAGATAGACTAATAAGGTTTATAGTGAAGAAAAGGAAATCTTAATAGAAAAATAAAACCTACCTAGCATGATGAAGAGAGGATCCTACACTAATGATAAAAAATTAGTCACGTGTACAAGAAATAGCCTACTCAAAAAAATTAGGGCTAGGAAGAGTATCTCACCTTAGTCCATATAAAGTATCTTGGCTACAAAGAGGTAATTGGGTATTGTTGAATTGATTAGTTAGATTCAAATAGGAATTTATTATGGTAAAACAATGATATTCCATGTACTTCTACGGATACTATGGGAGAATGGTAAGAGAGATACCCATTATGATATAATGACTACTCATACCTTTGTGATGAACATAATAAATCATCATTCCATTGATCACCCAGAAGAGAGGTGTAAAGAAATAAAATAATGTTACTACTCGATAGGTAAAAATTATTGAGGGAAGTGAAATACCAATTTTCTTGTTTTACTAAAAATTTTACCAAATAAATATAAGTAGACATAGTAAAGGGTCTCAAATTCAAGTATGTATGTCTCAGTACTTAAACTTATGAGATGTAAGAAGCGTGTGGAATAAAAATAATGCATAGTGTCAACACATATGTTGACAATTTAGTATCTATGGAACTATAATTTTGAGCAATGTGTGATATTAAAAAATGTTGCAACTAGATACAATATATACGATAGCAAGGAGCCTCAAAAGGAATAAGAGGATCAATAGTTGTTGACATTTTATTTTTATTATAAAAAGGGATGTATTGAAGAGGAAATAGTTGTAAAAAGTATGGTCCAAGTTGATTAATCTAATTTAAGTGAATGAAAGAGGAAATAGAGAAAGTGTCAATCATGATAGTGAAATAGGATAGAATGCATGTTATTACATTCAAAGGACTATATGCTAATACAATGTGTGATTGATAACTAGTTTTGAAAGTTAAGCTAATATGTGAGATCTATAATGAACCACTAAAAATTAAAGAGGAGGTGAAAAATATTTAGTGTTACAAATATGGTCAGTGGAGGTACATATTTTTTTCCCTTTATAGGGCAATAAATTATAAAAAGACATAGTATAGATAAGTATGTAATAAATTGAAGAAGTACAATTCTACAAGAGAGGAGAAAAATGGGTAATATATGCTCAATGCAACCCAAGAGGGAGCAAGTGACAATGATGTCATAGCAAAGAATGGTGAAGTATAGAAGGAACTACATAAAAGTGCATATATAAATTAATGATTGCTATAATAGTATTCTTATTGATTTCTATGGAGAAGAGAAATATTGTGTCCAATGGTAGATAATAAGGAGATAAAGGAGAAGGTACACGTTAGAGAATAAGGAGATAAATAAGAAAAAAATATAATGGATGAGTACTTTAAATCCATCATGCAAGTAGAGTTGATCTCTAAAGAACAATTTCCTCTACAAGATTATGTGTTAAATAAATAACCAATAATGATGTAGTAGACAATGATATCAAGGGTGAAAAGAGCTCTATATATTATCTAATAAATTTGTGCTAATTTACTTATGTCATACATATTAATGAAGAGAGTTATTTTTTATGATTTGTATATGATTTATATATAGGTAGTATTGAACTACATATTTCACAATATGATGAAGAGGATATGTTATTTGTGTTAGATACATGGAGGAAGAAGATGTAGGATATCCAACTATAATTGTACTTTCAAGAAAATAGCTTATGAGATAAAATAATAAAATTTTGATAGTGAGAAAAGAATCACATTTTTTAACCCTATTAATTTAGTTTTCCAAAGCTCCCATTTTGGCATAGGTAGGCATAATGCTAGCTTTACAGCTATGAATGTCCATATACTTTGGAAGTTTCATTGTCAACAAATCCATTTTGTTCGTATCCTGCAATCATGGAATTCCATGAGACCAAAATTCTTTGAGGCAGATTGTCAAATAGTTCACTTGCATTGCATATGCTTCCAAATTTTGCAACCATGTTTACCAGGGTAGTTGCAGCTACAACATCTAACGCCTATTCCAAAGCTCCTATTTTAGCACACGCAGGGAGGATGCTGGCAAGGGTTGAGGAGCATGACTTAACGCCTACAGAATGCATTTTCTTGAAAGTTTCTAAAGCCTTTTCAACAAACCCATTTTCTGCATATCCTGCAACCGTAGTATTCCATGGTCAAGCAATTTAGTGCCTCATCTTTACTTCTGCATTTTGCATACATGCCTACCAGATCTTTTCCAACTACAATAACTCACTAAACTCATACATGCTTTTACATTTACTCCTGCAGCACAACAACTTGTCATGTTGGGTGGGCGGGAGAAACAGTTTGAAATTTTAAAGTCACCTGCATCCACCAAATGGCATCAATTAATGGCACACATGAGTGGATGGATCATGATTGGGCCCACACCATCCACCTAACTGTGGTCAATGCTTTGAGTGTGTTGGTTAAGCCCAGTCATTTGTTGGTGATATCTTCTTTTTTTGCATTGACGGTTTTTCACATTCATATGTTGCCATCAATGCCAAAGGGGGAGATTGTTAGATTTGGTTGATCATTGTTTCTACTAAGATATGTTATTTTTATTGATGTCAACATATTCCTGTGAGTTATTTCGATGAGTTTGGAAAGATTTTTTGATTCAGTTTTGTAGTTTGGTTTTGTTGATCACTATTTTGCAGAATCCGGTATTTCCTCCGATATATTCCGGTGTGATCATATCTTCTGCAGAAACTTTGGATTATTGTTTGGGATGATCTTGTGTATCTTCATTTTAAATAATTCATTATTCGGTTCTCCCCAAGTTATCTTTCCTCGTGATAGTTGTTGATTGGTTGTGTTCTTGAACTTTGAGATGTTGACCGATGAAAATTTGAAAAGAGGTGTTGGTGCAACTATTGTGGATGATTCTAACATGCTTGATGGTGTTTCCTAGTCATGTCATATTTGTTTTGGTGATCCACATTGATCATTGTGCATGTTTTTGGTGGTTTTCCTTAACCGGTGATGATTTTCATGTTATGCAGTATTTCTGGTGGTGTAGCGTATTTCGGTTGATCTTGGCAGGATTTCTCGTGGATGTAATCATTTGGGAATTTGATTTAGGTCCATGCTATGTAATGTAAATCATAATATTGGTCTAGTGGTCTATCTCTGTATCATGCAATATATTTTTTGTGATTGTGAGATGAGGGTTGAGGGTTTAGCCAGCCTTGTTATCAAGGTTGATGATTTGTATATATAGGTGAGATGCTTATGTAATTTAGGTGTCGGTATTATGTCTGCATTATCAGAGAGAGGTGAATGTGCGAACAAGCATATAATCATTCAACGAAGTGTTGTATTGAGATTGGTGTTGCAGAGAAGATAATTGTGCTTAACCAGAATTGTCATCAGGCATTTGTAGATGTTGTCATTACAGTTCATTCCTTTTGGATTGTAGTCTAAATCATATTGTAAGTCAGTGATACTTCCCTGAAGGTTGTAGCCCTCTGGGCATATATCTTTTGAGTAGTGAGATCTAGGCAATGTGCATTCCCATTGTAATATTTTCACACACTACTGCAGATTATCATATTACTATGGGTAGGTTTTGTTGGCATTATAACAGACAAGTGAGATCATTGGCATTCCAATTACAATGAGAGATTGTTGGCATTTCAATAAGGATATTGAGAAGGTTGTTGATGACTATGGATATAACTGATTAAGGATTTTTACTATCTTAATATTATTATTTTGTCATTGATGTCAAGAAATTGATTTTCTGACTTAGTATGATGTTGCCATATCTTAAGAAGTATGATTTGATGAGTATAAAGATGTCGGTGAAAGACACAAAAATAATATGATGAATAAGGGGAGAAATAAGTTATTCAATTGGAAACTATTACCGAGTTAGACAATGATGAGATCATGATGTTTAGATTGTTTTGATATCCTACATATGCTATTATTTGAAAGGTTAATACTATACTATGTTACCAAGCAAAGAATCTAGTCAGTAAACCCTAAGGAACCTAGTCGGTAAACCCTAAGGTTATCGTTATCGGTTAATGAAGGCAGAATGTCTACCGAGTGAAGTTTAGTATTTACCGAGTTGCAACCGAGTAATAACAGAATGCATTGAATGAATAAAAGCATTATTTAATGAAGGAAGCTGATGAGCTGGAGTTGATTAAATGATTGGTAAGCCGTGTATTAAGATTGTTAAAGAATCTATGGCAATGAAAGATCAGCAGGAAGATCTATAGCTAAGATTGAACCGCAATACCCTAGCACAAGTTCCAAGGAGAAAATGCAAGTTCCAAGGTGAGGTAAAACATTTTCAGAATGAAGGATACATTGAACCTAGACAAGACTGAAGATCTGATGGCTATGATTGATCATGGGAAATGTGATCAAGGAGATTAAGCGGTTAGAAGATTATTTATAAATAAGGAACTGTTGATAAACAATGTATGCAGGCAAGTGTATGCACAGGGATGCTACATAGTGATTACTGAGCACAGAAGCTTGAATACCTATTTTGATAACAGAGTATAGAGCCCAGCAGAAGGACAAGATAAGTCCTATGAATAGATTGTATTGAGCAAATAAGAATCTGCTTCAGTATTTGTAGATGTGAAGTTGCAGACATATTTTTATTACTGTTATTTTGTGAAAGTGACAGAAAATCTCTTAACCAAGTAGACATAACAGTTTTATTTGTAAATCCTCTAGCAAGGTGGCATTCTTATTGAGTGTTTGAAATCCTTTGACAAGGTCACTTCTAATAAGGTGAAGATCCTAACAGATCTAAGGGAAATCCCTTAATCGGGTCACATCTAGCAATGTGTTTGTAATCTTTAACAAGATTTGCTTTTAACTGAGCTACTCTAGAAGAGTATATTTCTTAGTGGGTCCGAAATCCCACAATGGTTTTTCCCTATTTGGGTTTCCACGTTCAATCTAGTGTTATATGTTTTGTGATCTTATATGTTTATGGGTCTGCATGCTTTACTATTTTTCTGATAAGGTTATCAAGGTTGAATCTGTTGTTTTTATGTAAGATTAAGGTTGAATGATTCACCACCCCCCCCTCTCATATTGTTAGCTTGGCATATGTAGTAATCATACTTGCATCAGAACTATCAATTGGTATCAGAGATTTGGACTCCAGAAGAAAAGTTTAAAGGTACTTGAGTTAAAGATCCAAAGATGTATAAGAGGGATGCACAGAAGCTGAGCAAGTCAAGTTTCTCTACATGGCAAAAAAGGATGAAGCTGCACTTATCAGGAATTGGAGAATATGTTGTCTATTATCTGGAGAATGATTTCATCACACCGAGCACCTATCCATTGACAATGGAAGAGATAAAGGCAAAGCAAGAACATATCCAAGCAATGATTGAAATAACATCTGCATTGACTGACTCAGAGTTTAATGATCTAGAAGGTTGTATTGATGCAAAGGCAATGTGGAACAAGCTCATATCTGTGTATGGTGGAGATGAACATGTTCAAAGAGAAAAAGTGGATAGTCTAAGAGGACAACTTGAATCCATGAGGATGAATGAAGGTGAAAAAATAACCCAGTATAGTACAAGACTAAAGGAGATTGTCAATCAAATCAAAGGAGCAGGAGGAACTATTGAAGAAAAGGATATAACAAGTAAGTTGTTGAGAACCCTTCTACCTACCTATGCAATCTGAATCTCTGCAATCAATGAATTGAGGTTTGTACCCAATATGCCAGTTTCTTTAGATGCTACTATTAGTAAGCTACATGCATTTGAGTTAAGTAACTTTGATAACAGTGGGTCATCAGTAAATAAAGTTGAATCTGCATTCAGTTCTTTTCATATTGATGAATCTGATGATTACAATGATAGAAAGTATAAGTACTCTAAAGGGAATCACAGTGGAGCAAGTGAAAGATTTTGCAAAAACATGGAGGAGGTACACAAACTATATGAGGAAATCAGAAAGCAAGAAGAGTTTGAAGTACTATTGGCCAAGAGGTTACCAAGAGGAAAAGGTAAGTACAAAGGAAAGCTACCTTTGAAATGTTTTAACTATGATAGAATTAGACATATGGCTTCTAACTGTCCTGACAAAGAATCTAGTGAAAAGAGAGATTACCGAGATGACAAACAGAAAGATAATCATTACAGAGGACACCGAGACTTTAGGAGAAGAGATAAAAAGACATGCCTAATAGCTGATGAGGAATCTAATGATGATAAATCATATGAAACTGATACAAAGGAAGTTGTTTATGTGGCTATTAAAGATGGATCAGATGAAAAAAGGTATGAAGAAAAAGCTTTAACATCTCATATAAATACTAATGATTCTTGGATCATAGATAGTGGATGCTCACATCACATGACAGGTGATAAACACAAGTTTGTTAAACTAGATGATTATGATGGAGACTATGTAAGATTTGGTAATGATGCACCATGTCCGGTATGAGGTAAAGGATCCATAACACTTCTTGACAATGTGAAATGTAATGATGTTTATTGGGTTGAAGGTTTGAAATACAATTTGTTGAGTATAGCATAGCTAAACAACACAGGTTACCAAATAGAGTTTGAAAAAGGAATTGTCAAAGTTCATGACAAGCATGGAAAGTTAGCTGCTACCGGGACACAAACAAGAGGTAATACATTTCATCTTGACTCAACTCAGAATAATTATCTATATGCAAAGATAGATGATACCTGGTTATGGCATAAAAGGTTTTGTCATGTTAATTTTGATAATCTAATAAAAATAAGTAAGAAGCCCCGAGTAAGAGGTCTACCAAGTCTTGAAAAACCTGAGAATGCTATGTGTCAAGGATGCCAAATGGGAAAGATGACAAGATCAAGCTTTACAAGTAAGTCCTACACTTCTAAGGGAATTTTAGATCTTGTGCATACTGATCTTTGTGGTCCTATGAAAGTTCAGAGTTATTATGGTGATAGATATTTCATATTATTTGTGGATGATTATTCAAGGATGATGTCACTAATGTTTTTAAAAGAAAAATCAGAAGCTTTTCCAATGTTTAAATGGTACAAGGCAAGAGTTGAAAATGAAACAGGAAGACAACTGAAATGTCTTAGATCAGATAGAGGAGGAGAGTTTACCTCTGATGAGTTCAACTTATTCTGCAATGATCATGGTATAAAAAGACAAGTCTCTGCACTGAGAACTCCACAACATAATGGAATAGCTGAGAGGAGGAATAGATCTATTGTGGATTGTGCAAGAACCCTGATGATTGAAAAGAAGGTTCCACAAACATTTTAGAGAGAAGCAATAAGCACAGCAGTTTACACCCTGAACCGTGTACAACTGAAGAAAGGAACTTTGAAGACACCTTATGAAATCTGGTATGATGAGAAACCTAATGTAAGTTATTTTAAAATCTTTGGGAGTAGATGCTATGTTCACAAAGATGATAGAAATGGTAAGTTTGATCAGAAAAATGAAGAAGGAACATTTATAGGTTATTCTTCTAGAAGAAAAGCATTTAAATGTCTGATCAAATCATCTAACAAAGTAGTAGAAAGTGCAAATTTGAAAATTGATGAATTTGCAGAAAGAAATGATGAAGGAAATTCCAAGGAACCAGAAGACTATGATGAATTTATCTATGTTCAACCGAGAAGTCCTACCGAGAAGACTATTGAAGAAAATGAAGAGAATATCCAGTTACCGAGTGATGAAGAAGATCATACAGAGCCTACCGAGCCTGTATTAGCAAAGTGTGTCAGAAGGATTCATGCACCAAGTCAGATTATAGGAGATAAGAATGATCCAGTGATGACAAGGAACAAACTGAGACAGAACCCATGTCTGATATCTGAATTTGAACCGAGGATAGTGAAAGAGGCATTTAACAGTGAAGATTGGATAAATGCTATGACAAAACAGATTGATCAAATTAGGAAGAATGACACATGGACACTGGTCCCAAGACCGAAGGATAAAAATGTAATCGGTACAAAGTGGATTTTCAGAAACAAGCTAAATGAAAAAGGAGAGGTTATTTGGAACAAAGCAAGACTAGTTTGCAAAGGTTATGCCCAAGAAGAAGGAATTGATTATGGTGAGACTTTTCCACCTGTGGCTAGACTTGAAGGAGTAAGAACATTGTTGGCATATGCTGCTTACAAAAATTTCAAGGTATATCAAATGGATGTCAAATTTGCATTTCTGAATGGTATATTAGAAGAAGAAGTTTTCATTGAACAACCTGAAGGATTTGTTGAAGGAGAAAATAATGATCAGGTATGTAAATTGAACAAAGCTTTATATGGTTTGAAAC
Organism: Cryptomeria japonica; assembly: GCF_030272615.1. NCBI lineage: Eukaryota > Viridiplantae > Streptophyta > Pinopsida > Cupressales > Cupressaceae > Cryptomeria > Cryptomeria japonica. The sequence goes on from NC_081406.1 coordinate 266,394,699, forward strand.
AAGCACCTAGAGCATGGTATGAGAGATTGCACTCATATTTGATCAAAATTGGTTTTATAAGAACAAGTGAAAACAGCAATATGTACAAGAAGAATGATGAAAATGGAATACCGATCTCAGCCATATTTGTTGATGATATTATCTTTTGTGGAAATGACTCTCTATGCAAGAACTTTGGAAATGAAATGAGCAAAGAATTTGAGATGTCATTGATCGGTGAGATAAAGTATTTTATAGGTTTACAGATACTGCAAATGAAAGATGAGAGCTTCATTACCCAGTCCAAGTACATAAAGGAAATCTTGAAGAAATTTGGAATGGAGTATTCAAAACTAGTAAGCACTCCTATGACTACCAACTGTAAACTATCAAAGAATGATGAATCTGCATCTGTTGATGAGACACTTTACCGATCTATGATTGGAAAGTTGCAATATGGTGTTCACAGCAGGCCGGATATAGCACATGCAGTCAGTATAGTTGCAAGATTTTCTGCAGATCCCAAGGAAACACACATGATAGCAATCAAAAGAATTTTCAGATACCTAAAAGGCACTGAAGATTATGGCTTAGTATATCAAAAAGGAAATGTCTTTGATTTAAAAGTTTATACTAATGCTGATTGGGCAGGCAACATTGATGATAGGAAAAACACAAGTGGAGGAGCTTTCTTTTTAGGAGAAAAATTAGTGAGTTGGCTTAGCAAGAAACAAGGATGTGTTTCACAGTCAACAGCAAAAGCTGAATATGTTGCCGCAGCACTGAATTGCACCAATATAGCATGGATCAAACAACTGTTGGAAGGCATAAATGAGCAAGTTACCGAGCCAGTAACTATATTCTGTGATAATACTAGTGCCATTAACATTTCAAAGAATCCTGTTATGCACTCTAAGACAAAGCACATCTCTATCAAATATCATTATCTTAGAAAAGAAGTTCAAGAGAAGAAAGTGGTTTTGGAGTATGTTAGCACAAAGGAACAAATTGTAGACATCTTCACCAAGCCACCACCAGGGGACTCTTTTGAGTATCTCAGAAGTCAGTTAGGGGTCCTAACCCTATCTTCCATTCACTGACTGAGTTTGGTGAAAGCATCAATTCGATGACTCTAAAGAATATCTTTTAGGAGTTGATGCTGATTTACACACTTTAGGAGGTTTTCTAAAGGTGTGCAAGAAATAATAACAAGGAACGGGAATTGAAGACAAAATGCTTTGACCAAGACTGAATTGATACATAATAGCATGGAATTCACTTTTCAGCAAAAGAAATTATGTTCTAGTTCTTTACTTTTTGGCATTGTTGTCAAAGGGTGAGAAAACTACCGAATGGGGAGAAGACTACAGGAGAAGTCTGAAGGAGAAGACTACATTTTAGAACCAAGAAGAAGACTAATGACAAAGGAAGAGCATTTCAGAATTTCAGAATCTCACAGCAATCTGAATCAGAATCAATAAAGTCAAATCAATTGGTTTTGCCATCAATGCCAAAGGGGGAGATTGTTGGCATTATAAGAGACAAGTGAGATCATTGGAATTCCAAATACAATGAGAGATTGTTGGCATTTCAATAAGGATATTGAGAAGGTTGTTGATGACTATGGATATAACTGATTAAGGATTTTTACTGTCTTAATATTATTATTTTGTCATTGATGTCAAGAAATTGATTTTTTGACTTAGTATGATGTTGGCATATCTTAAGAAGTATGATTTGATGAGTATAAAGATGTCGGTGAAAGACACAGAAAGAATATGATGAATAAGGGGAGAAATAAGTTATTCAATGGGCAACTATTACCGAGTTAGACAATGATGAGATCATGATGTTTAGATTGTTTTGATATCCTACATATGCTATTATTTGAAAGGATAATACTATACTATGTTACCAAGCAAAGAACCTAGTCGGTAAATCCTAAGGAACCTAGTTGATAAACCCTAAGGTTATCACTATCGGTTAATGAAGGCAGAATGTCTATTGAGTGAAGTTTAGTATTTATCGAGTTGCAACCGAGTAATAACAGAATGCATTGAATGAATAAAAGTATTATTTAATGAAGGAAGTTGATGAGCTGGAGGTGATTAAATGATTGGTAAGCCGTGTATGAAGATTGTTAAAGAATCTATGGCAATGAAAGATCGGCAAGAAGATCTACAACTCAGATTGAACCGCAATACCCTAGCACAAGTTCCAAGGAGAAAATGCAAGTTCCAAGGTGAGGTAAAACGTTTTCAGAATGAAGGATACATTGAACCTGGACAAGACTGAAGATCTGATGGCTATGATTGATCATGGGAAATATGATCAAGGAGATTAAGCGGTTAGAAGATTGTTTATAAATAAGGAATTGTTGATAAACAATGTATGCAGGCAAATGTATGCACAGGGATGCTACATAATGATTACCGAGCATAGAAGCTTGAATACCTATTTTGATAATAGAGTATAGAGCCCAACAGAAGGACAAGATAAGTCCTATGAATAGATTGTATTGAGCAAATAAGAATCTGCTTTAGCATTTTTAGATGTGAAGTTGCAGACATATTTTTATTACTGTTATTTTGTGAAAGTGACAGAAAATCTCTTAACCGAGTAGACTTAACAATCTTATTTGTAAATCCTCTAGCAAGGTGACATTCTTATTGAGTGTTTGAAATCCTTTGACAAGGTCACTTCTAATAAGATGAAGATCCTAGTAGATCTAAGGGAAATCCCTTAACCGGGTCACGTCTAGCAATGTGTTTGTAATCTTTAACAGGATTTTCTTTTAACCGAACATACTCTAGAAGAGTATATTTCTTAGTGGGTCCGAAATCCCACATTGGTTTTTCCCTATTTGGGTTTCCACATTAAATCTAGTGTTATATGTTTTCTGATCTTATATGTTTATGGGTCTGCATGCTTTACTATTTTTTTGATAAGGTTATCGAGGTTGAATCTGTTGTTTTTATGTAAGATTAAGGTTGAATGATTCACACCCCCCCCTCTCATATTGTTAGCTTGGCATCTATACTAATCATACTTGCATCAGAACTATCAAGTTCCCACTGTGGTTTTTCCCTTGATCGGTTTTTCCATGTCAAAAATTTTTGTGTTGTGTGTTGTGCTATTAATCTTCTTATTTGTTATTGTTGCAGTCTATCAGTTTATGTTTTGGAGTTTAATTATCTGAGATCCGATGAAGACTGATTCACCCCCCTCCCTCTTAGCCTTCCTTCTTGATTGTTGCTAATAGTGTTAAGTGATGGCCTGAGTTGGTGGAATTTGTCTTATGGGTTGGTAACTATTGCAATCACTAGATTGAAATTTTTCATTTAGTTATATTTCCCCTAGTGCATTCCTATAGGTAGATCAAATATGATACCTCTTAGTTGCCAAAAAATAGACCTTAGATAGCTTATCTATCTCTTAAGGAGTATGAGTTATCTTCAAAAACAAAGAAATCTAGGGATCTATAGCTTTAAAATATGTTACAATGTTCATGATTTTAGTAGCTATGACATAAAGTGCCCATGACCTCTCGCATAATCTCTAAAAATTAGTGTTGAACAATGTTAAGGGTTTGTTTTGTTGTTTCTCAAATATTTGATTTCTCGATGTTAGTGTTGTTGGGTCTACATATACTCTTAATTAAGCAAGGCATCTTCCAAATCTTGCTAACTAAGGATGGGATCAGAGGGAAGTGTAAGGTATTTCTTATATTCATTCTTATCAAGGGAATATGGGAAGAGTATGTACACTAGATCTTAATGCTCCACATAAGATTTAATTATTGGGTCCTTCAAGGCTTGAATGTGTCCTTGAGTAGTTTTGGGTCCATGGAACTCATACCTAGCACAAAATTTCTCTAAATTCCAAGATAAGTCATGAATCCCCCCAGTGATTATTCCCAAGGTTGAATGATCATGTTCAAAGTATGTCATAGTAGGTGTTGGTAGTGGGTTCATGTAATATTCCTTTTAATTATTTTTTTATTTTTAGCAATAAGAATTACAAAGAAAACACCATAACTCATTAAGGTTACAGAAATAATCCATACAATTGAAAGCAACCCTCCACTTTCTGATCACCGAGAGCCCAACCTGGGAGGGTGAGAGGATACAGTGTTGAGGGGATCATTAGCACCATAAATCAAACTGAAATTACAATGCATGTGCAGCAAGCCATCCCCTTCTGCTTATCCAACAGGATAGAAACTGAACTCTTCGTGGTAAACTAGCCAAGGGAAATAACAAGAAACTAAAACTCAATCATTCTACCGCATATTTCAGTGGGAGGACATTACATTAATCTATCACTCTACCATATATTTCAGTGGGAGGACAATGCATAAAACTTATCACTCAAACACTTATTTAGTTGAAGGACTGAGTACATAAATTGAATTACAAAGCAAGAAGGCGGCTCAGCTAGCCTCTTCCACTTATGCAGTGGGCAAGCAACACATCAAAAATGGTTAGTATTACTACTACTTAACCTTAAAATATAGAAAATAGAGAGACTAAACAAAGAAGTAATGTTGTCCAAGCTGATAAATATTCCCAAGCAAGTGCTAACTCCCCAAAAGGCCCTTCAACAAGAAATTATGAAATTCTAGGAGCGATAACACACAGACCAACAACTTCAAGAAGCTATGACATACTCATATCTCTCTCCAAACTCACCCAAATCACTTCAAATCACTCCCAAATCATTTAATCTACTCACACTTCTAAATGCACACTCAAACACTAACTTGTGGAAATCTGTATTTTTTTACAACAAGCTGGAAATGCACAACCAGCAACACCAAGACACACTAAAATGCATAAAACTCTCTCACAACTAACCTAAATCACTCCAAACCAATCCCAAACTTCTAACATATCAATAATGACCAAGTACAACCAACAAACTAACCTCCAAATATCCCATTCAACTCAACTCACTACCAAATGCCCACACAGAGAAAAACACCAAAGCTAGAAAGTTTGATTTGCAAGATAAAAATGAATACTCAAAGATTATTGTTGAAAACTTACAAATTCCATCACCTGGTACATAGAAAAATAAGGAGCCAATACCCAGAATGATAAAATCGTCTGGCCAAGAGGTATGAGAAAAGAGTGGTTTCAACAACTCTGCACACTAAAAAAACTGAAATTACACACTGAAAATGTCACCAAGAATAAACCACTCATCTAGGTACTATGTCTCAAGTACGAAACTGGCAATACTAGGGAGCCACAGTCCGAAGCTTCAAGTTCAATCGCCAAACTAGCAGCATAACTATGCAATTTTTCAAGATAACCAAAATGAGATCCCAAGGCTCTTATTTATAACTTCTTGCTCCACCAAATTCAAATGCAAATGCACACAAATATGCACAAATTACATGTCGCTTCATTACACTCCAAGGCACCCAACACATTTGAATTTTATTAAACATGTCCCCTCAAAATGGCATCCACTTGTTTCCAACTCCCTAGGCAAAGTTTGAACTTTTGCTAGCTGAACAACTTGCAATATTAAAATAATATAAACATGACATGTTTAATTATTCTCAATGCCACCTGACTAGGGGAAATAATAATATTAGTAGCATATATTTATCATTTTCCCTAAGTCACCTACAACACAATTAATTAGTAATAAAATAATTAAATATTAAACCTTAGGATAAGGAAATAATATTTAGTTCAATAACATATAACTTTTGTAATGATTAACATCAAAATCACGGATGAAGCTATGCGATGAAGACCACTGAACTATGTTGCATCAGGACCTTGTCTGAGACTGGTAAAAATAGAAACGCTCAATACTATCACTTACTAAAAATAGTAAGTCATGAAATACTTCTCTGAAAATCATGATCTTCGCACCTAGAGGAAGAGCTTGGAAAGCTCAGTAAGACAGCATCATCCAAATAGCCAAACCCTAACTTACTAAAAATAATAAGTTCTCACTTCACCAAAGAATCCCATGCATGTTATGCTAACCTAGAGCTCATGAAAAATCTAGAATGAAACCATAGACAGAACTGAAGAATTCCCTCCCAATAAACCCTAGAAAGCTCATGCAGAACTCCACAAAAGTTGGAAACCCAAATTCTCCTTTCCACATAGCCTACGGATCTCTAGAATAGGCCAATGGACCACTGAAAGCACATCATTAAGAAGGGGACATTACAGTACACCTTCCCCAAAATTTCTTGTCCTCAAGCAACTATAAGGTTGGATGCAATAAAATCTCTTCATTTTCCCACCTAGAATCCTCTGCTAGCAAATTTTTCCACTTGATCAAGTATTCCTTGATCATCTTCTCCTCAAAGAACACTCCCTAAAATCAAGGATACCTTTAGGAATCAAAACTAACTCTCCCTCCTCATCAAGCAGAGGTAACTTTGTTGAAGCAACAACATTATGTCCAAGAGCCTTCTTAACGTGAGACACATGAAATACATTATGAATCATGCTGCTTGTCGGAAGTTCCAACTCATAGGCCACTTCTCTAATCCCCTTGTTGACTCTGAAAGGCCCATAAAAATGTGGCTTTAATTTCTCAACTTTACTCTTCTTGAGAGTACACTGTTTATAGGGTTCGAGCCTCAAATAAACCATGTCACCCACCTCAAAGGTGCACTCAATCCGTTATTGATTGTGTGCATGTTGGAGATTGTCCCTCAAGGACCTTAAAATGTCCTAACTTTATTGCATCATATCCTTCACCTAAGGGGTTTTGATATCACCAAATATCAAGTCAGCGAAGCTAGGATCTTCATAACCATATAGGGCCATGAATGGTGACATCTAGATGGACATGTGATAGGAGGAGTTGTAGCAATACTCCCCTAGGTGAATCCATCTCACCCAAGCATTTTGCTGCTCCGAGACACAGTTTCTAAGATATCCTTCCAACCACTTATTCAATATCTTGATCTGCCCATCCATTTGTGGGTGATAACTTGTACTTGGAGTGAGCACAGTACCACATAATCTGAAAATATCCCACCAAAAAGCACTTAGGAACTTGGTGTCCCTATCACTCCCAATGTTCTTTGGCAATCTATGTAACCTGAACACCTCCTAAAAGAACACTTCCACAACTTGATTTGTTACAAATGAGCTAGTGATGGTGAAAAAGTGAGCAAACTTAGTTAGTCTATCCACCACCACATATATACAATCCTTCCCCTGAGCCTGTGGCAACCCAGTGATGAAGTCCATGGATACACTTTCCCATTTTTGACTGGGAATGGGAAAGGGTTGTAACAAACTAGCTGGAAGAGTGTGCTCATATTTGTTTCTTTGACATGTATGGCACTCCTTAATGTACCTCAAGACATCATTTTCCAGCCCCTTCCAAGAAAACATCTCTCGGATCTACCTGTAAGTCTTGAAGTAACCTTGGTGACCACCAAGGGGAATGTCATGGAAAGTCTTCAAAATCTTCTCCTTCAGCTTAGATTCGGCCACAATGAAGATCCTTCCCTTGTATAGAATCAACCCCTCAACCAAATTATTTTTCATCATGAAAAGTACCCTCTATGATGTTTATTGCAAACTAATTTTTAGCATAATCAACAAGCAACAACTCCCTCCAATCAGCAATAAGCTTGCACAGTGAGCTCAAGTAGGGCCTTCAGGACAGAGTATCAACCATAATGTTATTTTTTCCTTTGACATACTTGATATCAATATCATAAGTTTGTAGCTTACTCACCCACTTTTGTGTCCTTTCATTGAACTCTTTCTGGTGCATGAAGTGTTTAAGACTGTTATGATCAGTCTTAACAATGAACTTACTCCCCATAAGATATTGTTTGAACTTCGCAAGGGCATGCATTATGGCAAGCATCTCCTTGTCATATATTGAATATAGCCTTTTAGGTCCTCTCAACTTCCTACTTTCAAATACTATAGGATTCTTGTCTTGCATAAGGACTACACCAACACCTTCTCTTGATGCATCACACTACAATTCAAAAGGCTTGATGAAATCAGGTAGAGCCAAAACAAGGTAGGAGCTCATGATCCCCTTAAAAATGATCAAATATTGTTTGTGCCTTTTCTAACCACTCAAAAGTTCCTTTCCTTGTAAGATCTATGAGGGCGGCAACCAACTAAGAGTATCCCTTCACAAACCTATGATAAAAAGCAAAGACCCAAGAATCCCTTTAAGTGTGTTATGTTCTTAGGAGGAGGCCAATCAATGATAGCTCTAATCTTTCCTAGGTCTACCTTCACACCTTCTACACTGATAATGTGACCAAGGTAGAGCAATTATTTCATTCCAAATTCACATTTGGACTCCTTTCCAAATAGGTACTTGGATTCCAGTATGCTCAGCACTTCATCCAAGTGATGTAATTGCTCCTTCCAAGACTTGTTGAATATGAGTATGTCATCAAAGGATATGAGCACAAACTTCCTCAACTATTTCTAGAATATTTTGTTCATGCATGACTAGAATGTGGTAGGGGTGTTAGTCAACCCAAAGGGCATGACTAGGAACTCAAAATGCCCAAAGTGGCATCTAAAATCGGTCTTCTACACATATGAAGCTCTCATCCTAATTTGATGATGCACCAATCTGAGATCGATCTTTGAGAAGAACACAGCACCATGTAGCTCATCAATTCTTGGGATAGGATATTGATTCTTAATATTTTTTTAATTTAAGGCCCAGTAGTTCATGCACATGTGCATGGTCCCATCCTTCTTTTTACCAAAACCACAACTGAAGAAAATGGTCTCTTGCTTGGCCATATGTAACCCATATTAAGAAGCTCCTAGATTGCTTTCTTGATCTCATCCTTTTTATTCTTGGGGTAGCGGTAAGGAGTAATCATTACCAGTTTTGCTCCTTCTTCCAACTCAATGATATGCTCAGCCTCTCTTTTAGGAAGTCTTTCAGGAGGAGGATTTTAAAACACCTTACTCCTCTTGGTGATCAAAGATTGAATGTCTTTGGGATAGTTTCATTTCTCTTTTGGTGATTTAGAAGGCATGACCTTGATCTCAGGAGATCTATCAAGTGGTGGTTTCCCAAAGACCTTACTTTTTTCTGTAATTGATGCTTGAATGTCTGCAGAGTAGCTACCCTTATCTGCCAAAGGATTTGGCGGTATTATCAAACACTCTGCTACCGACTCCACTTGGTCATGGTGGATCAACATCTCCATCCTCTTCAATGAAACAACTCTAAGTCCTCCATTTAACATTCCTCTCAATACCACCTTCTTCCTATCAGACATCAATTTCAGCTCAATGGTTTGCAAATTTATTGTGATCTCACGAAGAGATCTCAGCCATTGAATCCCAAGGACTACATCATCAGTCCCTCCAATGCTAACTACAAACAAATCATCTCAAATCTCATGGTTTCCCAACTTCATAGACATGTTGAAAATCATTTAGTTGCAATATATAGTGTAGCCATCAGCTACAATGACTTTGAAGCCTTCTACTTCCTCTGCCACTAGCCCCCTCTTTACAACAACTCTCTCATCAATGAAATTATGAGTTTCTCATGTGTCAATGAGAGAAATGACATGATTCTCTCCTATCACACCCCAAACTCTAAAGGACTCATAATTGTGAATGCTCAAGAGTTGAGCAACCACTCTTTTGTCTTTTGACTTGGTTTCAGGCCCTTCAGGAGCCTCTTCATACTCGTTGTCCTCAATTTTAGTCTATTGTTCTGATATTTTAGAATATGATCCAATAGCAATTTGAAGCAAATTTCCCTTCCCATGACACTTATGTCCTGGGGCCCAAGTTTCTCTACAAGAGTAGCAAAGATTCTTCCTCCAGAGCTCTTGATGGAGCTCATCATCCATTCGTGAAGGAAACTTCTTGGTTTGATTTGTAAACTTCTTCTTGTCCTTTCAGAAAGGGAAAGGCATGGACTGAAATTTATTCTTTGGGGCAGCCAACTCCATGGTTCGAGCCTTCTTGATTGCATCAGCAAAGGTGAGTGATTCAAAGGATTTTACCCAACCTTTCAGCAATTCTTCAAGTCCCTCAATAAATAGGACCACTAACTTCTTCTCTAAGATGCTACTAACCATAACTGAAAGGCTTTGAAACTCAATTATGAAAGTGTCCAAAGAACCTTGTTGTTTGAGTTGAGTAAGTTCTCTAAATTTCACCTCCAGGTCCTTGGTATCAAACCTTTCAATGAGTTTGTTGGTGAAATCAACATATGTGATGATCAAGTTATGACCAAGGGTGACCAACCCATGGTACCACCATTCATGGGCAACACCATCCAAGTGCAAAGTGGTGAACTTGATGGCATCTTCTTCAGACATAGGCCTCAAGGATAAATAATTGTCCAACTTTTGCACCCACGCTCTAGTTGTGCTCTTATTGCTTCCATCAAAATATGCTAGAGTCACCCTTCCCAGAGCTTGTTGATAATATCTTGGGGCAGAAAATTTGTTGTCATTCCTCCTTCCTCTCTTCAATTTCTGATTCATGAACTTATCCAAGGTGACAATATCTCGGATCTCTATAGGGAGAGAAGTATACTCCATATAATTGTTCCTTATCTCATCAACTATAGATATCTCAATTTTATCTTGTGGTGCTTCTCTAGGTAGGAAGACAGGTTGCGGAGGTCTTAGAACTGAACCTCCATTGTTGCTCCCATTATTATTCCCATTTCCATTTCCTCCAGAAGCATTAGAAGTGCTAGCCTTCGGTCCATTATTGGGTTGATTAGGGGTCTCAACAACATCCTGGTTAAGTTTGGCCAGCAATTGAGACATCATATCCATCATGGCATTAAACTATCTCTCAGCCTTTTTGTCAGGGGCCTCATTCTATTTTGCAGCCTTCTCTGCCATTAAATCTACTAAATCCATAAAATCCACTTCCTTCCCTCTGTTTCTCAATACCTTTGAAAAGGTATCTTCTTCCAGCACTAAAGGAATATGAAACTATTGTCTCCTTTTTTCTTTGTTGTAGTAATGGACGTCTCTATCACTCATGGAGAACTCTGATCACTCTGAATTTCACATGTTGGTAGGAAAATAGGTTCTAATACCACTATAATATTCCCCTTAATTTTTATTTTTTTTAGCAATAAGAATTACAAAGCAAACACCATAACTCGTTAAGGTTAGAGATATAATCTATACAACTAAAAGCAACCCTCCACTTTCTGATCATTTAGAGCCCAACCTGGGAGGGTGAGAGCATACAATGTTGAGGGGATCGTTAACACCATAAACCAAACTGAAATTACAATGCACGGGAGGAAAGCTAGCCCCTTCTTCTTATCCAACAGGATAGAAACTAACCTCTTGGAGGTAAACCAGCCAAGGGAAATAACAAGAAACTAAAACTCAATCACTCTACCGCGTATTTCAGCGAGAGGACATTACACTAATTTGTCACTCTACCACATATTTCAGCAGGAGGAAAATTCATAAAACTTATCACTCAACCACTTATTAAGTGGGAGGATTGAGTACATAAACTGAAATACAAAGCAAGAAGGCGGTTAAGCCAACATCTTCCACTTATGCAGTGGACAAGTAACTTATCAAAAATGGTTAGTAGTATTACTACTTAACCTTACAATATAGAAAATAGAGAGTTTGAATAGAGAAGTAATGAACTCCAAGTGAATAAATATTCCCAAGCAAGTGCTAACTCCCCAAAAGGCCCTTCAACAAGAAATTCTAAAATTCTAAAAGCGATAACATGCAGGCCAGCAACTTCAAGAAGCTATGACATACTCATATCTCTCTCCAAAATCACCCAAATCACTCCAAATAACTCTCAAATAAAATAATCTACTCACACTCCTAATTGCACACCCAAACACTAACTTTTGGAAATCTATAATTTTTTACAGCAAGCTGGAAATGCACAACCAGCAACACCAAGACACACTAAAATGCATAAAACTCTCTCACAACTCACCCAAATCACTCCAAACCAAGCCCAAACTTCTAATATATCAATAATGACCAAGTACAACCAACAAACTGACCTCCAAATACCCCATTCAACTCAACTCGATACTAAATGCCCACACAGAGAAAAAATGCCAAAGCTGGAAAGGTCGATTTAAAAGATAAAAATGAATACTCGAAGATTAGTGATGAAAACTTACAAATGACATTGCCTAGTACATAGAAAATAAGGAGCCAATAACCAGAATGATAGAATCGCCTGGCCAATAGGTATGAGCAAAGAGTGGTTTCAACAACTCTGTGACCAACAACCAGAAAACACTCCACACACTGAAAAAATTGAAATTACACGCTAAAAATGTCACCAAGAATACACCACTCAGCTAGGTACTATGTCTCAAGTATGAAACTGGCAACACTAGGGAGCCACATTCCGAAGCTTCAAGTTCAATTGCCAAACTAGCAGCATAACGATGCAATTTTTCAAGATAACCATAATGAGAGCCCAAGGCTCTTATTTATAACTTCTTGCTCCACCAAATGCAAATGTAAATGCACGCAAATATGCCCAAATTACATGTCACTTCATTACACTCCAAGGCACCCAACACATTTGAATTTTATTAAACATGTCCCCTCAAAATGGCATCCACTTATTCCCAACTCCCTAGGCAAAGTTCAAACTTTTTTTAGGTGAACAACTTGCAATATTAAAACAATATAAACATGACATGTTTAATCATTCTCAACGCCACTTGACTAGGGGAAATAATAATAGTAGTAGCATATATTTATCCTTTTCCCTAAGTCACCCACAACACAATTAATCAGTAATAAAATAATTAAATATTAAACCTTAGGATAAGGAAATAATATTTAATTCAATAACTTATAACTTCGGTACTGATCAACATCAAAATCAAGGATGAAGTTGTGCGACGAAGACCACTGAACTGTGCTACATCAGGACCCTATCCGAGACTACTAAAAATAGAAATGTTCAATACTTTGCCACTTACCAAAAATAGTAATTCATGAAATACTTCACCAAAAATCATGATCTTTGCACCCAGAGGAAGAGCTTGGAAAGCTCAGTAAGACGGCATCATCCAAATAGCCAAACCTTAACATACTAAAAATAGTAAGTTCTCACTTCACCAAATAATCTCATGTATGTTATGCTACCCTGGAGCTCATGAAAACCCTAGAAGGAAACTATAGATAGAACCGAAGAATTCCCTCCTAATAAACCCTAGAAAGATTGTGCAAAACTCCACAAAAGTTGGAAGCCCTAATTCTCCTTTCCACATAGCCTACGGGTCTCTGGAATAGGCCAATGGATCATTGAAAGCACATCATTGAGAAGGGGACATTATAGTTCACAAGTGCATTTTGAATTAACAATGGGATGACAGCAACTTGGAACATTGGTTGTAAGGAAGGTGTTGTTTGCTAAGCTTTTCCTTTATTTCCCCTTGGTCTAGTAGCATGTCCTAATTCTAAAAACTCTCCCTTGTTAGGTGTAGACCTCAAGCTTCATTCAAATCACTCTGGGGAGAAATATGTTATACGCTCCATCTTATTCACACCCTCATAATGCTAATTTTGTTGATGGGCCTTTTGAAACACTCAACAAAGACTAAGTATATCTACTTAGACTCTCCTAAAAAAGGTACAAACAAGGATATTTCAAACCTCACAAGGTCTCTTTGGTTGGGTAACAACATTGCAAAAATAGCTAAGTGCTCATATGGCCAATTTAACAAAGGACATACTGGTTGCAAGCTGAAAGTATATTTTTTTCTAATTTAATTCTTAAACCTAATGGATTAAAAGAAGTAGAAAAAGATGAAATACGGTAACAAGAAAATGAATGATCGATATAGTATGTAACCAGCATTATCAAAAAAATCCAATAAGCATTGTGTATATGAGTCATTTAACATGTTAGAACTAGAAACTCAAACATGAAAATGAAATCAAAATCCAAAATATAGATTTTTTTCCTTTTCACACATTCATTTTAACCTCAAACACCATTATGCATGCATAGATTGATTTATAAATGGATATGCTTGATAAACTTCTAGTCTATCTTGGGTTAAGGAAGATGTAAGAAAGTAATAATACTAGACATTCACAAGAAGTATCCCATCATATTTTATACCACAAACTCCATTACATTATCCTTTGAAACATAGTAATAAATCACTAATATTTTAGTTCACAACATTCACAAAATACTCCTAAGACTATAAATGCAAAAAGAATTACAAGATAACAGTTATAGGAGAAGATATCAAAATTAGGACCTTAAATCTACAATTCTTTGACCCTCAAAATGAATTACAAGATAACAGTTATAGGAGAAGATCTCAAAATTAGGATCAAATCCTACCAAAACCCCTACCTTCTAGAGAGTATAGAAAAGACTATAAGTTCGCAACCCAAAAAGGACAGGTAGATCTACAAAAATCAAGAATGAAGAATTGTCATGTGTTGGAATTGGTACTTAAAATATGAACTTTCCAAAAGAGGATATTTGGGACTGCACTTGAACTGAAACATGTAATTCTCACGCCAAGGGAAAGAAATGAGAATTGCTCATAGAAAAGAAACTTTTTAATTCAGACTATGTCTTATTATAGAGTTTGTGGTGCAACCACTTGGTGTAGATGACGTTACTAAATTAGAACTAGGAGTTAGCTCATTTTACCTTCAACTTGCCATATGTAGCCACCAGGAAACTGTGGGCATTACAATGGTTTGTTGGTATGAGGATACTGAGAAGGCTGTTGGAGATTGATGATATAATTGATAAAGGATGATTACTATCTTAATAATATTATTTTGTCATTGATGTCAAGAAATTGATTTTTTGATTCAGTATGATGTTGTCATATCTTAAAAAGTATGTTTTGATGAGTATAAAGATGTCAGTAAGTGACACAGAAAGAATGTGAAAATGAAGGGGAGTAATAAATTATTCAATGGGCAACTATTACTAAGTTAGACGGTGATGAGATTATGTAATTTTGATTGCTTTGATATCCTATATATGTGTATTCAAAGACTGATTAAGAAGGAGAAAAGATCTCATGCAATAGATGAGTAAAGGTTTGATACTGTTCTATTTTACCGAGCAAAGAGCCAGTTGGTAAACACCAAAGTTATCGTTGTCAATTAAAGAGGAAAGAAGTTACCGAGTGGCAAGCAAAGCTACCGAGTAAAGTTTAGAATTAACCGAGTATCAACCAAGCAGTAACAGAATGCATTGGATGAATAAATACATTATTAAATGAAGGATGCCAATGAGTTAGAGATTTATAGATGACTGGTATGTCGTGCAAGAAGTTTGTTAAGGATCAATGGCAATGAAAGTTCAAGAGTTAGATCAATAGCATAGATTGAACGGTCTTAACCGTGCACAAGTACCAAGGAAGGAACACAAGTTCCAAGGCAAGATAAAACGTTTTTCAGTTCACAGGATTCAATGAAACTAATCAAGTTTGAAGATCTGATGGCAAAGGTTAATCATGGGAAATATGATTAAGGAGATTAAGCAGTTAGGAATTTCTTAAATAAGGAAAATTTGGTGAACAATACATGTGGGCAAAATAGAAGAACAGTGATGCTACTGAAGAGATTACCGAGTACAGAAGATTGAAGATCTGATCGAAGAACAGATTGAGAAGCCCAGCAAGGATGGAGATAAGTCTTATGACAAGATTATTTTGAGCACATAGAGTCTGCTTTAGCATTTCAGATGTGAAGTTGCAGATATATTTTATTATTGTTATTTATTTTTGTAAGTGATAGAAAATCTCTTAACCGAGTGGACCTAACAGTCTTATTTCTAAATCCTCTAGCAAGGTAACATTCTGAATGAGTGTTTGAAATCCTTTGACAAGGTCACTTCTAAATAAGTGCAAGATTCTAATAGATCTAAGGGAAATCCCTTGATCGGGTCACATCTAGCAATGTGTTTATGTAATCTGTAACAGGATTGGCTTTTAACCTAGCATACTCTAGAAGAGTATATTTTCTTTGTGGGTCTGAAATCCCATAGTGGTTTTTCCCTATTTGGGCTTCCATGTTAAATCTGGTGTTAAATGTGTTTTGATGTTGTAAGTTTATCAGTTTATGATTTTAAATGATTTACGGTCATAGTTGCATATCAAGTAAGTTCTACCAAGGTTGATTCAGAAAAGAATTTGCAATTGTGAGCTTATCTAATTCACCCCCCCTCCCCTCCTATCATCTAACTAACAATTGGTATCAGAGCTTAGTCCTCTAAAAGAAAATTTTAAAGGAACTTGAGGCAAGATCTGAAGATTTATAAAAGGGATGCACCAAAGTTGAACAAGTCAAGTTTCTCCACATGGTAGAAAAGGATGAAGTTGCACTTATCAGGAATTGGAGAATATGCAACATATTATCTGGAGAATGATTACACTGCACCTAGCACCTACCCTATGACAATGGAAGAAATAAAGGCAAAGAAAGAACATATTCAAGCTATTATTGAAATAACATCAGCATTGATCGACTCAGAGTTTAATGATCTAGAAGGTTGTAATGATGCCAAAGCTATGTGGAATATTCTTATATCTGTGTATGGTGGTGATGAACATGTTCAAAGAGAAAAAGTAGATAGTCTAAGAGGATAAATTGAATCCATGAGAATGAATGAAGGTGAGAACATAATCCAATATAGTACAAGGTTAAAGGAAACTGTCAATCAAATCAAAGGAGCAGGAGGAACTATTGAAGAAAAGGATGTAACAAGTAAGTTGTTGAGAACACTTCTACCTGCTTATGTCATTCGTGTCTCTGCAATAAATGAATTAAGGTTTGTACCAAACATGTGAGTCTCTTTGGATGCTACTATCGGTAAGCTACATGCTTTTGAGTTAAGTAATTTTGATAATAGTGGGTCTCTGATAAACAAAGTTGAATCTGCATTCAGTTCTTTTCATCTTGGTGAATCTAATTATTACAATGATAGAATGTATAAGTATACTGAAGGAAATCATAGTGGAGCAAGTGAGAGATTTCGCAAAAACATGGAAGAAGTACACAAACTATATGAGGAAATCAGAAAGCAAGAAGAGTTTGAAGCATTATTGGCCAGAAGGTTACCTAGAGGCAAAGGTAAGTATAAAGGAAAGTTACTTTTGAAATGTTTTAACTATGATAAAATTGGACATATGGCTTCTAACTATCCTGACAAAGAATCTAGTGAAAAGAGAGAATACCGAGATGACAGACAGAAAGACAACCAATACAGAGGACACTGAGACTTCAGAAGGAGAGATAGAAAGACATGCCTAGTAGCTGATGAGGAGTCCAATGATGATAAATCTGATGAGACTAAGATAGAGGAAGTTGTATATGTGGCTATCAAAGATGGATAAGATGAAGAAAGGTATGAAGAAAAAACCTTAATATCACACATAAATAATAATGATTCTTGGATCATAGATAGTGGATGCTCACATCACATGATAGGTGATAAACACAAGTTTGTTAAATTAGAAGATTATGATGGAGGTTATGTAAGATTTGGTAATGATGCACCATGTCTGGTGAAAGGTAAAGGTTCTATCACACTTCTTGACAATGCTAAATGTGATGATGTATTTTGGGTTGAAGGTCTAAAATACAATTTGTTGAGTGTAGCATAGCTAAACAATACAGGATACTGAATAGAATTTCAAAAAGGAATTATCAAAGTTCATGACAAACATGGAAAGTTGGCTGCTACCGGGACTCAAACAAGAGGTAATACATTTCATCTTGACTCAACTCTAAACAATTGTCTGTATGCAAAAATAGAAGATACCTGGTTATGGCATAAAAGTTTTTGTCATGTAAATTTTGTTAACCTGATCAAAATAAGTAAGAAACACCGAGTAAGAGGTCTACCGAGCTTGGAAAAACCTAAGAATGCTATGTGTCAAGGATGCCAGATGGGTAAGATGACAAAATCAAGCTTTACAAGTACGTCTTACACTTCTAAAGGAATTTTAGATCTTGTGCACACTAATCTTTGCAGTCCTATGAAAGTTCAAAGTTATTATGGAGATAAATACTTCATGTTATTTGTGGATGATTACTCAAGGATGATGTCAGTTATGTTTTTAAAAGAGAAATCAGAAGCCTTTCAAATGTTCAAATGGTATAAGGCAAGAGTTGAAAATGAAACATGAAGACAGTTGAAATGTCTAAGATCTGATAGAGGAGGAGAATTCATTTCAGATGAATTTAACTTATTTTCCAATGATCATGGTATAAAGAGACAAGTGTCTGCACCGAGGACACCATAGCAAAATGGGATAGCTGAAAGAAGAAACAAATCTATTGTAGATTGTGCCAAAATATTGATGATAGAAAAGAGAGTACCTCAAACATTTTGGAGAGAAGCAATAAGCACTGCAGTTTACACCCTGAACCGAGTACAACTGAAGAAAGGAACTATAAAGACACCGTATGAAATCTGGTAAGACAAGAAACCAAATGTAAGCTATTTTAAAACATTTGGAAGTAGATGTTATATTCACAAAGATGACAGAAATGGAAAATTTGATCAGAAAAGTGAGGAAGGAACATTTCTTGGTTATTCCTCTAGGAGTAAAGCATTTAAATGTCTGATCAAATCATCTAATAAAATAGTGGAAAGTGCAAATGTGAAAATTGATGAATTTTCAGAAAGGAATGATGAAGGGAACTCCAAAGAACCAAAAGATTATGAAGAGTTTGTATATGTACAACCGAGCAGTCCTACCGAGAAAGTCAATGAAGAAAATGAAGAAAATACTCAGTTACCAAGTGATGAAGAAGATCATACAGAGCCTACCGAGCCTATATTAGCAAAATATGTTAGAAGAAATCATGCATCAAGTTAGATTATAGGAGATAAGGATGACCCAGTTATGACAAGGAACAAACTGAGACAGAACACATGTTTGATATCCGAGTTTGAACCGAGGATAGTAAAAGAGGCATTAACCAATGAAGATTGGGTGAATGCTATGACAGAAGAGATTGAACAAATCAAGAAAAATGAAACATGGACACTGGTCCCAAGACCGAAAGAGAAAAATGTAATCGGTACAAAGTGGATTTTCATAAATAAGCTAAATGAAAAAGGTGAGGTCATTTGGAATATAGCAAGATTAGTTTGCAAAGGTTATGCTCAAGAAGAAGGAATAGACTATGGTGAGACTTTTGCACCTGTGGCAAGACTTGAGGGAGTAAGAACATTGTTGGCATCTGCTGCTTACAAAAATTTCAAGGTATATCAAATGGATGTTAAATCTGCATTTTTGAATGGTATACTAGAAGAAGAAGTTTATATTGAATAGCCTGAAGGATTTTTTGAAGAGAAGAATAAAGATCAAGTATGTAAGTTGAACAAAGCTTTATATGGCCTAAAGCAAGCACCTAGAGCATGGTATGAAAGGTTACACTCTTACTTAATAAAGATTGGATTTATAAGGACTAGTGAAAATTAGCAACATGTATATGAAGAATGATAAGGAGAATGGAATACTGATGTCAGTTATATTTGTTGATGATATTATTTTTTGTGGAAATGATTCTTTATGCAAGAACGTTGGAAATGAAATGTGCAAATAATTTGAGATGTCATTAATCGGTGAAATAAATTATTTTATAGGTTTACAAATTCTGCAAATGCGACATGGGATTTTCATTACTCAATCCAAATATATAAAGGAAATCCTGAAAAAATTTGGAATGGAGGATTCTAAACCTGTAAGTACTCCTATGACTACTAATTGTAAACTATCAAAGAATGATGAATCTGCATCTATTGATGAGACACTTTACCAATCTATGATTGGAAAGTTGCAATATGTAGTTCACAGCAGGCCTGATATAGCACATGCAATAGGTATAGTTGCTAGATTTTCTGCAAATCCCAAAGAAACCCATATGACAGCAATCAAGAGAATTTTCAAATACTCGATAGGCACTGAAGATTATGGTTTACTATATAAAAAGAGGAATGATTTTGACTTAAAAGTCTATACTGATGCTAATTGGGCAGGAAATATTGATGACAGGAAAAGCACAAGCGATGGAGCTTTCTTTTTGGGAGAAAGACTAGTGAGTTGGCTTAGCAAGAAACAAGGATGCATTTCACAGTCAACAGTTGAAGCTGAATATGTCATTGTAGCATTGAATTGTACCAATATAGCATGGATCAAACAACTGTTGGAAGGTATGAATGAGACAGATACCGAGTCAGTAACTATATTTTGTGATAATACTAGTGCTATTAACATTTCAAAGAACCCGATAATGCACTCTAAGACAAAGCATATCTCTATAAAGTATCATTATCTAAAAGAAGAAGTTCAAGAAAAGAAAGTTGTGCTGGAGTATGTTAGCACAAAGGAACAAACAGCAGACATCTTCACAAAGCCATTGCCAAGGGACACTTTTGAGTATCTCAGAAGCAAGTTAGGGGTCCTACCCCTATCTACTACTCACTGACAGAGTTCGGTGAAAGCATCAATTCTATGACTCTACAGAATACTATTTGTGAGTTGATGTTGATTTACACACTTTAGGAGGGTTTTCTAAAGTTGTGCAGGAATTAGTGAATGAAGACAAGCTGCTTTGATCAAGACTAAGATGATACATTTGTATATGTTTTAATTACAAGGAAATTACTTCACAGGGGAAGTAATCATGAATTGGTTTTACTTTGGGCATTGTTGTCAAAGGGGGAGAAGACTAATGACTGGGGGAGAAAATTTCAGGAGAAGTTTACAGCTCAAGGATAACAGGAGAAGAATTACAGTAGTCTGAATCAATTGGAATAAATCAAGTTGGTATTGCCATCAATGCCAAAGGGGGAGATTGTTGGCATTACAATGGTTTTTTGGTATGAGGATATTGAAAAGGTTGTTGGAGATTGATGATATAATTGATAAAGGATGATTACTGTCTTAATAATATTATTTTGTCATTGATGCCAAGAAATTGATTTTCTGATTCAGTGTGATGTTGCCATATCTTAAAAAGTATATTTTGATGAGTATAAAGATGTCGGTAAGTGACATAGAAAGAATGTGAAAATGAAGGGGAGTAATAAGTTATTCAATGGGCAACTATTACCAAGTTAGACTGTGATGAGATTATGTAATTTTGATTGTTTTGATATCCTATATATGTGTATTCAAAGATTGATTAAGAAGGAGAAAAGATCTCATGCAATAGATGAGCAAAGGTTTGATACTGTTCTATTTTACCGAGCAAAGAGCCAGTCGGTAAACACCAAAGTTATCACTGTCAGTTAAAGAGGAAAGAAGTTACCGAGTGGCAAGCAAAGCTACCAAGTAAAGTTCAGAATCAACCGAGTATCAACCAAGCAGTAACAGAATGCATTGGATGAATAAATACATTATTAAATGAAGGATGCCAATGAGCTAGAGATTTATAGATGATTGGTATGTCGTGCAAGAATTTTGTTAAGGATCAACGGCAATGAAAATTCAAGAGTTAGATCAACAACACATATTGAACGGTCTTAACTGTGCACAAGTACCAAGGAAGGAATACAAGTTCCAAGGCAAGATAAAACATTTTTCAGTTCGAAGGATTCAATGAAACTAATCAATTTTGAAGATCTAATGGCTAAGGTTAATCATGGGATATGTGATTAAGGAGATTAAGCAGTTAGGAATTGCTTAAATAAGGAAAAGTTTGTGAAAAATACATGCGGGCAAAATAGAAGAACAGTGATGCTACTGAAGGGATTACCGAGTACAAAAGATTGAAGATCTAATCGAAGAATAGGTTGAGAAGCCCACCAAGGATGGAGATAAGTCTTATGACAAGATTATTTTGAGCACATAGAGTCTGCTTTAGCATTTCAGATGTGAAGTTGCAGATATATTTTATTACTGTTATTTATTTTTGTAAGTGACAGGAAATCTCTTAACCGAGTGGACCTAACAGTCTTATTTCTAAATCCTCTAGCAAGGTAACATTCTGAATGAGTGTTTGAAATCCTTTGACAAGGTCACTTCTAACAAAGTGCAAGATTCTAATAGATTTGAGGGAAATCCCTTGACCGGGTCACATCTAGCAATGTGTTTATGTAATCTGTAACAGGATTGGCTTTTAACCGAGCATACTCTAGAAGAGTATATTTTCTTTGTGGGTCCAAAATCCCACAATGGTTTTTCCCTATTTGGGTTTCCATGTTAAATCTGGTGTTAAATGTGTTTTGATGTTTTAAGTTTATGAGTTTGAATGATTTACAGTCATAGTTGCATATCAAGTAAGTTCTATCAAGGTTGATTCATAAAAGAATTTGCAATTGTGAGCTTATCTGATTCACCCCCCCCCTGTCATCTAACTAACAGAAACTTAAACGAAATAATCTATTGAGAAAATAAAAGAATATGCTTTCTAATTCAAAATTTGTGGTTTGTTTTTTATTCTTGTTTTTATACTCTTTGTAACTTACTAAGCAATAATCCAGTGACCCTTGAGTGATTTTGTCCACCCAATTGATTCTAAACTTGGCCACCCTCACAACTTCTTTCAATTTATTCACAACATCTTCTAGGGCAGCCACAATCTTGTTTGTTTGTTCTACTCATTCTTGCAACTTCCCTTTCCTCCTAAGACATTTGGTATACTTGCAAGGCCAAGAAAAAAAATTACTAACATAAAATCAATCCTTAGAAATTTATCATCTAATTAGATTTTACCTTCCCCGAGAGTTTGGCCTATTTTGGGATTTCAAGTTTGTAGGAACCTGGGAACTGAAAAATAAGGTGGGTTTTGGGAGGATGGTTACTCTCAAGATTTTGTCTTCTTTTCCACTTGGGGTACAAGATCCCAAGATGATAAGTCTATCGCTCCAATTTTGGGGTCAGGGGATTAAATCCTCATGAGTGACCAACATTGAGAGTCTTCAGTCTTTATAATTATTGGGGTTCAAAATTCCAAAGAAGACCTTCTTTTATATGAGTAAGAACCCCAAGAAGTAGAGTTTTGGGTTCTCTAAGACTCATTGGACCTTGGTCTTCATCATCCTTTGGATCCCAAAATTCTAGAAGATATTAAGTTTCTACTAAGTGTCGGTTTTGAGATTTTGGGAATCCAAAAACTAAATGATCCCATGTTCTTGGATTGCCTCAAAGTTTGAAGTCTTGAAAGGATTTTTTGTTTAGTTCAACTCTAGAGTTTGGCGAACCAAGATTTTTCAAGAAAAAAGATTAAATTTTGACGGATTCATGGGGTCCAAAATCCTAAATTAAAGTTTCTCTTTAAAATTGATTGTGGGCTTCAAGGTTTTGGGCATTCGAGAACTAAGATAACCTAAGTCTTTAGTCACCTTGGAGTCATAGATCCCAAAATGATATTTTCTTAAGGCAACATTTGGACTTTTGAGTTTTGGGAACTTGGCATTGTTGTATTTATTGTTTGTTGGGTTCTCCAAAATTTGAAATCCCAAAATATTAAGGCATAAACAATACTTTTGATTCTTTGAGACACAAGATCCCAAAGCATGTCTTTTAATACTTCATCGATTAAGACTAGTGTGATCTTGAGGATTCAGGATCCGAATGGTTTTTGTTCTTTGAGGCATGAGGTTTGTCAAGGCTCCTAGTGTCCAAGGTTCTGAAGTGAGGACTATTTACAACACTTGGCATAGAAAGGAAAACCTTAAAGATTAATCTCTTGATACAGAAAGGTTAGGGCACACCAACACAATGTGGGGGCTTAGATTTTTTACTAATCATTCATGATTTTGAGGGCTCAATTATCATGACAAGAGTGGGATTGAAGGTCCAGGGCACAAATAGCGGACTGAGATCCAAATTTTGAATCCTTAAGGGTAAAATCCTTATTCCTAAACTATGAAAGCCATAAAACCCTAACCTAAGCAGAGCAAACCAAATAAACAGAAAGAATGAAACAAGAAAGCAAGAACACAAAAGAAACAATTAAAGAAATGGAGAAATGGAGAAATAATTGACCTTTGGAACACAAGAACAAAGAACAAAGGAAGGGCACACCATAAAATAAAATCTGCAATGGTTGAGCATTCAAATTGAGCTAGGATCATGCCAATAACTAGTCGCAAAAAAGTTGTCAATTGGGGTACTCATGGGCTCTCTAAATATAGGGTGAGTTCAAAATGAGCCAAATTTAGGCTTAAATACTCACCTTTTCAATGTCATTAGTGCAGCCATATTGGTTCAAGATACACGAGGTTGCAGAGTCAAGAGTTTTGAAGGCCAACACACAAGCACAATGGGAATCAAGGTTTGGGGAACTGGGAAGAACAAGAACCAAACTCTAGAAATTCTTGAGAATTTGAAATCCCAAAAAACAACACAAAGAAAGGAGAAAGTTGGGGTCACAAGACCTGAAAGAACCTTAGGTTCCTTCAGTGTCTAAAACCCTAAACAAAAAGAGAAAAAAAAGAAAACAAGGGAAAACCAAGAGAAAGAAAAGGAAACAAAGGATAAAAAGCAAAGGAAAGAAAGGGGACCTTATTTTGTCAAAAAAAATGTAGGGATGAGTATGCAGGGCATAACAATTCTATAAAATGTGAAGGCATTTTCATGTGTAGGTGTTGTGTAGCTATGGAGAGAATATGTTTGTAAAGAGAAACTCTATAAAATTTGTAATCTTTTTTCAAAGGATAATAGAGATCTGAAGTATTGTTCAAATATGCTTATTGTAATGAATTTCTTCTAAAATAATGATATGAATAAAAACTTCTAAATTTGGTTCTCCTACTTAATATTGTGTGTTCTTTGAAAGAAGTATAAATTTGAAGAAAAATAAAGAAATTTTATTTGCACATTTGTTGCAAGATTTGCAAATTTAATTAGTCCATCTTTGAAGAGGGTGTTAAATATTTTTAAACATTGATTGGAGTGTGCATTGTTTGTAGAAGATTAGTAAGTAGAATCACTTTCAACAAATCAAATTGTGGGTTTAAATCATTGTAAAGTAGCGACATATTGTTGCTCAACCCTAGAGACCAATTTTGTTAAAGTACAAGATTAAATCAAGTTCTAGACTCTTTGATCTTAGAATATAGGCACTAATTTTTCCAACACTCTTATCCACATAAATATTTAGAATGAAAAATCACACTTTAGTGTTGCATGTTATAGTTTAGACTTTTCCATTATACGTGAATCCAATATTATAAATCTACTAAATCCTTAGAGAGGTTATTATTATTGTTTATTTCTAGAGAATTTTTGTATGGTGATGTTATATTAATGTCCAATAATTAAGGGTAATAGTAAAATTGATATTGTGAAATTGTTTTAAAATCCTTGTTTAAATACATGAACAAACTATCTATTATTTAAATCCAATAATATTTGATGTGCAGTTCCCTAGATTTTGTAGAGCTTGAAGTGCTAGAGAGAGGTATCCATCTATCATTCATTGTCTTGTCTTCTTAGTATCTTGGACATAAATATTGAGAACTTCTCAAAGATCATTAATAACAGGTTGGAGAACCAACACGACACATTCATAAACTTGTATGTAATTATTAGAGACTATGAGACTACTATGGATAAGGACCTCAATAGAAAGTTAGCGAATTTTTCCTTAGGTTGTACTCAATCCTATAAAAGATGAATTATCACCTACCTAACATATAAATTCAAAGGTTTTTGTGGGTAATTTCATCTCATCTATCTTAGAAAAATAATGTTCCAAAAGTACAATGCATTTGCAGACTTGTGCATGATGCTTAGAGACTATGAGACTAATATGGATAAGGTTATCAAAGGCCTCTACAACTCCAACACAATAATAAAATCACAAAATCCTATAAGAAACCATTTTCAACCAATAACAATTAATGAAAGAGATTGAAAACAATATCCATAACCATCCCCCATCATCCACCACATCTCCTCTCATACCATCATCCCCTTCTTTTATTGTAGTCTCTCATTGACGTGGCCCCCTCATCAATTTACTAAACTTTTGGATTCATATTCAATGCTCATAGCTCAATCATTTCATAAAACCTTCTACAACTTCCTCTTATTTGACCTCTAGATGCCTCTCTTCTTCCTAGGAACTATGACGGCAATGCATTTTCCAATAGTATAGGGTCCCCAACCATGACACTAAAAGATGTATAGATTTGAAGCATAAGATATAAAATTAATAGATAATAACCCCATTAATCTTAATGGCATCAATGGCAAAGGTAACTCTTCCATACTACTACACCACCAAAATCTCTAAATATTCACAATCCTCCTTCCTTTCTACTTAAACAATATTAACCATATAGATAACCCATCTTCTCTAACTAATGACATGATGCTTTCATTTAAGGACATGATTAACATGATAGAGGAACAAATAAATGATGAGGATTATACATCTCCTAGTTCATCCACAAACATTCTTGTGATCACATTTATAGATGACAAAAGATTAGATACAATTATCATAGACCCTTGTACATTGTTGGTATTCATAAAATATTCTTTGAGAGGATTTTAATGGATCCTACATGCTTTTTCAATAACATCACAAAGGATTACTTCTAAATATTCAAGTTCATCATGAATCATATCCTAACTTGGGTGTAGCCATGATATGTACAATAAGACAAATGTAGAAACATTAGGAAGTATTATTCAAGACATTGTGATTGTTCCTATGACTATGGAGGTCCTCTTTCACATTACATTTTTTATATACTTTTACATTCTTCTAGGAGGGCCATGGTTGCAAGCATACAAAGTCATTCCATCAATCATACACCATATCTTATGTTTCTTGATAGAGATATAATACTAAAAAAACTTAATCCAACTTTAAGCCTATTTTCATCATAGATCATTTCATTCATAATCCTATGAGTGCTCCTCATCACCAACATGACATGATGTTTAATGAATACACAAACATAGTGATCCTAACTATAGAAATGTTAACTCTCCAAACATTAATTTAACCACACCTATAATTGGCTACAATATCACAATAAATCATACACCTAACATTTGTCATCCTTCTTCACCATATCCCCATTCCTTGTCCATTGACCCTTATCATTTGCATCAACCTAAGGGCCGCCCTTATCCTCCCATAGTTCATTCTTAATTTTAGGTAGAGGCTTGCACCCAACCTCTTTCACATCCCCTTACCTCCTCACTAATCAATGACTCCATTGTCATATTATAAAAATTATTCACAACATTCTCCTACCTACCCCACCTTAGTTTTGTTCTCATCCTCCTACTAGACCACCCCTCATGATTCATCTTATTCCCCCATCACATTCACCCCCTCCCACTACCAATCCATCTATATCCAAGAGGCCCTTCCTTTTACCTTGTTGATGTGTTTTTTATGCACATACGAACACAGAATAAAATACCAAGATATCTTATCCTCTTTAACAAAATATCTCAAATGCTATTCTTCGCGATCAAATGAGACAACTCCAAGGTTACGAAATCTCAGGTCTTGACTCGTGGATAAGCTCAATGGTTGATGTGATATGTCGGAATCACAAGGGGACTTATGTTGTACATGAATGCTTGAATACTTGGATGTTGTTGGAACTTAGTTTTAACTCATCTAAAAAAGAAAGATCAAAAGGAAAAGGTTTAGGAATTCTATTCTAAAGCCTAGAATGCAAGAAAAAGGTGTGATTTATTGGAATCCTACTAGGCAAGGCCTCACCATCAAGTCGAACAATTTGACACAAGCTTAGTGCAATCATCTAAGGTATAATTCAAAGATGTTCAAATTATTACCATCAAACATTGATTGCCATTGAAGTTAATGCATAAACAATGGATGTATAATAATTGAAGTTAAACTCATATAGAAATTTCAGTTGACCATGCAAGGTACACTTACAATCAATAAGAGGCTAGTGGTATGGACTAATGGATTCCACACAAATGCATTCAAATTCTTTCATTCAATCTAACAAAACTTGAAAGAAAATTCTATTCTAAAATTGTAATCTAACTTGGAGGAATTGAGAAACACAAGTGCATACAACACGTAAACAAAAATCACCATCAATTCAAATAATGACTTATATTCAAATTTGCAGCATATACTGACAATTCTCAAAAATTTCTCCCTTACAAATGAGAGGCAACAGGGTTTATATAGAGATCTCATTACAATGAATGGCTTGGATTGATTCAAGCTCAATGGCTAAGATCCCAAGATAGAAACCCTAATTAGGGTTTGTTACAGCCACTGCTACATTGGCCAATGAGAGATGAGGGTAGGTATGATAAATAATATTTTATGTAGTGTCATGTGTCACCTATTCCCTCCTTGAATGAATGTTGACTTGGTACACTTTAATTGAACGAATGGTGACTATAAGGATGTCACCTCAACTTGCCTCATAGACTTAATCAATTTGCCTTGAACATCCTTCATGATACTTGGAATTCCTTATGATTCTTTACATTCCATCATTATGTTAGGGAATTCCATGAACTGTACCCTTCTTGTGTTTGAAAATTTTTCCCAATCTTGGAATCTTGAGATATTTCCTTCCTTGGCGCTCTTTCATGTTGAAATCCCTTAATGTAGTTCATGATTTCTCGATGTGAAATCCTTTGTGCTCATGTCTTGAACATGCTTTCCTTCATTTTTTCACCATCATGGTGAATCTTTCTTCATGTTTGAGATAGTCCTCATCTTCATCTTCTGGAATCTTTGTCTTGAAATCCCCTTCCAATCTTTGAAGTGCTAATCTTCCTTATCCGCATTGTTCGAGTTTCCTTGCAATATGCATTTCACTTGCTTGTCATCTTAGATTTGATCCATCATCATTTGTTGCCTTGAAGTGTTGATCTTCCCCATCCACACTGTGTGCATCCTCCTTTGATCATCATGCATCTTTTCCTCGTAGTAGACTTGCAAAACAAACAAACATTCAATCAAAACCCTATTTGATAAACTTGATTTCATCCTTGGTGGGAAATCCATCCACATGTGGACTGATCACTCATCAAAATCATCCGCATTATCCTTGTCCATTCCTTCACTTGGTGTAAATTTGATGCATATCTAGACAACTTTGTTATTGATCCTCATTTGAATTGATTTGCTCCTTCCTCGAGTAGAAATTTGATCTTCATCCGGACTCTTTGTCCTTTGACATCTTGTGTTGATTTGATCACCATTTAATGCAGTGGAAATCTGGACACCATCAGGACTTTGTTCCTGACATTTGTCCCAACATGTGATAGGTAATTGATCAATTCAACTTAGGTTCCGATTAGAAAATTGTAACACTAATTCTGAAAAAGGTGAAAGTCCAGATTGAAATCTAAAAAAATCTCCTCAAGAAAACCTAATTTTTAGACTTAAGATAAGCCTGATTGCAATAAATAAGTCTGAAGACACCCTTGTAAACTTAGAAAATGGCGTGTTTGATGCAATCTCATATTTGATTTCTGAGTATAAATTCTGAGGACACCCCTAAAAATGGTTGATTTAGGTGCTGGAAGGTTGTCTCAGATTTGACTTCCTGAGTACCAAGTCTGAAGACACCTTGACATACTCATAAATGACTGATTTGAAGCTCAAAAAGTATACCCAAGTCTGGAAATATCACTTGGAGGTCTAAAAATACTTAGAAAGTGACTGGTTTTTTATATCAAAGTGTTAATAACATTCTGATTTTTTGTGGACTGAGTCTGAATACGCCCTCCAATGTCTAAAAATACTCTAAAAATGGTGTATTGAAATCTAATTTTTTGATGTTAAAGTCTGAATACTCCCTTTGAAAGTCTATAAATGGCTCTAAAAAGTCTAAAGACACTTTGAAAATGATGAAAACCAATGGCTGGAAGTGGTCACAACCATGTCACGTGCTTGCATTTGAATTGTATTACCTTCCATAATTCAGAAATGATCAAATCTGAGTACAACTATGTGGCTGGAAATGAAGTTTTAGTCTGAAGACAACCTGGTATACTCGGAAAAATATTAAAATTAGTGCCCAAAAGTATGCCACAATTCTGAAAATGCTTGGAAAAGGGTGTGGAAAAGTGATTTTTAGTTCTCAAAGTCTAAAGACACCCTTCCAAGGTCCAACAATGGTTGCCCAATGTCAGAAGACAACCTTCCCAAAGTGAAGATTGCCAAATATGAGAACAAATAAAGGGCTAATAATATCTATCTAAGTCTAAAGACAAATCTGAAAGTGAAGTTCCAAACTTAGAGCAGCAATGGAAGCTCCACCAAATGCCCAAAAAACTCATAACGATGATGCACAAGTGAAATTTACCAAGTGTAGAGGTGGCTAGAAATGAAGAATAAGTCTGAAGACAACATAAGAATGGAGTTTCAGACTTCACAACAACAATGGTGTACTCAAGAAATTCGCAGAAAACTCCTCCAAAAGGCCCCCAAACAAAATCGCCTAAGTGTGAAGTGGCTGGAAATGAAGAAATAAGTCTAGAAAATGAAGTTTCCAGCCAATAATGGAGTGAAAATCACTTCCAGCAATGGTAAAAAAATTTGGTCTGAGTGTGTTCACATCTTCCCAGCAAAAGACAATCACAAAAGTCACCCAAAATGAAGGGCAATCTACCTCACAAACAAAAGTGCAGCCTCTCTAATCATGTCGCCATTTCCCAAAGTCGTTGAATGTGGCCTAATCAAACATTAAACTGTTGGCAATTGACACTCATCCAGTTCAGTTGTGTTGTCATTGATGGCAACACATATCATTTTGGGTTGGACACTTAACTGGTACTCACTGGTATTCATGATTTGGCTACCGACACTCAGGGAAACCGACAAACCAGGAACCGATACATGAGGCCGACATAGGAGATTAATCTGGTAGGTCTACATGGTAGCAATCAGTGGCATCATTCATGAAGTTTAATGTATTTATTTTTGTTTAGGCCGACATGCAAATAAATTATAATATCATTCTAAGCCAACATAAGGCATTTATGTTTATGTTTGGGAAGGGTATTTAAGTCAGTCCGGTTAGGATATTTAATATATGATGATTGAGGAGATTGAGAGATATACATATGATGCGAGATATTGTGTGAATAATATTGATCGACTATATGCGAATATAATATTCTGTAGTTGGTCTTCGTTATTGGTTTTAAGGTTTGGGATGCAGAACAAGTTATCGGTAAAGGACACAATGGAAACTGGTATAGTCAGTGCTTGAACCGAAACTCATCCAGCATAGCAAATGCATTCTGTGAGTTCATAATTTTGTATGTAAATCACTATTTGGTGCTTGTAGTCAGTGAGGTTCCTTTTGTGATGAGCAGTGTGCTCTAGGTTGTTGGCCTTCCTACATGTGCAAGCCCCTATTTTAATATTTATTTATTTGGCCAATGGATAGATATTGTGGGTCACCAATCCCACCGTGGTTTTTCCTCTTTGAGGTTTTCCACATATAAATCTCTGTGTTATAGTGTATATTCTTCTAGTGGTATTATTTATACTTGTTGTTATATTCTTTTAAGGTTATCAGTTACTGGAACACTTTGTTAATAAGGTTAAAATTTATCTTACCAGCAGAACATTGATTCACCCGGTTGGAACATCTAGTTAACAGTTTTGATGGTACTCAATCATTGACCAGCACCATTAATGGTCAAATTTTGGTTACAAAATCTGAGATATCAGCCTTGGAGAAAGATATGGACAGATTAATCCGGCGAGCTAGGGAATTGAGAGGATTGGTAAGTCCCTAGTTGAACACTTTATTACTCCATAAGAGGGAAAGTCTAGAATTGATGAATAAACCCACATCGGCAGATCTAACAAAAGAAGAACTACATGCATACATTCTTAATGGGTTTGTAACTATTTTGGGAACCTTGAAAACTGGTTGGGATACTTACTTAGGATTTTTGAAGGGTGCTTACCTGGATATATTCAAGTACATCCAGATCCGGTAAACACATTTTGATTTAATTCTTTCATTCTTTTGCCCTGCCTTTGTCATTGATGCCAAAGGGGGAGTGGTTGTTGTGAAAAATGTCAAGGGACATAAGAAGTAATGTACAACTCAGGGGGAGCAGGGTCAGTTTTGGTCATTAGTTTTTGGGACGAACCAGGACACCACTTCAACGATTCATTTTTCACATGAGTGTTGCCATCAATACCAAAGGGCGAGATTGTTGGCAATTGACACCCATCTGGTTTAGTTGTGTTGTCATTGATGGCAACACATATCATTTTGGGTTGGACACTTAACCGGTACTCACTGGTATTCATGATTCGACAACCGACATTCAAGCAAACTGACAAACTAGGAACCGGTACATGAGGCCGACATAGGAGATTAATCCAGCGGGTCTACATGGTAGCAATCAGCGGCATCGGTCTTGAAGTTTAATGTTTGTTTTTTTTTTAGGCTGACATGTAAATAAATTGTAATATCATTATAAGCCAGCATAAGGCATTTATGTTTATGTTTGAGAAGGGTATTTAAGTCAGTCCAATTAGGATGTTTTATATATGATGATATGAGGAGATTGAGAGATATACATATGATGCGAGATTTGTTTTAAGGTCTGGGATGCAGAGCAAGTTACCCGTAAAGGAGGACACAGTGGAAATCAGTATAGTCAGTGCTTGAACCGAAACTCATCCAGCATAGCAGATACATTCTCTGAGTTCATGATTTTGTATGTAAACCAGTATTTGGTGCTTGTAGTCAATGAAGCTCCTTTTGTGATGAGCAGCGTGCTCTAGGTTGTTGGCCTTCATGCATGTGTAGGCCCCTATTGTAATATATATTCATTTGGCCAATGGATAGATATTGTGAGTCACCAATCCCACCATGGTTTTTCCTCTTTGAGGTTTTCCACGTATAAATCTCTATGCTATGATGTATATTCTTGTGGTGGCATTATTTATACTTCTTATTATATTCTTTTATGGTTACTAGTTACTGGAACACTTTATTAATAAGTTTAAAATTTATCTTACTGGCAGAACACTGATTCACCTAGATTCCAACATAAACTTGCTGAAGATCCTCTCCAATGACTGCGCTTAGGTCTGATTGGGCAAACAATCTCCTCAAATCTGCAACATAGCTCTCCAAAATGGTGTCCAATGGACACTTAGGCAAAATCACCTCACTGGAAAACCACTAACTTGCCTTCAATCAGCCACCTAACAGTCACATTAGCAACTTATATTGTTATTTTGATGTTGGTTGGGCATACTTAAACACATTTTCACCTTGAAACTTCACCACACAAGCAATGTGTGTTAAAACTATGCCTTGATAACAGACTGGTAGAAAACTGCCCTCTATCAGGAACTTGAATGGGGGAAAAAAGGGAACCATCAAAAATTTGGGGGAAATTCTTCTCCCATCGAGATTTTGAGTTGGGTAAAATCATGGGTCTTTGGAAATGTGGGGGGAAAAGCACCTCCCATCGGGAATTTTGATATCACTCTAACATTTTGATATTTTAAACACATGATCCTATTCAAAATTCAAAAACCCTCTCATAAGCAAAGGCAAACACTAGGAAATTTGGCAAAAAAATTAGTCGAAAAAGAGAAAAGTGGGGGTCCCCATTTGGAATGGGGCGATGTGTGAAATCATCACAACAGACCCCTAATGTAGTTTTTTAGAAACTTAATCCCTTTGTACATTGACTTACTTCCTCCTTACACCATCATCCTTCTCCTACTAATCTCTCTTCTTCACATAAACCTACTTCCTCTTCACATCACTATCCTAATCCTATTGGCTCTTACCCTTCACAACAAAACCTTTCATCATTTCCTTGTACTTCTACTCTTGTTCATCCCCCTATACTCTATCTTAGATTATCATTCTTCTATTCTACCTCAAGATGTGATCATTGATGACCATTTCCACTTCCTTCTCAACCATCTCCATCATCTCTTAACAAAGTTCCACCTCCATCTCCTATATACCTTCTTTTACATCCATTTTCACTCTACCAATTCATGTAAATGATTTCATGACTGCCTCATTCTCATATAATTTGATGTTTGATGAAACTTGCGCGCGCATGTGACTTCTTTCTTATAGATATGAATTTTTGTTTCTCATCTTGATGTCTATATTTTTGTGATTCTCATTTTCTTTTTGGTGTGCCTCTTTCAAGTGATGCAAATTATTACTAACTTACCACCCCTTTTCATGTTGACTCAAATAATTCCCTTCATGTTGTACCATTTTAGATACCTATATCATTATGTTCTCCTTTACCACTATTGTTTTCCTATTATTCCTTGTTTCCTTCTTCCACATATCTCGTTGTTCCCTTTCTACTGTGAACATTCTCTAGTATATATAGCTTGGGTGTGATATGCAACTATAGGTCTCACTAATGACATCTTTAGTTTATGCACTAAGCTAACCAAAAGTTTTCTAACAGCCCTCTTCCTACATATGCATCTATTATACCCATCTTGAGCCCACGCTATCCTTCTCAACTTCATTACACTTTTTATTTTATCCTCCATATATATTGTAGACAAATTTGTCAGAGAAAAGCTCTCGAGCCAAGATCTCAACCTACAAATAATTTTCACAAAAGAGAGATAAATAAATATTTCATCAAATAAGATGATAATTTTTTAGATGATTAAACAATGTACATTGGCCTACTTATATAGGCAAGACAAAAGTGAATAAAAATAAACAGAGATGTGTCCCAATCATGTGTAGGATTAGGTAGGAGTAGGTAGAATACACCTATTGACAACTACCGCGTTCAAGTACCATTGCAACCTAGAAAATAATAAATACAACTAGTATGCCTAAGTGGAACTTAAGAAAGAAGAGTAAATAATAATTTATTCTAACACCCCCCCTTAAGTGCAACTTAAGGAGATAAATACAATAAGCAATATAATATGATGATGCAATATGGGTCTCAGCTTCAAGGTCATGTTAAGTACCCATGTACAATGCAAATGATCTCTTACAAACTAGGAAAGGGAGAAAACCTCGTGGGACAAAAATCATCTTCAAAAAAGAGATGCAAATCATGCGCTAATGAATGAGGTGATGAATGGAGGTCTCCACAATACCCCCCAAGAATGACATCCACCACGAGAATACAATACAATTATCCCTCCAATGAAGGGAAAGATGGAGACAACATTGCCCCCCCATGATGAAGTGTCCTCAAAACCACTGAAGCATGTCAGAAGCCAAAGGAAATGTCCATGACAACAAACAATGTCTCCTCTTGGGAGACAAAGATCCAATGGTGCATGTAGAAGAAACTTTATATCAATGAGAAAATGAGAAGGAAGAAGTCTCATAAATGAAAATGTGGAACAAGAATCAAGTGTCTCCAAAGGTGTCTCATCAAGACTAGGGATATCACCAATCAAGGAAGAAACAGTAGATGTGGGAGACTCGAGATCATCATCCAATTAACAAATTGCAAAGAGAAGTGATGCCTCCTCAAGCATGCTCTTCAAATCTATAATAGAGGAATGAGAAGCCAAGTCGGATAGACCTGCAATGAAACCATCCTAGAACACAAATCTGAAAAAACAATGATGTCCTATTGTGTGAAAGTCCTAGAATCCATGTCAATTGTAACCTCTGATGTAGCAGGGGATGGGGGGATCATGATTAAACCCACAAACCCATCTAAATTACTCCCCTCACTAGGAGGAGTCAATGGAACATATGAATCATCATCAGTATCACTAGATGAAGGGGTCAAGGGGATATAAGGATCATCACTAGATTTTGTCTTGGGCTCGCTTGATTTTGATGAAGTTTTGATTGTTCTCTAGTCAACCTCTCACAAAAAGTCTCAAAAGGTGGCATAACAAATTGCGTGCCCAACCCATCCATAGTAGAATAAAATGAAGTAGCAAAATAGAAAAAGGCATGCATTAACTTAGACAAAATCAAGAGAAATTGCATTCCTAATCTAATTTTTCTTTCCCACAACCCTCAATTGAGAGTGCAAGGACTTAAATTTGACCAAATAATCCTCAATGTAAGGAAATGTATCAATAGAAAGAGAGGCTATTTCAACTTCTACCTGCATAGCTCTATTTTCACTAACTAAACCAAAACAATCCTTGAGTTTATTCCATACCTCTAGTGGTGTATTGTATTCTTTGATGTGGAAGAACAAAGCGTTTGAAACATGAATAGAAATTAGGCCCATCACCTCCCCACATTTGCTTCGATGTGTAAACCTCTCAAATTCCTTGGTAATATTAGGTTGAGCCTCACTCAAAGTTGACCATAACCCCTTTAACCAAAGCAAGCATTGACCTAGTCATTAGACCTTCCACTTTTAAGCATGGTTTGCTTCTCAATTGCCACCACACTCTAACCTCTATAGACATTTGACACAATGTTATTTTTGAAACCCATGATCAAGTCCATTTATTCTTTTCCCATTTATTTTCCCAATGCCTAAAACTCATTAGTGACTCCTAGAACCTTTTATTAAATCACCATTCTCCCCTCTTTCCTCATCAAGTGCCAAAAAGCATGTCAACGACTTTACTCATGAATAAAAATCCAAAAAGGGGAGAAACATAACTAGAAAAGAAACAATGAAAGCATACAAGAAAAAGAGGCAAAGCAACACAAAAGCAAAATATTCTAAAAGCAAAAGTAAATAAATCTCTCAACTAGCTTGAAATGACCTTTTGAGCTAGGGTGCCTTTCTTCCTCTTCTTCAAGCATGCATGACCTAAGATTGGCCTGGTATATTAGCATCCTTCATTGCCATCGATCTAATTTGCCAATCCCTCTTGTCCATTTGACTCTCTTCCTCAATCAAAATTATTGGCCTCAATGGCTCAACCTTTGAACAATTCATGGCAAATGATTTTTTTTACTTTCCACACTATGGATCTTTTCTCTTAGCTAGCTTCTTCCCTACCATCACTTCAATCCCACAACCATTGCTACACTTCCTTTAGTATACCCAATGCACATCACAACATTACAAAGAACAAGGATTACAACAAACCCCTTGATTATCCAATCTATAAGATGAGGACCACATTACATTACCTATAGCCTACTAGAATGACCAACTTTGACTACTCACTTTGTCTTCACTTTTCTTTCATTTTCCTTACCCTTGCTATTTTTATTTCACTAGGTTCTTGTCACTTGTTTTCATTTTCTCTTGATAATACTTGTTGTTCCATGACAAGCCAAAGATGGTCATACATATATCAAATACTCCTAATATATTATTAGAATTGGCTCCACTCACATCAAATATGGATATTGATCACATCATTTTGCTTTCCTACTCTCATTTGTGATTGTTTTGTGGGTCTCTACTTCCTATCAAGTGATTTTCCATATAGAGCATTCATCTGCCTATCGCATCTTGTTTTACTAGCCACTTTCATTTACTTTGATCCCACCATCTACTTTTAACATTTTGGAAGCCCCTACCTTCCTCTTTTCTACTTGCTTCTATCTACAAATGATGTGCTCTTTTGCCCCTTTTCTTTTCACACTATTTACACAAGGTGACCCCATTTCTCTTGGTCATCATTCCTCTTGATTGATATAGCTTCTTCCTTTAATCAATCCATGTATCACACCTATTCTACCATCTCCGAAGGGCATCACTTTAGCATCCCTAGTTCCCTACTGCTTTATCATTACTTGGGGGCATGTCTCAATTCTCTCTCTTCTTCTTCCACGCCTATCATTGTCATATTTAGGTTCACTTGGGAGCATCTTTGCATCATCTCCCTTTTAACAAACCTTCTTGGTTATCAAAATCCAGCACTTGACACTTTCTTTTACAGCTCCTGTGTGTCTAACCCAAATTATTATAAGCAAAAAAATAAAAGTATTTAGCATGTCATAACAATGACAAATGCAATTAAGTGGGCCATTCAATACCCTATAAGTTTGCTTATCTAACATGTCCAAGATAATCCAAGAGGAATTATTTTTCTCTTTCCAAATCACTCCAAAACTATGTTTTCATTGTTACTAGATGTTAGAATTTTCCCATTTCCAAATATTAATCACAGTACTAATTCGAAATTATGTGTAGGCATTATCTTCTTGTTATCAGCAAATAGAGAATTTAAGTACCAATACGATTCATGTCTTTGCTCTAGCAAACTAGTATATCTATATTTTAAAAATATAGGTAAATTATGCCGAGAGATATCTTATAATAGAAATAAATCTGACAATTGCAACAATATTAGTAGTATACAAGAGTTTTAAAAATATAGGTAATAATAGGGTTGCTTAAGTATGTACCGGCAGTATCTAAGATGACAGCATGGAGATACTCACAATGCCACTTGATTTTATTGATTGTTCCCTTTTAAATATTATGGCACTCTTCCACTATCATTAAGATGACAGCATGAAGATACTCACAATGCCACTTGATTTTATTGATTGTTCCCTTTTAAATATTATGGCACTCTTCCACTATCATTAAGATGACAGCATGAAGATACTCACAATGCCACTTGATTTTATTGATTGTTCCCTTTTAAATATTATGGCACTCTTCCACTATCATTTGAATGTAACAGTTTCATATAGATGGAGACAAGTGTCGAGGGTTCTATTTTATTTGGAGTAATAAAATAACACCTCCACAAAAACCAAAAAATGACATATTTCATGCATTTACCCATCATTTGCATGTCAAATTGTTTCAAAATTGAATTTTTGTTTACGGGCATTTTGATGTCATTGTAGATGCCTCTCAGCATAATAACAAAACCATATAACTATGTACCCACCCAACATTTTGATGAAGAAAAAATTCAAGGATAAATATACAATAAAGATGAACAGTAAATTACAGTAGAGTAGCAACGCAACTATAGCATACATCTAATGAGATATTCGAGTATCACATCTGCAGATTCTAACAAAGATCTGGAAAGAAACCTTGTAATGACAAAATGAGTTCAACGCTAAGAATTAAAAACATCAAAACAAAGGCTTTTGCTAAACTGCTTGCTAAAAACTAATGTACTGACAAAACCCTCCGTGAAATTCCCAAGACAAGTTATTCAAATACAAAATAAATTTAATGTCGAATGAAAATCAAAAGAGTTCCAAAGTTCACATTTTGTTACATTTAAGGAAACGGCTGAAAAACTCAAAAAACTCATTGCAGGTATCAACAAGCCCATATTTTTGTAGACAAACACTGTAATATAACCATATATAAATAAATTAAAAAATTGACACATTTAAGTAAAAATTATTTGAATCGGCTAACAAAACCAAAAATATATTATATCAATGCCTTCTAATTAGATGGTAGAAACATATGTGACTATTAGCATTGAATGAATGCAAATCCTAAAAGGTAAAAACTTCAAGGGATCGGTTCAATAGCTTGTAAACTCCACTATTTTCATGTTGAAGAAAATATCAATGGTAAATGCTACAAAGCAGCAACTGCAACACAGACCATAGTAGCTGCAATTATTGACCACTTCCAAGTTCCCTGAAATCCACAAATAAAGCACATAAATTCGAGGAAAGAATGAAAATGTCCTTCACATCATTACCAGCTCCCGAATAGTTATTATGATATAGACAGCCTTTAAAATACAGGGATAAGCTTAAACTGCTATATCATTATACTGTTGGTCTAAACCATCAAATAACTTCAAGTTTATATATTTTCTTTGTTGAACACGGTGTTATAAATAATGAAGTGCCTCTTGCAATTTCAATGTTCGGGTGTGCTAGCAAGCTTATATATATTTAACAAACTGTGAAGTACTAAGACATACGTAATATTGCAGAATTTGGTAGAGTTAGTAATTGGATACTTCAATAAAACACACGTGACAAGTTTTGATTCAATGTTTATTTTCTAGGCTTGCTTATATCAGATAATAAGTAGCGAAAAGAGATATGAAAGCTTCAGTGAATGTAAAGGTATTTTTACCTTACCATCACTAATGCTAATAACGCTCAAGTCTAATTAATTGTTCACACCATTGTCCTTTTCCTTTACCTGATAACAAGCACCACTGTCAGAATTTTTCAAAAAACACAAAAAAGCATTCATTTATATTCATCTTCTGAACCCATTATAAGAATGTATGGTTAAAAAACCAGGCATGAAAAAATTCACATTTTTGACATGTTTCCACCAGTTTAAAAATAGCAGAGAGAAGTCATAGTAAGTTAGAAAGGAGAAATTGAACGTACTTCAACAAAAGGCTCAAAAAGAACACAAATTCCTTCAAAAATGTTGTCAATTGCCCCTGTTGCATCTATCTGCATGTGCTGAGAAACTGATTAGATACAAACTAGGCAAATGGTTTGACATAAGTCAAGTGCAACCTGGAAAAGCTTTCAATGTCTGTAAGACTGTTTAGCTATACATGTATGGCATTAGCAATATAACAATCATAATTCCAGCATTACGTAAGGACATGTATAGTTGTAGCCACTAAAATGAAGGTTTATCAAAAGCTAAAAAAAAGCACCTAAGAGATCTCATATTTCAAAAACGTACAGGGGAAAAAGGGAACCCATATTATATTAACATTTAGTTTTAGCAATTCAATTAGGTATCAAGATTTATGTGAAGCGAGGATCTGTTGCACCCATCAAAAACTACAAAAAAGACTATGTTACTATCATTATGTAATAAAATCAATGAGCTTGTCTGCATAAAAATAAATAATTGTACTATAAAATAGTTTTACTGGAAATAAAATATCACCTTTCGAACCTTCCCCTTAGAGCTATAGTACTCAACAACTGGGAGACTTGATTCAATAAAAACGTTGAAGCGCTTTCTTATTGTCTCTATGTTGTCATCCACTCGGCCCTAGTAAACAAGAATTAACAACAAACAATAGAAAACAAAGAAGATTTTGAGTTTTACAGAGAGCTTTTTTTATTGTTAAAAATAAAGACCAAATAAGACAACAAGGAAAAGGCTTGCTAACCTGATTTCTGCTCAGAAGCCGCCTCTCCATTTCATCCTCAGGACAATCAAAGAAAAGAATGAACTCGGGCACAATCCCTGTCTGCAAAATATGTCTATAGTCATTGTCATTAACAAAGAACATCCTGCCTGCTTAGGATTAAAACAATAAGTAGCAGTAAAAAAATGCATCAGTTTTAAAAAAGACTTTGAATCAATTTTAAAGAATTAATTATGAGTTCCAAAATATTTTTATATTTATGCACAGAAAAAGTTTGAAACCTTCTGATGATGCTGGAAGTCATAGCAATGAACAGGAAATTAACATTTTCAAAGAACTCTAGATTACAATAGTGTCTTCTTTCTTAATTTTTTTCAACTACTGAAGCTTGTATAAAATTATAAATGAAAAATATTTTTTGTTGTGGTCATTGACATTTATCCAGCACCATTGAAATTCATCAAAAGACAATAAGGACCAAACAAAGGAGAAACTTAGATC
This sequence comes from Cryptomeria japonica, assembly GCF_030272615.1. NCBI lineage: Eukaryota > Viridiplantae > Streptophyta > Pinopsida > Cupressales > Cupressaceae > Cryptomeria > Cryptomeria japonica. Next base: position 266,436,076 of record NC_081406.1, read on the forward strand.
TTCCATACCAAGTTACCAACACATGAATTGCAGCAAAGTGAAGAATATAATACTATATATTGTATGTTTGCTCACATGACATGACTCTCAATGCATAGTTAAACATTCAGTAATCTACCTGTCAAACTAGCACTCAATACTCACACTTGCTGGGTATCCATGTGGTCACTACCATGCAATGGGCCACAACCAGGGCATAAATAGTGCACCAATTATGTCAAACATATCCATCTCCATGTCACCTACCATTGCCTAAAATATGATAGGGATTAATTCTCTTGCTTCAGAATTAATTTTTAATACTTTGCGGTTTGCATCCTTTTGTAACTATGCTTTTGGATAAAATGAGAGAATATATATCGTAAAGAACAAGATCAATTCTTCCCAGTTGCACATTTGACTTGTCTCTAATGAAACAAACTCAAAAAGTTGTATGCATGCAACTCCATATTTGGATTCACAGAACTTTGATTCCTTCAAATGTAAGTTCAGGGATAATATACTTACAACTCGTTCAAATGCAGCACGGTTTTCCTCATTTCGAGGAAATCCATCAATCAAAAACTTATCATTCTCACTTTCTTGCATCGCCCTTTGCAAGAGCTTAACCGTAACTTCTGAGGGAACAATCTTTCCCTCCTTTATCATATTCTGAATCATTGTTCTGAAACACAAAACATATGTGCACATTCACCAAAAAGTAGAAATTCAATGCACGCAAACAATGAAGGTTTTCAGATAAGCATAAATGTCTTAAACTAGGAATGTTTCTAATCAAACTTGATAAGGGAGGACAAGATAGTTACCCATTTTCAGATCCTGAGTTAATCTCAGCACGCAACAGATCTCCAGCACTAAGATGTGTAAATCCAAATTTTTCAACAACCTTTGCACACTGCGTACCTTTTCCACTACCTGGACCACCTGATGATAAAAGTTGGAAACCAATAATAATCTCAATAATTTGATTTTTGAAGTTATATTAAAATATTTAGTGCAAGACATGGCCACAATGCAGCAAAGAATTATATAAAAGAAATCAAGTTTCAATCTCATCAGGCACATCATATTCTAGTGTTGCCGATTTGTCTTTCAATGTCTTTTTGACAGTGCACTGAAGAAAACAATAGATACCGATACTTAATTGCAATAGACCACTTTAAGTCAACACCTAAGATCAATACTTGGGATTTTGAAGCTTTTTATAAAACAAAAATTTGAAGACAAAGTATAAACTTGACTCAAATCTGTAGACCTATATTTACACTATATAGGATGGTCAAAAGGCTGTAAACCCCTATTATAAGAAATATTTTCTAATGACACGTCCTAAAAAGAGGTCACCAAATTATTTCAAATCATGCAATGCAATGCAGAAACTTGTCATATTGATGTATGTAAAGCAAACAAAACTTCTCAAGCAATCAAAAAGCAAGAGAGAAAATTATCAAATTGCACTAGCTGTATCCAAGAATACATTTTTTTCTGAAAATCTTCCCTACTAGGTAATAATACATTGAACCAATATCCATGGAAATAACCACCAGGAGTAGATGCAACTTGCAATTGTCAAAAAGTACCAACCTGTGAAGATCCACCATATCACAACAACAATGCTTTCAAGTTTTCTCAACTCGAAAATTTCAAAGTCAAATCACCAGAAACGCACATTTGGAACTTCTGAAGTGATGAATGCCAAGAACGCCACACCATCGTCATGAGATCCTCTAAATTTTTTGCATTTTGTTTCAGCAGAGTACCATACCAATAGGATAACTAGCATCATTTTCCTAGTCTGAATGTTTAAAATTCTGTCATTTGGAATACATTTTAAAGCCATTCAAAGTCATTGAAAAATAGGTGAAGTGACACTGTATTATAGATCTGATAATTCATTATTAATGCCTTACGTTAAGTAAGACGCCTCTTTGGACTTTAAAGGCATTAAAAAGTTCATTGCTTGTAATATGTGTCTACCCTGGAAACTGTAAACTTTGTCCTCTTTCATTCTTAAGTCAGAAATTAAACAGAAATAAAATCTCAATTTTTCTAAAATGTTGTTATCCTGTCTTCTGTCTTTGTCCTGGCATCAGGGCCAAAGGTGTACCAAACAGTTGGACCTTCATTGCAGTACAAAATTAATATAGCGTTTCTTCAACTTTCAAGGATGGGAAAAAAAAATATGGATTTTGGTGACAGCAGGGGGGGTATCTATTAAATTAATGCATAATATTAATATTTCAATTTTTAAAATACAAATACATCAAAAATAAATAATAACAAAATCAAGCCAAAAGAAGCAGAAATTCCAAAGAGAAGTAAAATCAGTTCACTGATTCCCTAACCCATTTTATAGACCAATAATCATAAACATAACATGAAACATGATTTATAGTGAGAGATGCCAAAAAAAGAAATGTTTCATCATGCATAGTACGTAGGTATGAACAAGACACTCAGAAATCGAAGTCATCTTTGGATTGATATGTCAAACTGCTCCTCTTCCTCTCACTTCATCTTCCTTTTCTCTTCTCTTTCCCTCCTCTTTTCGTGAATATAGAACAGCAACAGGCATTCATTTTACAAGTTTTATTTGGGTTGGTGAGTCATGGTGGGCCACCCTGTAGAGCTTTATTTATTTTATAATGTTTCTTTTTTTTATGCATTTGATGTGGCGGATGCACTGAAGTCTCAGAGACAGCCAAGGGATGTCAGGACATTCTAGGGAAAGCCATGCAATGCCATAAGTCCACAAAAAGACCAAAAGAACAGAGAACATTCGTCATTTTAGAGGGCCATTAGGGGAACATCCATGAAACTCTCGGAAAAAGGATGGGGATGGAACATCCCCTCCAAGTCCCCAAGTCCCTGGGACATTCAGGCTGTCGCTGATATCCAAGGGACAGGTCTGAAAAGAAAAGAAAAACATGGTCAACTAAGCATGCCAGGCAGATGTTTTAACATATTCCATTCACAACTTCACATAATTCATGCATAATTGCATGATACTGATACACAAAAAGAAAACAAACAAGGAACAGGGTGCTGCCTTATCACCTAATAACATTGAAGTACCACAAACTTAAAATGTATTATGTGCATTGTAGCCTATTTCAAGTACGTTAGACAAAAAAAAACAGAAAAACCAAAAAAAAAAACAAAGAAATTGTCAACGACTCAAATACAGCATTAGAATAATCTGAAATGCAAAAAAATGACCGCAAATAATCTGAAACCATGTAAAAAACATGACTAAATAATCTGAAACCATGTGAAATAACTGCAATTCCTATATGAGCGATGGCAAAGATATGCCTAAAAGAATATTAAAAGCAGGAATCTTTTAGCGCCATATATCATGGGAAAAAAGCACCAAGAAAGCTATTAACATATGGCACTTCAAGATGCACAGTAGCAAAGTAAGTCTATCCTTCACAAGCTATCATCACAGTTATAATACACAAAATATTCTTAACATGAAATATAAACAAATTTGAATGTGAAAAAATATGCGAGTAATTCAGAAAAAAACAGTACTCCAGTGTGCATGTGTGCATGCATGCATGTAAATAAACGACGTATATATTTACATCTATACATGTTTTACTCGATCTGATGACGATGCCCTTGAAATCTATTTGGGAGATTGATTGCAACTATCAAATAGATGGACATATCAGAATAAGTACTCGACGGCAGATGTAGTAAGGATGCCTAACAATGAAAACACAAAAGTGGCACTCTTATCAATTACGCAATCACTAATATACAACATATACAAACGTTTCAAAGAAGAGAATGGCAGTGAGATCATTTGATCAGTCAAACCAGTATACTCTAGCAATTGTTTTATCATAGAACATGGCCTTTAGATGGCAGGCTTTTAACTGAAAATAAATGAGGTCACCCATTTTATACAATTGACTTTTTAGACCACAAAAATAGAAAAAGGGATCATAAACGTACTCAGGCTTTCGGTGACTGGTTCAGCAGCTCAACTGTCCTTGGAAACAATGGTTGCCACCTTTCACCAGCAGGAAAACTCAAAACTCTGAAGGATTGTACCTCACAAATTAACTGATGAAGCAACATTTAATAATAGGAATACACAAGCCACTGAAAGACCAACCATATAAAAAGGCCAACATGAAGTAGAATAAATAGATACCACCACTATCTCGGCCTCCAGTTTCTAACCCAATTTTTGATGGGCAACTCAATGAGAGCTGATGTGAGGTGTACGTAAGTGACAATAAAAGGCCCTTTCTTGGGGTCTCAACATTACTCTTCACCAAAAAAACTAATAATGAAGCAGAGGCTATGTCTCTAATGAAAGAATTGAAACCAGTGACTTTATTAGCCAGTGAAGAAATAAACCAAAGAATTGGGGGGCCCTAAACAAGGATATAATATAGAACATTTAAAAGGACAAAGTAATGATCACTGCGGTTCAATGCTCTTAAAAGGATAGACTAGAAGGACCATAACAGACATTGATGGAGAAGAAAGGTGTTGATATCAAAATACAGAGTACCATTAAAGGAAACAGTGCCCATGTCTGAATTCTCCATCAACAAAGTGATGTCTCACACCTGCACATAATCATCACCCCAAGATTACCATTGAATTATAGATCAACCATTCTTAAGTGAAGGATTAGCCAAGATCAGGTTCAAAACAAAAATACAGGTGAGGAGAGCCATAATTAAAAAGAGAGAGACTTAACTACCAGGAAATTTTCTGAAAGAAGGATTGAGGAAAATCTGTTGCAGCAAAGACCAAGAGCATAATTGCTATGATCAATGATCAGGGAAATATTGGCAATTACTGGAAAGAAACAGAGAATGAAGATTGAATGTTTCACTCATTAAGGCATTACCAAGATGGCCATGTTGTAACAAGAGGAAAAGCTGTTTGATTGGATAATAGCAAGCATTCTGAAAACAGATACTATTTGTCATGGTTACAGGCTTTGGAAGGTTCTAAAGATAAGAGAAAGGCAGTAGCTCTGAAAGGAAAGAAGTATCAATTGTGGAGTTAATGTCACTCCAAAAGAGAGTTTGGAGGCTGTTTTAGCATTACCATACCAATCTTGCTAGATAAGTCAGGAGCCCATGCATTGCCAAGATTGGCAAGGAACTTCTGGTTCTAAGCTATGGCCCCCATGCACCACCAAAACAAGCACTCCTCGTGGAACTTGGGGCCAGGAAACACTTCAAAAGAAGCATGGTCTGCCCAGTTGCAGTCCTAGGAAGAACCCCCTCCTGAAGTCATATCATAGAATCTACAAGAGGACAATTATGTCCAGGAGGATTAAATTGCCAGCAATATTCTGCAAGATGAAATCAAGTATACTATAGCTGATAAAGATAGTTACAATAAGAACCAAATTATTTTCCGTACAGAACAAGGCAGATATAATCAATACTATTAATTTGACAACACCGGCTAAAATCAAGTGCTTAAATAACCCACAACAGTAAATCACTTGGATTAAGATGTCATTCGGGCATATATTTCTATGAAAAAAAGAATTAAGTTCTATATAGCAAAGAATCTAACAAAATTAAAAAAGAAAGATGGACTTTGGATGCCCTAGTTACCCACGGAACTAAATCAGACATGGATTAAAATATTGTTACCTCACATATTGCTAGAAAGACAGAATCAAACAATTATACAGTGCATAATTCGTTCAATGCTTACCCAATACAAAAACGACATGCACCTTTTTCTCCATACATTCAACTCCATTCTCTTGCTGTAACCAACAACAGTTTTTCAACTTTTGTTATAGATAAAACTTTTACCATCTATCATATGGTTAAAAGAAAGTAAGTCTATTTTCAGAACCAGTAGTTGATTTGAATGCATGAAACATCATCTTTCTTTCTTCTGTGGATAAACAAGATTCCTAATGGATTGACAGCTACTTAATAGTAAAACATGCCCCAGCCTACTTATTTCGGTGAACAACATTGAGAAGTGTGTAACAATATAAACAGGAACGAGATTATTAAAATCTAGCAATTGTACCTTCTCCAAAATAGGAGCTTCAGTCAAAGAGGTGGCCATGAAACTCAACCTAAGTATACCAAGTTCTGCCTGCAAACAACAGTACAGGAGTCGAAGGTTAAAAGAAATACAACAGCAATGAAAGAAATAAAACATCTGGTAAAACTAGAAAAGCAACTCAACTAACATAATATACTAGAAACTCTGGATAAAAAAGAAGATTAGAAGGGATGACAATTATATCCATGACTGGATTGCAAGCACTGGGCATGGATCTTTTGTAAACTAGAAAGATGGTCCAATTTTACAGTCAACAGCCATGGTTGATACAGAAGACCACCACATCTACTAGCTATACTCCATAGCATAGCGAGGAAGGAAGCATATAAAAAGAAGCCACAAATGTTCTAGACTACAGATATTATGAGTACAACTAAATAAACATCATGTCAACAAGGACATCACATAAACCATTGCTAAGACTGTGCGTTTCCTGGGAAACTTGCCAGCTTTGAGTTACAAGGTCTCAAAGTTCTGGATTTAACAGGCTCAGACATAATAAGTAGCCTTCCCATTTATCATATATAACTCCACAGTATAGCCATGAGAGAACATTTAAAGGATTTGAAAATTAGTACTGACTAATAGAAAAATTATCCCTATGATATATAAATAAGTTCTAACATATATTGCAAAAAGATGAGAGTCATTCTCAAATCTGAATTAGCAATTTCAGAAATTTAATACATAAAACTGATATAATGCACCAACGTTCCCATTGCCAGTCGCAACCCAGATAGTGTTTACCAAAATACAGTGCTAGATATTTGACAAAATCAAAAACAGATGTCTCAGTTTCATGCATTGCTAATTCCAGGCATGGTCTTCATTAAATTCATATGAAGTGTATTAAACAACTAGTACAAATGAATTCAAATGACTTACGATAATGAGATTTTAGGGACAACCTGGCAGTAGAAACTACTACCCTGATAAAGCACGGTATTGCTGTCAAAGGCTTGAAGAAGGGTTTCCTTGTTTACCTGCAAGAATTTTTCCAGCCACTTTCAAAAACATTGCAAAATGCTGTACCATGGAGACTAAAAGTTTTAAAATGTCACAGGTTGCATACTAACATACCGATCCCATTCACATTAACAAAGCAATCTAATAAGCTTTACGACCTATCTAAAAATGGCCTTTATAATTCAGATTGGCAATGATTGTGTTCCATATTAAGCTCTAAAAAAGCTTCAAATTCTAAAAGAAAAGAATGGCTACAAAGTGAATGAAAGGCAAATACTGAATAACTGTAAATCAAAAGGTAGAAAATACTCCAATCTCATGATCAGAAAAAATGATAACAAACCAAATGAAGAACACTAGTACCAGTCTTGCAATCTCATAGCTCAACAGAATTTGAGATAAATAAATCAAGGAAAGATCATCATCAGCATCAAAGCAACACTAATATAACTTCAACAACAAAAAATCATAGTAAAGTGGATTATTCGATAGAGCTTGAACAATTTCAAAATTAAGCCCTAGAAAAGGTCACAATGTTTGAGGCTGGAAGAATAATTATGAAGCAAATGAAATGCAGGATTTGTATATCTGCCTAGACTAAGAGACAATTCAGATCTAGATCTATTTGGGCTAGAAGGTATCCAAAAGACTTAAGTGTCAATACCTGTTCTTCTACACCCTGTGTGCATTGCTGATGTTAGCTCACTCATATTTTGACAGACAAAGTCAGCAATCCCCATTTAAGAATGGAACAAAAAAAAAGGTACCAAAAACAGCTTTATGTTATGCTTCAGAATGCTTGATTGAATGAATATGAGTGCATCCTAATTGCAGATCATAGCATCACAGAAGCTTGGCTGATAAGGGACTGCTATCTACCCTAAAGATAACTGGGGTACATAACTGGCTAACATGGAAACAATTCAACTGGCATTGCCAAGAATCGTGGGACCAAGAACAGCTATAAAAAGTACTTATTAAACTCAATTCAAACATGAAAGAAACCTACAAGCATGGAATTCACAACCCCAATGGAAGCAGGATCATAATGCTATCAGATTTGAAAGTGAAAACTTTCTTCCTTGACGCAAACAATAGATTAATCCAAAAACTCTTCTTCTTTTTGCAAATCCAAGCTCACATTAGCGAACGAATACGTGTACACAAACGAAGACTAAAAGGAAGGGCTCAGTTCAACTTTCCACCCACCAATTTCAACCAAATATCCTTTTCAGAGCAAAACGGTATCCAATTCCATAACACAAACAGAGCCTCACAGAAAATTTCAACTCAGAAGTCCGCATAACATGGTAAATCCTCAGATCTGGGATGGTATAATAATCTACACATTTGCATGATCCAGATCTAAGTACTACGAAACAGGCTTCATCTAAGCAAATGAAAATGAACCCAAAATTTACAATTTCGTCAGCATTCAAATTCAGACTACCAATTGGTTAATGTTCAAATTCGCATCTAAACTACATGTAAAGGATCACCTTTGTCCGTATCGTGCACACCCTCAAAAGGAAACAATAGAACACAGAATGGGCAAAACTATTATACCTGATGTTTAAATAGGGTAGAAGATTGAATATATCGTTGTAAGCCTGAGGAGGAATGGTCAGAAACAATGGAATGCAGAAAAAATGATAAACTTCTCAGAGGACGCCACACGCCCATAATTTGCAAAGCTTTCCCCCCTATTTATACCTAAATCTGAATCTGATGCCCACCTTCAAACGAACCACACTTTCCGCACTTTTTCCTCGAACCTGTTGACACTTTTTTTTTAATTTTTTCAATTTTTTTAATTTTTTTAATTTAAAAAATATTATTCACACATTCTCTATTATGACTATCATTATGAGGCACTTTTTTTGGGTAGGGTTATACCATATATTCTTTTCTTCCCTTACAAATTTGCGTATATTACAAGTTCATTATTTTAAGCATATTACAAAGATGCATAATTGTGGAATCAAATCATGAACTTACGAGGAGACAAAAGATGTCATGCAACTTCTATTTTCATGGCATATTCACTGGAGAATATTTTGAAGAGAAAAAGAATTAAAAAAAGTTGGTTGATGCAACTTTCATCATTCAACAAGTAAGGACATGACTTTTCTTTACAAATATCTCAAGTGTTTTCTTAGCATTTTCTTATTATTGCTTACATATTTTAATTTGCAAGAGTAATTTTACTTCGGAAAAGGTGAACAATAATGAAGGAAATGGTTAAAATCTTTTGAAGGAGAAAAGTATATTGAAAAGTGTTTAAAGATTCTTTAATAATAGGCAACAAATAATAAACTTGTTAAGTTAGGATTATTCGTTTTTGGTCAAACTTTTACATATGAATCAACAATTCAATAGAATGATCAAAGATATGTCAAACAACCATGCAATATGTCTAGAATAATGATACAATATTCCATTGATGAAACATTACAATGGAACTCTCTCGTGTTGTTCCTTCTAGACATGTCCAATGATTCTTAGATTCTTTAATAACAATAGTGAATTAGGGTTTTGTCGTACTATAGGACACCTTGGGACATAATTCAAATATTTTTGTATTTGAGTTGACTCATAATGGTCAGTTGGGAAGGGGCGGCATGGGCTAATTTTGAAAATTTGGGAGAATCCATCCTCACAAAGCTAAGATAAGTTAATTTTCATGTTGCAAAATCAACCTAAGGTGATGGATGGCTAAGATTGCATCTATTAGATCTAAATCCTTAAGATGTGCAAGATAGGCTTAGTTTAGTTTGTTAACTTCCATATGAAAATGTGACATTTTGACGTTAATAATTACATACAAAAAAATGAGCCAAGGTGAGTCCAAATGAAGGGGGAAAGTGCAAAGTGTGCATTTGTCAACCTTGTGTTTTGCTCCCACTTTGACTTGCTTTTCAACTTGTATAAAGATGCATGTCAAAGTAAACAAGTAACTATGGTGACAGAAAATATTGCAAGCATTCATATAAAGGATACAAATAAGGATTACTTTTTCATACACTTCCTCATAATGAGCATTCCATATTGAAACCTGCAAGTACAAAAAGTTTCAAAAAGATGAATTTAAAATAAGTATAAATATAATTACTCAAAATGTATATATATAAATAGTAAATTTAAAATTCTAAAGGAATTGTTGAAAAGGGATAATGTGTCTTCACTTGAAATGGAAATAATAAGTTTCTTCCTAGAGAAAAAGTAGTACTGGGATTCTTCCTAAAATACAAATAATAATAGGATTTCACCTAAATAAAAATATGTCATGTCCCATTTTCAAAAATTAGAAAAAAGGTTACTTGCCTAAGGAAATGTCATAGTTCAAGAAATAGAGTTGTCTCTTGACACTTGCTAAGGAGTTGTCGAAGATCAAGGATTGGGCATGTTGCTTGACTCATGTTAGAAAGAGATCAATTGTCAAGGTTCAGAGATATTGGATGACCCATACCAAGGACTTGTCAAAGGTTGAGGATCGAGGTTGTTGCCCAATTCATGTCAACAAGCTACCAAAGGTCGAGGGTTGAAGTTTCTACCCAACGCATGTCAAGAAGCTACCAAAAGTCAAGGATCGAGGTTTCTAACCAATGCCTGTCAAGAAGCTACCAAAGGTCAAGGATCGAGGTTTCTACCCAACGCATGTCAAGAACCTACTAGAGGTTGAGGATCGAGATTTCTACCCATTGCATGCCAAGAAGCTATTGTAGGTCGAAGATTGAGGTTGCAGCCCAGCACATGCCAAGTTGAAAGGAATGAAAAACTCCAAACCTCTTATAGGAAAGTTTGTAAGGCCTATAAGATGAACATGTGATGTAGTGTGTAGAATTTAAACTTGGGCCTTAGTACCATTTTGGGTCTAGGCTAACTACTTTGATCTATTGGGTGGGAAGCATGTAAAACTATGAAAATATTTCGATTGTAGGTATCCATGTTATGTTATTGTATCTTTAAGGCACTTTGTGTTCAAGTAATCTTTTATAGACAAAAGCCCATAAGAGATTATAATTAGTGAATGAAAACGCATTGATTGTTAGAATTACAGGATGAAAGCCCTTTGGTTCTTGAGGGAGTTCTCACTTGGGGAGTGCATTGGAGCTTTAAGTTACAATACAATTTAGTCTTTTAGTGAGTGCATCATTTGTTGTAGATTTGTAAGTGTTGTTTATTTATATTGTAATTATTGTCATAACAGTCCTTTGGTGGTATCTAGATTTGATCATAAACAATACCAATTATTGTTGGAGTTTGCTTAAATCTATGCAAGTTCATGTCTTTATTGGCTAATTTGTTTATGTTATTTGAGTATGAATAATTGATGTTGTTTGGAAAGAGTTGGGTTAAGACCCATTTATGATTTAAATCAAGTGAAGATTTTTGTTTGGTTGCAAATATGTTATTTTCCTAAAAAATAGGGGAAGGGACATTACAAAAATATCAAAAGACCTAAAGTGATAGCGAAGTCAGACACTTGCAAAGGGAAAAGAGAGAAGAAGCACTTATGGGTGATAGCAATGGGGAAGGCTACTTTAGGAAAGTCGTTAGGACTAAAAATACAGAGTTGGATAGAGAATTTCAATATACTCTAAGGAAGTCTGTGGAAAATGTGGTAGGGACTTTGAAAGAGGTGAATCAATAATGGGTTGTTATAAATGTACTCCAAATGGGGATAGAAGGAAGTATTTAGTAAATTCAATTAACCCACCCCAAAGACATTCAGAGCCAAATTTCTAGAGAGAGATATGAAAAAACTCTAAGAAGAATGATGACCTATATGCCTACAAAAAGAGGATGAAATGGAAAAGTATCACTATCACTTGCACCAAAAGGAAGTGCAATAGTTATGGCGATAGTAAAATATACTTTGACTAGTATGTGCTTAATTTGATGTGAGTTTTGTCATGTATGTTTTGTATGTGTGTGAACTTTGGCCTTGATAGTGGTGAATCCATTATCTTCTTTGTATCTTGGGGGTTGCCTTGAGTGGCATAAATATCTACTGCTCTTGACGATGGTAATATAGTCGGGGGTGGAAAATATTCCTTCATGGGTCCATTATGGAAGATCTCTTAGGAGTTGGAAGAGTTCCTAGTTCAACCTTGGTGTCTTTTCCAAATGTAGAGCTAAGTCTTCTACTTATATTACCATGTACCGTGCATTCATGTGCATGTCAAGTACATTATCACATGTTATGACACCTTGTGTATGTAGTAGTGTTGTGTGGCTTGTTTAATACCACTTTTTTATTGCAAAATAATAAAAAATATTCAATTGTCTTTTGTTCATTAATATCTCTAAATAAAATTGGAGCATTACACCTTTAGGGAATATGTTGAATTATGAGGACCATTTTCTCTCTAGTCAAATCTCTAGTGGAGCAACTTTATGGCTCTAAGTGCAATATCAAAGATGAGAAACAAGCATCCAATTATACTTAAGATGATTTTAAAAGCAAACAATGCATAATTGACTTTATGGATCTTTGACCTAGATGTTCTTTCGCATTCCAACATTGCTTGATGATTTCAAAATGAATAAGTAATCAATGTCTTTAAGTACATTAATAATACACAAATTAACAAAAACATGCACTAACTTGGGTTATAATGATTAATATAAGAAAATTGATGGGATATATTTTGAATATTAATTTTAAATGTTATAAAATATTTGAATAAAGTCCCAAAAGATGATGAAAAACCAATCTTAAAAAATGAGTGATATGAGATATGTGTATAATAATTAATTGAGACACTTTTATCAAAATAACACAAAAAGAATATGCCATTTTACCATTAGGATTGTTTCAATCTAAGCCCATTGTGAGGCATATCAACAAATCTCAAAAACGTTTGAAACATCAAATTTTCATGCAACCCTAAAAAATAACAATTGTTGCAATATGGCACTCCCATAAGAAACCAATTGATTCTAGGACGAATTTGATTTAGACACGATCCCTCCAATCAAGATTCTTTTGGCACTGGAGCAATTGTTGTTTTATTGGGAGGGAAATATCACTTAAGTTTTGTGACCCAGATTATTAAATGAGGAAATTTTGCATTTGAAGTGAAATGCTCACTTGCATTGCCAAGATTGTGCATTCCTTCTTAAAGTATTCCATTTTCTCATCACCTGCAGGATATTTTCATTTGCTTGAGAAGAAATAAAAATAATATAAATATATATCTTCTTTTAATGTAAATAATATATAAAATTACTATAAAACCAAATACATTAACTTCTTCCCATCCTCATCAACTCACACATGCATTACCAAAACCCATTTTACACTATAAAATTCTTAACCAATACTCTTTTATTTCCTTTCCTTTTCTCAATTTTGAATCTCTGCTCAGGTTACCAATAGAGGATTTACATGAGGATGAGATTTCATTAGCTTTGTGGAATACATGTAGTAGAAGAAGATAAACATGGGAAGGTACAATTTAGTCTTTCAATGAGTGCATCATTTGTTGTAGATTTCTAAGTGTTATTTGTTTATATTGTAATGATTGTCATAATAGTCCTTTGGTGGTAGAGGTTTGATCATAAAAAATGTCAATAATTGTTGGAGTTTGATTAAATCTATGCAAGTTCATGTCTTTATCAGCTAATTTGTTTATGCTATTTAAGTATGACTAATTAATGTTATTTGGAAAGAGTTGGGTTAAGAACCATTTAAGTTTTAAATCAGGTGAAGATTTTTGTTTGGTTGCAAATATGTTATTTTCCTAAAAAATATGGGAAGGGACATTACAACAATATCAAAAGACCTAAAGTGATAGGGAAGTAAGACACTGGCAAAGGGAAAAGAGAGAAGAAGCACCTATTGGTGATATAAATGGGGAAGGCCGCTTTAGGGAAGTCATTAGGACTTAAAATACAGAGTTGGATAGAGAATTTTCAATATACCCTAAGGAAGTCTATGGCAAATTTGGTAGGGACTTTGAAAGAGGTGAATCAATAATGGGTTTTTAGAAATGTAATCCAAATGGGGGTAGAAGGAACTATTCAACGAATTCAACTAACCCACCAAAAAAGACATTTAGAGCAAAATTTCTAGAGAGATATGGAAAAACTCCAGGAAAAATAATGACCTATATGCCTACAAAAAGAGGATGAAATGAAAAAGTATCATGATGAACATAATGGTCTATATCCAACCATCCATCATGACATGTCTTTTGTTAAGTATTATGATATGAAGACAAGACATAGATATAAAAGGAGAAGGTATGAGGAGCAACCCCATAGGGACATTCAACAATGCTTAGGGATCATCAATATATCCACATATGATGGATCAAATGATTGTTCAATAATGTATGGTTGAATAAGTTGGATATGTATTTCTTCTTGAAACCCATGTTTGAAGAAGAGGTCATTAAGTTTGCCACTTTACACATAGAGGGTGTGGCTTATAAGTAGTGATACCATGGCATGGTGACCCAAGGAGATGGTTCAATCACAACCCTAGAGGAGTTTAGCAAAATATTGATGGAGAGGTTTGATAGGAAGGATCTAAAGATTTACTTTAGGGAGTTAATACAATCAAAGAAAGAGGGTACAATTGAGAACTATGTGAAATAATTTTAGAAGTTATTAGTGATGGTTCTAGTTGTGACATAATGGAGACTCGTAATTCTTTTTGTAGAGGGCCTATATAATTTACTTAAGGATTTGGTAAGAGAATTTGATCTACATTCCTTGAAAGAAGCCATCAAAATAACCCTAAGTTTGGAGTGATGGAGTTATTTTTTCAACCTCGCAAGCCCACGAATCACCTACAATCACACCACCTATCACAAGTCGAGATCAAGCAAGAATAATCTACTCAACAACATGAGAATTCTATATTAATGCACAAAGATTATTATTACAATTAATGAATGAATCCTTATAAAAATGATGAATTGAACCCTAGATACAAACCCTAAAGCAAGATCAAATCAGCTAGTGTCAAGTGTCACAATCATAATGAATGAGACAACTTAAGCTATTATTATCCTAATCTAATAAAAGGAAAGGGTGCCTATGATTAGCTTAAGTGAATAAAGTAATCAAAGGACCTAATTATATAATTAATCAGATAATGTCCTAATTATTCCAATATGAGGAATTCGGTAACTAAAAAAATTAAGTGCCAAGAATGCACCACCAATACTGCATTAGAAGCCTCCTTGTAAGAACCTCCTTCAACCCTAAGGAATTACCTCCAAAACCAAGTAAAATGGAAGAGATAAAGAATGAGCTTAGGAGAAAGAAGTAATGTTTCTCTTGCAAAGAGTCATGAACTCTTGTGTTGGGAATTAAGATGTTTCAACCTTAGTCATTCCTAGAATTACATTTATTTATTAAGTATCTAAATTATAATTTCTTGCTCATCATATTTTGTCATCTAGTGTGACATGGCATAGTGAGTTGTCTTCATGTTGGGAGGTGACATGGAGACTCATAGTTCTTTTTGTAGAGGCTCTATATAATTCACTTAAGGATTTAGTAAAAGCATTTGATCTACATTTCTTGAAAGAAGTGATCAAAATAGCCCTATGTTTGGAGTGACAAAGTTATTTGTTCAACCCCACAAGCCCACGAATCACCTACAAGCATAAAACCTATCACAAATGGAGATCAAGCAAGAACAATCTGCTCAACAACATCAGAATTCTATATCGATGCACAAAGATCATTGTTACAGTGAATGAATGAATCCTTATAAAAAGGATGAATTGAACCCTAGATACAAACCCTAAAGAAAGATTAAATTAGCTAGTGCTAAGTGTCACAATCATAATGAAAGAGACAACTTAAGCTATTAATAAAATTAAAAGGAACCTAAGATTAGCTTAAGTGAATAAAGTAATTAAAGGACCTAATTATATAATTAGTTAGATAATGTCCTAATTATTCCAACATGAGGGATTCAATAACTAAGAAAATTAAATGACAAGAATACACCACCAATAGTACATTAGATACCTCCTAATAAGAACCTCCTTCAACCTAAGACATTACCTCCAAAACTAGGTAAAGTATAAGAGATAAATAATGAGCTTAGGAGAAAGATATAATGTTTCTCTTGTAAAGAGTCATGAACTATTGTGTTGGGAATTAAGGTGTCTCAACCTTAGCCATTCCTAGAATTACATTTATTTATTAAATGTCTAAATTTTAATTTCTAGCCCATCATGTTTTGTCATCTAGTGTGACATGGCACAGTGAGTTGTCTTCATGTTGGGAGGTGACATGGAGACTCGTAGTTCTTTTTTTAGAGGGTCTATATAATTCACTTAAGGATTTGATAAGAGAATTTAATAAAAAAATCTTGAAAGAAGTCATCAAAAGAACCCTAAGTTTGGAATGATGGAGTTATTTGTTCAACCCCTCATGCCCATGAATCATCTACAAGCATAGGACCTATCACAAATGGAGATCAAGCAAGAATAATCTACTCGAAAACATAAAAAAAAACTATATTGATGAACAAAGATTATTGTTACAATGAACATGAATGAATCATTAGAAAAAGGATGAATTGAACCCTAGATACAAACCTTAAAGCAAGATTAAATCCATTAATTCCAAGTGTCACAATCATAATGCATGAGACAACCTAAGCTATTATTAGCCTAATCTAATAAAAGGAAAATAAACATAAGGTTAGCTTAAGTGAATAAACTAATTAAAGGATCTAATTATATAATTAATTAGATTATGTCCTAATTATTCCAACATGAGGAATTTGATAACTAAAAAAAATAAATGCCAAGAATGTACCACCAATACTGCATTAGAAGCTTCCTTACAAGAACCTTCTTCAACCTAAGGTATTACCTCCAAAACCAACTAAAATGGAAGAGATAAAGAATGAGATTAGGAGAAAGAAGTAATGTTTCTCTTGCAGAGAGTCATGGACTCTTGTGCTGGGAATTAAGGTATCTCAACCTTACCCATTTTTACAATTACATTTATTTATTAAATGTCGAATCGCAATTTCCTGCCTATCATATTTTGTCATCTAGTGTGACATAGCACAGTGAGTTGTCTTCATGTTGGGGCGTGACATGGAAGATGACAAAGATGTGTTTTTGTCCCTACATGGGAAAATAGGCATCCCATTTTGGTAGATATATTTAGCCATGTGTTAGCATCTTCAAAACCTATGTAAGTCATTGTTGTATGACAAGTTATGGAATATTCCTATGACAAGGTGTCCAAGTATTACAAGGCATCTTGGATGGAGAATATGGG
This sequence comes from Cryptomeria japonica, assembly GCF_030272615.1. NCBI lineage: Eukaryota > Viridiplantae > Streptophyta > Pinopsida > Cupressales > Cupressaceae > Cryptomeria > Cryptomeria japonica. Next base: position 266,453,386 of record NC_081406.1, read on the forward strand.
CACACAAGTTGGTTTATGATAAGTTGTAACAGAATCAACTATTGTTGGTTATTTATGATGAATTAGATCTTACAAATGTAAGTTTTATCAGTTAGGGCAGATTCTATTATAGTTGTAAGATGTGTAAGAGCATGTGTCATACCTATTCTGAGCAAAAATGAAGCGCTCAAGTTTGGAGGAATGTAAGAGGGGTTAGAGAATCTTGGACAAGTTTTTGTTGCATACTTAGAGGTGGTTAAAAAATGTGCCTCGTAGATTTAGAAACCCACCTATTTTATCTTGGTCTAGAAGCTACTTCAAACTTGTAAATATATTGTATGTCTTTTGTGTGGATTTGATGGAGGAGGGAAATTATTCTTTGTAGGGTTACGTTGTTTTATTTCCTCTAGAAGAGAAAGATGTAGACTCTATATAAAGTCTTAGAGCCTACAAGTGTATTTTAATTGTTTGTTGTAGATTAATACATTAGTTCAATGCTTTGGAATGTGGAGTTTTTTAACCCAAAAGGAGCTTTCCCCATGTCCATCAGTGTTTCTTCTCTTCCACATATCTTTCTTCTAATCTTCTTATTTCATGTTCTTGAAGTGTTGATTTACATGGAATTATGCTACCAAAATTTTATTATATTTGCAAACTACATTTTATTTTCTCTAAGGGTTAATGGATGGGAAATTAACTATGCTTTTTCCACTTAAATGGTTTAGTCTAGTATGTTTTAGTATCAATTGTTGACATCAATTAAAGGAAAAACATAGGATATTGACGGTGCATACTTGATCTCAAATATCTTTTTGAGATCATCTTTCCATTTCATTTGGTTTCAAAGCTAAGATACATGGTTTACATGTGTTTGCATGTGAAGATCCATAGTGTTCAAGGTTTTGCATATTTCTTCTATTATGGTTTCTTGGATTGGAAAGCTACAAGGAATTTGTTATGGATAAATGAAAAAAATATTAATCATTGTTTGAATGTAGATATTGCAGTTGATCTTACTTTCAAGATGTAGTGGGCAATTGAAGGATGAAGAAGATGGAGTTTTATGGAGTTGATTGTGGGTTACACTTGATTTGATATTGATCTGGAGCTTATGTTTGACAATATATTATAACCCTCATGCATGGTGATATTATTTCATTCTATTGTTGTGTGTAGCATATTATTCATATTGGGTGTTAGTTTTTTGACTCCTTGGTAATATGGAGAAACTTGGGTTGTCATGACTATGGTTTGTTGTGCTTGTGTTAGGTGCTTGGTTTTAATCTCTCATATTGGAAGATATTGTTTCATTAGTCTGAATGCATGTAGCCTATAGATTTGATATTGGATGATCTAAATTCTTTTGGAGCAACCTAGCTCCTTTGTATGTATATTCTTGATGATGGTTGTGAAGTTGGCCTACAAATGGCTTAAGTTCTTAGACCTTTTCTTTCTTTTGGTTGATTGTACTTGCACGTGTTTAATTTCATGTTGGTTGGATCTAATGGTTTTGTAGAATTTACATTCAAAATCTATGGTTATGCTTATCTATATTATTTCACTATTCTAGTTTGACTATTTTGGTGATTTTCAGACTGGTGGATCTTCCAGATGATAGGTGGATATGGATTTTCATGTGTGTTACATGACACATTGGTTTTGTAGGTTTTACATAGTTAACCAGAATGTGTGGTTTTGTAGATCTACAAATAAGCTATTTTTTTTAAAGATTATGATTCCCTTAGGGTATTCTTGGATGTAAGATAGTTGTAGTTTTGTATGTATGCTTTGTGCATGGTGTGTGGAGGTTTGTAGATTTTTTATGAGGAAATATTGGTATATTTTGCCACTAGTTATTTATGAGTTGTGAAGTTGATATGTTTTTTTTTATATATATAGGTAATGGGCCGAAGCCGATAAGGTGTACATACTCTATCCCCTTTGTGCGATTTGAAATTGTGACCTCTATTTCAAGAGCACAAGTTCTCCATCACTAGGCCAACTCAAGTTGTACTAGTTGGTATGTTTTTTTTAATAAGATTTAGGACAACCTATTTATTTTAAAGGTTTTATAGTTTTCTTGTTCTACTAAAGTCATGGGTTTGTGTAGATTTGGAGTATTTCCATTGGCGGATTTAGATTTGCACAAAGATGGTCTTCCATGTTAACAAAATCTACAGTTTATAGTTTTGTGAAAAAGATTTTGTTCAGACTCTTAGAGCTTTTTGGATGGAGACAATTTTATATTTACAAGAATGCTTATTTAGTTCTTTGACTATGATGCTCATTTGTGGTTTATTTTTTGTAATTCAAATCCGGTTGGTGACTTGGTGTTTAATATTTAAAATCTACATGTTATCTTCTTTGATTTCTTAGTTTTTTATTATTGATGTGAAGGTGAGTTTGCATATTTTACTATTTGGGATCTATGAGTTGTAAATTTTAGTGGGCTATTTTATCCATTGGTTTCATTGAAGACTTTGATATGGATTTTCTATATCCCCAAATATTTTTATTATTTATGTAGATTTAGTGGGTTGGCCTTGTCTTGAGTCATTTTTGCATTGATATGGTATTTTGGGATGAGAGGATAAATATTTTGAGTACCTAGATAGTCAGTTACTAGGAATTGTAACATGTTGTTTATCTTCTTGGCTTAGAGATCTTACTTATACTTATTATTGATGATATTACAAGTAAAGTATTTTATTGTGTTAGGGCAATGGATGATATTTATTTAGGAAATGGTTGTCATGATGCCATGTGTAGCTTAGTATCACAATTTAATGGGAGCTAGTAGTAGTGGTGTGGATTCATTATTGGTGTTTGATGATCTTCCTTAGTGTTTTGTGGATGTCTTGGAGGAGCTCTTAAATCTTGTTGTTGCAAAAGAGTTCTTTCACATTCATAGTTTCATTGTTGGAATATGATTATCTTAATGTGATTAGAGATGTGGACAACTTGGTTAGCCATGGAGGATTCTTGGAGTCTTTGGTTGAGGTGTTAGTTTATGACTTGTTGATTCTGACAGGTGATCTTTGCTTACAAAATGGTTTAGTATTATGTCATGATGTATTCTTGATTACCAATTAGAGTTTTGTCATGATATAGGTTCTTCTGGGAGCATGTTATGTTTATTGGAGCATATGATCATATTACGAGGAGACGTCAAATCATGTTGTCTTTAGGGGTTCCTGATTCTATGGTTGGAGCTTTGAAAATGGTTTGGCTAATTCTCTTGGTATTGAGTACATTGGTCATCTTCTTTGGATCTTAACATGGATTGATCAATTTTTTGTGTTCATGGATACTTGGAGACATTGGGTGAGGCATTTGTTGAGATGATTACTCTTTGGAAGTTTTAGTAGAAAGTTTGAGTAGCCTTTCACCTAGATATGGATGTGAGTACATGATAGACTCGAGAAGAGGTTGTTCTTGGAGAAAGTCTATGAGACTTAGTATATCTTGGGGGAGAAATCTTATTCCCAACTCTTAGTCTACTAAGATGGTAATTATCTAAAAGGTATTAGCCCATTTTATTTTTGAATGCATTATTTTTATGTTTTCTCATGGATATGGATCTTGAGCTATACTTTCTAGTTTTGAAGGGTTCATTTGAGAAGTTTGTGGCATGGTTATATCCTTAGGTAATTTATTTGATTCATGAAAATGATTTAAGGGATGTTATTAAGTTTATTTCCTTATATGGGAATGATTTTGAAAGTGATCTTCCTTGTTCTAGAGAATATTACATCCATGATGGTGATATCTGATATATATATCTTATTCGATCAAAAGGGATTAAACATTTAGGTGTTGTTGAGGATTTTATTTAGGTTGTGAAGGAGATCTTACTTAACATAGCTTAGCACTTTGAGTTGTTGGCAAAAGGACATGATTGTGATATGATTTATAGATTTTCTCTTTGTTCTATGACTAATTCTTGGAGATTTATGATCACATTGTTCAATGTGATGGACTTGGGAGAGTTATGATGACATGTTATCAAAGATTATGCAACACTTTGTGTTGCATGTGTAGATCATTTTGATTGTTCTTTTTTACTATATAGTTTAAATATTTGTCACAACTTTGGTATAAGTATTGTTTGGTAGACTTGATATGCCATGATTGTTTTTTTAGATTTGATATTATCCATGTTGTGGGAGTTCTTGGGCGTGTGTGTTATTCATTGATAGGTCTGGCACATGGAGCTTATGAGTGCAGTTTATGTGTTAGATATTTTATTAGCATGAGTTATATTAATGTTTTGGATACCTTCAAGGTATGAATGATTGGATGGTTTAGCAGTTGTGGTTTCTTTTCATAGTCATTTAGGTTTTGTAGTTGGATGTTAACAATTGCTTGTGGTTGTTTTTCTAATTGTGTTTGATCTTATTTTGGAGGAAGTTTCAACTTCAAAGTTGTGTTTTGGTAATGAGTTTGAATTCAAATATATTGATGCTTCTATAAAGCTCATGACAACAATGGAGTTGTAATAGTAGTTTGTATGTCTTATTATTACTTTTGTTCAATGCTTGTATTCTTTAGTTTGGTGCATCTTCATCTTGTTGTGTTCCTTTTCTTCCACAACCAGTATGTTGAATAGGTAGGAGTTCTTGCTTGATATGGTTGACATCTTAAATGATATTATAGATATATTACTAGAGCACAAGAGAATGCTATAGATTTGTATGGCTTTGGATGGCTATGATGTTGTATCTCTTTGTTTGGCCCTTTGCGATTAAATCTTATTCATATTGGTCATGGTAAGGTGTTCAACAAGTGGGAGAATATTGGGAATGTAGCATCATAAAATTGTGACCCTTGTAATTTTTTACTGCATTTGAGTCTTTGCGTTAGCGGACGAATCCCTAAGCCTGATTGGAGACCCGAAACATGCTCATGTCACCAAAAACTTGTATTTTCCATCACCCTGTTACTACTTATCAAATTGCCATTAGTTTATATTCAAAGTCATACTATATATTCTAGTCGGTTAGTATTACCGAATCATGCAATTGGTACACACAGAGAAGTCGGTATGAACAGTCTAGTCGGTTACAGAAGAAAGCAGTCATAGAACGCAGTATTCACCGAGCTATTTACCGAGTATTGTTTCATGGCTACCAAGTAGTAAAGTTAACTCACCAAGTTGATATTCACCGAGTGAAACGTTTTACTAGATACATTGAACCTGGACATGCACATGAAAACGTGTTACAAGATCAAGGCACATGTAACCATTATTACATTGGAAATTGCACTAGAAGATTGTGTATGATTGCAAGGTCAATCTAACCAATGAAATATCTTGTTTAGTTATTCATTCGAGGAATATTTTTGTAAGATCGAAGCAATGAATTAGATCGCCGCTGTAAGAGATCTATTTATACAACATGGGAAGAAAGAAGTGTATGAGTGTATGAATGAATGTGTGTGTATGTATGAAGGAAGACTGTTACAAAGACACAAAGAGGTCACCGAGAAGGTTATCAGTGAACAGTCAAAGAATAGAGTAAACAGAAGGGTTTACCAAGTTACAATATGGGTTACTGAGGTATGCTACAAGCTAGATAATCTTATTCTGAGCACATAGAATCTGCTATAACATTTCAGATGTAAAGTTGCAGATATTTGTAAAGTCTTATTGTAATATTTTGAAGTTGGAAGAGAAACCTTTAACAGGGTAAAAGACTCTAACCAAGTCTATAAATTGTAAATCCTCTAACCAGGTGCAGCATTCATATAGTGTTGTAAAATCCTTTAGTAAGGTTGATCTAATAGATCTTGTTACTCCTAACAGGGTAAGCTATCAGAAATAGCTAAATGTAGCTCTAACCGAGCAATCTTTATTATTGCAGTAGTAAAGTTGTGGGTGCCATCCCCACCGCAGTTTTTCTCTCTAACCAAGAGTTTCTGTGTGAACAAAATGTATGTGTTATGGAGTGAATCATGTATGATTGTTATCTGTTTGTTTTAACTTTATTTTATGTTACTGCACTATTCTATTTATGCATAATAGTAAGGTTATTATTGAAGAAAAGTTTTGGAGTACTGATTCACCCTTCCCCTCTCAATACATTAGCTTTCCATATTGGGCCTAACACACCCCGCATTGCCTTTCCTAAATTAGGGCAGGACAGGGTGTGGCACCCCTATCCCCCCAGGACAGGGGCGTGGCACCCCTATCCTTGGTGTGGAACCCTTGTCCTAGCCCTATTTTGGGCCTCCTTTGATCATATCTTGCATTGGGCTTGTCAATTGTTGAGCGGGAAAAGTTTTCCTATGTTGGCCTAAGATAGAAAATTAGCTAACTACCCCTAATTGGCAAGTATATAAGGAGAATTTCCCCTCCTATTTGCATAAACAGAAAAAATTAAGTTGATAAGCGAATTTGATCATAAACATTCAAGCATTCAAGCATTCAATCAAGCATTGAGCATTTCAAGTCTCCTTTCAAGGCAAGGTGTTGCATTCAAGTCAAGGATTCAACCATTGAAGAGGATATTTCTATCAACATTCAAGACATCCTATTTCACATATCCTTTCAAGAAAATTCATTAACATTTCAATTACATCCCCTTCTTGAGGTGGATTTTACTTTAGACATTTCCTTTCATTTACTTGCAACATTTTTCAATCACTTAGTTAATTCCAAAATGGGGTTTGACCTGAAGGAAAACCCCCAATCCCAACAACATTTTCCTCTCTTTTTGTGTGTAGGTTGCATGTGCATAGCTATAATTGCAGGTTTAGGCTTCATTTTCAAAGACAGAAAACTCTTTTCATCTTGATATTTTACTACTAATTCCAGTGCACAGCTCCATCCTGCATCTCTATCTCAAGATATAATTGCTTCTTTGTCATTCCTATACTTAGTCTCAATTTACTTAATTCAACTAGTCTATTATAAAAGAGGGTTAGTTTACTTTCCTAATGCATTCTAAATTCCCTACAATTCACTTAGCATTCAATCTCTCTCCATTGGGATTGGATCTAGTGGATTCAACCCCTCTTTTAATGTAATGTGTGTGAAAAGTTGAAGGGAATCCTTTGTGAAACATTCATCCCTTGCTTGAGGGGAGTAAAGCTTTCCACTTGATCTCCCCTCATCACTTTTCACCATATAGCATTTTGGTGAACCCGATGTCTTACATGCTTTACATTAAAAATTGTTGCATATTTTTCATTTACAAGTTTAATTTTCTTGCACTTTATAAAACTTAGTGGTTAATTCAATCAAAACCCTAGTTGTTAAAATCAAAATTGAACTTGTGTTTTGCAAAAATTGCTATCTATTGTCTTAGTTGTAAAAAATACATTTCTTGTCAAATTCAATTCTTTCATTGTCTTGTTCAGTTTGCAAATCAAAATTACAAAATTAAGTGGTTATTTTTCAAACATCAACTTGAACTTGTGCAAAAATTGGATTTACATTTAATTTTCAGATTTGTGACCATTTTCAAACTTGTATTCTTGCCTAAAATTCAAAATTTCAATTTCCCTCCTTTTTCCAAAATTTAAAATTTCAAAATTCGGTGGTTAGGTCCTAAAACCCTAATTTTTAAATTTACTTGGATTTTGTGCAAATTTCAATCAATTTCAGTTTTCTAAATATTATTTAAGGTGGCCCTATCCATTAGGTTTGACCTTTTTCAAAATTGCAATTCAATTTCTCATCTTTTTCAAAACCCTAATAGGGTCCTATTTTGACATTCAAACCTTAATTTCATCTATCTAGAGATTGTAAAATCAATCAATATTTTGGGGTTAGCTCTCAAATCATCGTAACTTTCATTCCTGAAAATTTTCAAAAAAGTTGGGAGGACTGGGTGCAACTTCAACCTGATCTTTGGCTTTTTTCCCAAAATTTTGGGAGACTGTTATGACTATGTTTAATTGCTTAAATCCAGAAAACTGGTTGATTTTGTCAAATTTTGATCCTCTAAAATTAAAAAAAACTTCCTAATTTCAACATTACAACTTTAAAAGAGACATTAAAAATTAAATGGTTAATTATAATCTGCCCTAATATTAAGATCTTAATTTTGTCAATTTTAATTTTGAAATTAAGTGGTATCCCATAGGCCCTAATTTTAAATTTCAATCTCTTTTTATTTATCATAAATTTTCTTGGAGATTGTGTCATTATTCAATTTTGCAAACTTTTTTCCCAAAATTCAAAATTCAAATTCATATTTCAAATTTTCCCTCTAGTGCATGAGTTTTACAACTATTAGTCCTACCTATACTATCCTCGTTAGATGAAGCATTAGAATTAAGGCTTCCCAAGGTTTAATTCCTGAAGGGATGGAGCCTAATTTAGCTGACTTATACAATGAGGATATGGCTAATTCTTCCCATCCTAATAACATCCCTATCTACCCAATTGATGATTCCCATTATGAAGAAGAAGCTTTGACTAGAGTTTCCATAGATCAACTATTAAAATTGGACAACCAATTTGACAACTTCCAACAATGGATGTCCCAAGAATATCCCAATAGTGAAGCTCTTCCATTAATTGAAGGTCTAAAATGCATGATTCAAAGTGATAAGAATGAAATTGATATATTGTATGGTATTGCTCACATTGTTGATTCTAATGTTATGCCTATGAAGAGTTGTGCTGAGAACTTAGGTTATTCACAACCTTCTACACAAATAAATCATTATATTCCTTTGACCACTTCAATGACTAGTATTCCTACTTTCATTTCAAACATCATGTCTACTGCAACTCAAAATGTCATACCTACAAACTTTAGTCATGGGAGAAATCCCTCTTCTTCATTCAATCCTCCATCTTTATCTATTCCTTCAATGAGTATTCCTATTGTCTCTCAACCAATCAATGTGACACAAGGGGGAAATTCATCCAATCATTTTACTCCTCCTTTTAGAGTCCCATTTCCTACTCCATCATCACCCATGCCTAGTTGCCATAGTGTCCCACCACCTTACTCTCAACCAATGCCTTCTTTCAATAACATCACACCACCTTCTCAATCAAACATGTCTAAAATAAATTCCTCAACTGAAGCAACCATTAATAATTATTAATCCAAGTTTAGTGTGCCCACATTTTATGTTGCGAGCCCACTTTCTCTTGATATTGTTAGAGTTGTCCCTCCTAAACATGTTGAAGTCCCTCAATTGGAACTCTATAATGGAAAAGGTGATCCTTTAAAACATGTCAAAAAATTCTAAACTTTGTATACTAACTTTGCTTATGATCAAATATTGCTTGCCAAATTGTTTACTAGAACATTAAGAGATAAAGCTTTACAATGGTATTGCTCTTTGCCTTTTTATTCTATTACTTCTTTTCAACAATTAGCAAATTCTTTTATTCAACAATTTTAAAACAACATAGGTCCTAAAATCACTTTGACTAATTTAATGCATTGCAAACAAGGTGTTAAAGAAAAAGTGTCTGATTTCATTGGTAGATATAAGAATTTATGTTTTGAAATTTCTTTTCCAGTGCCTGATAATGATATTCAAAGAATTTTTATTTCTAATTTGCAAAAAGATATTATGGAAAAACTTCTCCTTTATGAGTTTACTTCCTTTCCGCAGTTGTGTGCAATACTTCACAATTATCAATTGATTGTGAGTCAAATGGAGCAATCTACTCCTATGGCTCTAAGTGATAAGGGTGAGAGTACTCAACAACAGTTTGTGAAGTTCAAACCGAACAAAGGCTTCATCAAATTCAATGACACCATCAATAATAACAATGTGAATGCTACAATAGGTTTGCCTCCTATTTCTAAATTTTTCAAAAGAGAAAGACAATTTAATCCTTTTAATGAATTTTTGTATAGCATAATGTCTCAGTTGTTACAAAGAAATGTTATCAAACTTCCTCCAATAAAACTTGTTGATCCTTCTAAGGCAACTTCACCTCACTTTGATAATAATTATTTTTGTCAATTTCATCGTCAACCTGGTCATGATACTGAAAAATATTTTGCATTAAAATGTAAGATTCAAGACTTAATTAATAATTATACTATATTTGTGGTAGGTGTGACTGATAAGAGAAACAAATCAGTAGCTCCTCCTAATCAAAATCTTAAGATTTTCACTGATCCTTTACCCTCTCATACCTCTAATGTGATTGAGACTAAACATACTTATTTATGTCCCTCTAATTTTACTTTCAGAGCTCGTGATGTGGTTAATATGGTAGAAAAACAAGAAACACCTAAGGATCCATGTATCACATTTTATCCTAGTGAGACCATTAGAGCACCTGATGGGCCCTTTATACATAGTTGTGAAGATCCAAGGCAAACTTTTTCGTGGTGTGATTATTGATCCCTCTTGCATGGCTAATGTCATCACCGAAGAATATCTTTATACTTTACATTTGCAAAAACCAATCTATGATGATACTAATGTGGTCATTAAGTTATTTGATGGATTTTCTTGTCCTACCATTGGTTCTATCACACTTCCTATTGAGGTTCATACTAAATCTATAGATGTTAACTTTGTTATCATTACTTCATCTAAACAATTCCGTGTGAAGTTAGGCTTCTCCAATACATGAGTGTTTAAAATTTCCCCACAATGGAGACATCATAACCATAGATTATTTTGACCAACCGAAAGCAGCCCAGGTGTTCCTATTGAATATTTTTGGCCTCAACAATTTCAATCTCTTCCAACAAGAAGTGATGCTCTCTTTCAATCTTATCAAAAATGGAAGAAAGATATGATCTTATCCTTAAGCCAAGCTAGAACTCCAAAACTTGATATTCCCATCATTCTTGAAGATGAAGTTCTTCCCCTAACAAATAGAACCAATCTTCCTCCTAAGGAATATTCCCAACCTATTTCTATGGATGAAACTATGCCTTCTCCTAAGAAGAACAATAATATTTCTCCTAAGGTTAGACCTATACCTCCTCCTCATGATGGACCTGGTCTCCTTCCTACACCAAACATTCCTTCTTTATATGGTGCAATTCCACCTCCTTTCTCTTGTAGAGAGAAGATACCTACCTCTCCTCTTGTCCAACCTAAAATACCTCAACCTAACCATCCAACTACCAAGGATGAGAACATTCCTCCTTCTTTTCAGCCTTCCGCTAAGACTCGACAAAATTGTTGTGCGAGAGAACACTGACGAAAATGTCATGCTAGAGCTTGTTAAGTTGTTTCTCAAACTATTCAATCTCCCAAAACACCAATAGTTGACATAATTCCATTTTCTCCTCAGCAAGATGTTGAACCTAAATCTCCAAATCATAAGTTGCAAAAAACATGTGATGGTTTTACTTCTATTCATGTTAAAACTCCTATTTTTATAAATCTTGATGAAGAAGTAGATGAAAATGTCATTCATGATGGAAATACAACTCCTAATGCTTCTGATAGTGAATATGAATATGGTGATGTTGACAAACATTTATCTACAGAATTTTCAAAAGCCTTAATCCTAGCTCCTAGACATGAACAAAGCGACTTAGCACATGAGCATAGTCCTTGTTTGGACCTTGTGATAGCTTCATCTATTGTGCTCGATGTCACTCCTCTAGTGTGTTTCCCACCTTCTCAAAATAATGATCAACAAGATCAGGTGGTGGATGTCATGCTAGACTAGCTGCATTAGCACCGTAGATCCTCTACCGTTCTCCTTTATTTCTATTTTGTGACCATTCTTCTATTTGTTGTCCCTAGTGATGTCTACTTGAGGACAATGCAAAGCATTGAGATATATTTTTTTATCTCTTTCATGTTGACTCAAAAGACACATGCGTTCCCTTTCTTCCAAGGTGGTTTCATTTCTTTGGGGAATGAGGACTATTCTATGCATATATACATGATATACATGAGTTATCATACAACATACTGATCCCAAGGAAAGTGAATCCACCTTGTGCTTTGTGTTTTGTGTTCATTATCCTTGGGTTTATTCCTTGATTGGGGGCTAAATCCTTGCGATAATGTGCTCCCTCTCTTTCTCTCTCTTAGGTGTATCCTATCTTAAAGAAATCACTCCTGATAAGGCATGTGCGATCTCTTTAACGTGGAGGCATACACTCCTCTCATATTTTCCTTCTTGATACTTAAAGTTCTGATTGAATGAAAAATAGGTTTTAAGGACCCGAAACCATTACAACATAGTTAAAATAAAAAGCTAAGAAAATAGAGTCCTCATACAAAGCGACTGGTCCAAAAAACCAACGAACAGAAAAAACAGCTAAACAACAAAAAACAACAAAGAACCCAAGGAGACACTACATAGTAATTTTCTTCAACAGATCCTCTGCCTTAGTCACCAGCTCGTCATAGGTCGCCCCAACTGCTTTTAGCTCCTCCAGGCCCTTATTCACTTTCTTTTCCTTTCTCTTTCCATGGGTGCGAGTTCTAAGACCTTGGGCTTCCCCGGTTCCTTTTGCATCCAGGTCAATTTCCTGGGTTTCCTTTTCATCATCGAGCTTGCTGATGAGGGTATGGGTGTTGTTGGCTGAGATTTTTAGAATGCTAAGACTCTACTTTGCAATGTTCTTGAGGCACTCCTCTATCTTGTCCACTTTGGCAACTGTATCCGAGAGCGTTTTTTCGTTAGTTTCCTCCAGGGTTTTTCTATCTTGTATCTCCTTTTCAATTTTCTCAAACCGGGGATTAAAGGCATCTCTGATGTCTTCCGCTTTGGCAATTGTGTTCTTCAAATCTTCAATATAATTGGCCATAGTGTTCCCCTCTCCAATGTTAATGGTCTCCAGGATCATGACTCTGTTGCAGAGTTTTTTGTATTCATCCACAGTATTCTTATTCCCGTCAATAAGTCATTCAATGGTTTTCATTAAACCCTTCAAGGCCTCGGGGTGGGGACTAGGAGAAGGAGTAACTTTACCAGGGGTTATCTGTTCATCTTTAGTAATATGGTGGGCAGAAATAGTGTCAGTAGCCCTGAGGGTCTCCTCCATAGTCTCCATCTCCAGGCTTTGTTCAACTTCCAGGGTTCTTGTTTGCTTGTCCTCTGGATCTTTGCCAGTCTCCTCTATTTTCTTTTGCTTCTTCTTGGGTTGGGCTTGGATTTTACTTTTTTCCTTCAGCACTCCCTTAGGGTTCTTCTTCTCCTCAGGGAAATCAGAGTCCTCTTCTTCTGAAGAAATACTAATCAAGGGTTTGCTTTGGGGTTTTTTACTCTTAGAAGAAGAGGGTCTTGATTTCCTCTTCTTTCTCCTCTCATACTTTGAGTCGTCAAAGCTTTCCTCATTTTTAGTCGAGGAATCATTATCTGAATCCTCCTCCTCCAAGAAATTAGAATCAGACACTTCTTCTTCCGAATCCACAAAGAGCTACATTCGATTGATTTTATTGGCCTTTAGATGATCATAAATGAGGACCATAAGTCCCTGGTGCATTGCAGTGTCACCCCGAGGATTTTCTTTATATGCTTTTAGGGATGCATTCATAGAACAGAGCAAGAAATAAGGGAAATTCACCTTATCGTTATGCCTAAAATGATTTAAGAGGACAAAGTGATATCCATATACTTTCGTAAACCTGCCATCTAGAGTTATATACCTCATTAAAACAAAGAGAATTTCCCGCCAGGGCTTTCCAAAAGCCCTAGGCGGGTAATAGGTTTTGCTCAACTTTACCAGTCTTCTCTTCTCTTTCTCTATGACCGGGTACCTTTCAATGGCTTCCCTGCTGACCTTCCTATCTCTGTAGAAATTGCAGCCCTCCCTTTTGAGTCCCGTAGCTTTAGCTATTAACTCTTCATCAATTTCCACCAGTTGGTCGCCCATTTTAAGCTTGCCCTTCTTCTAATTTTTGCAGAAGAAGCTGGTTATCTTTCCATCACGGCCATGGAGTCTCTCAAGGAAGCTCGAAAGACCACCCTTCTACAAAATTTCCCACACCTCTTCTTTCTGTTTCCACTCCTTGCAACTTCCTAGCTCATATCTTCTCCTATTTCCGCCCATGGTGTCGTTTCTCACAGTCAAGTTCAGGTTACAGAGCTAGTGAAATAGAAAGCTTTTCGAAGCTAAAACAAAAGCCCAGAAAGCGTGCGTAGCATTATTGATTTGACAAGTTATAATGCACGTTCTGCTAACTTTGATGTTATAATGAGTAATTCCCTCATTATCGAAGTAACTCAAAGTGCTTACTTTAGTACATATCATAATTGCCTTGTCAATCAAGATTCTTTGGGGTACTTTGATATCTTTCATTTATTATGATTTGTCTTACATCTTTGGGAAGACCGCTCTCACCTGTCCACGCGGTTATTGTATCATTCTTCACCGCCACGTTTGCAGCCCAATTAGCAGAACAGTTGCCCTCCCCATTCTTGATACTTAAAGTTACTTAGTGAAATTGGCTTTATTTTGTAATTTTTGGTATCCTTTCTTTTCATGACTCATAGTGAGGGGAACCTTACTACTTGTAGTCATGGTTCTCCCTCTTGATCTTCCCTTTTACTTTGTCAATTAAATTTGTAAGATCCTTAGTCGACTGGGGGCTTGGTGTATCTTGCCTCCTTGACATGGTGAAAGTCTTTCAATCGTGTTTCCTTGTACTTTACTAGTAGTATTGGCATACACTTATACTCTTGCTAAAATGGGGGCTAAATGTATCTTCATAAAATTATGACCCTTGCAATTTTCGAACACATTTGGGTCTTTGCGTTAGTGGACGAATCCCTAAGCCTGATTGGAGACTTGAAACATGCTCATGTCACAAAAAACTTGCATATTCCATCACCCCACACTGCCATTTTGTCACTGCTTGTCCTAAATTAGGACAGGATAGGGGTGTGGCACCTTTGTCATAGCCCTATTTTGAGCCTCCTTTGATCATATCTTGCATTGGGCTTGTCAATTGTTGAGTGGGAAAAGTTTTCCTATGTCGGCCTAAGACGAAAAATTAGCTAACTACCCCTAATTGGCAAATATATAAGGAGCATTTCCCCTCCTATTTGCATAAACAGAAAAAATAAAGTTGATAAGAGAAGTCGACCATAAGAATTCAAGCATTCAAGAATTCAATCATTTAATCAAGCATTGAGCATTTCAAGTCTCCTTTCAAGGCTAGGTGTTGCATTCAAGTCAAGAATTCAACCATTGAAGAGGAGATTTCTATCAACATTCAAGACATCCTATTTCACATATCCTTTCAAGCAAATTCATCAACATTTCAATTACATCCCCTTCTTGAGGTGGATTTACTTTAGAAATTTCCTTTCATTTACTTGCAACATTTTTCAATCACTTGGTTAATTCCAAAACAGGGTTTGACCTAAAGGCAAACCCCCAATCCCAACAACATTTTCCTCTCTTTTATGTGTGTAGGTTGCAGGTGCGCAACTGTAATTGGAGGTTTAGGATTCATTTTCAGAGATGAAAAAATCATTTTTGGCGTGTGGATTTTTCAGAGGACCAAGTGCAACTTCAACCCGGTCCCTACAAATTTTGCTCAGATTTGCAAGGAAGCTTCATCTTGATATTTTATTGCTAATTCTAGGTGCACAGCTTCATCCCGCATCTCTATCTCAAGATATAATTGCTTCTTTGTCATTCCTACACTTAGTCTTAATTTTCTTACTTCAACTAGTCTATTATAAAAGAGGGTTAGTTTACTTTTCTAATACATTCCAAATTCCCTACAATTCACTTAGCATTCAATCTCTCTCCATTGGGATTGGATCTAGTGGTCATCCCTCACTTGAGGGGAGTAAAGCTTTCCACTTGATCTCCCCTCATCACTTTTCACCACATTATAGGGAATTAAGGTGTCTCAACCTTAGTCATTCCTACCATTGAATTTATTTATTAAATGCCTAAATTATATTTTTTTACTCATCATATTTTGTCATATCTTGTGACATAGCACATTGAGTTGTCTTCTTCCTAGGGTATCACATGGAAGATGAAAAGGATATGTTTTTGTCCCTACATTGGAAAGAAGGCATCCCATTTTGGTAGAGATATTTTGTCATGTGTTATCATCTTAGAAACTTGTGCAAGTCATTGTATGATAGGTTATGATTTATTACTATGATAGGTTGGACAAGTGTTAGAAGGCATCTTGCATGGAGAATATGGGTTTCCAAGTTAGGTTATTAAAAGTTACAAGAGAATCAACTAAATTTGTTGTCAATTATGATGGATTCTCTTACAAATGTAAATGTTGTCAGTTATGACATAATATGACAATTGTGAGATGCATAAGAGCATCTATATTAGCAAATATAAAGCACCCAAGTTTGGAGGAATGGAAGAGGGGTTAGAGAATCTTGGAAAAGTGTTTGTTGCATGCTTAGAGGAAGTTGAAAAATGTACCACATCAATTTGGACTCCACCTCTTTCAGCTTGGTCTAGAAGCTACTTCGAACTTCTAAATCTCTATATATTTTATATCTTTTGTGTAAATGTGAGAGAGAAGTGAGGGAAAAAAAAATTGTAGGGTTATGCTATCAAATTTCCTACAAAAGAGCAATATGTTCTACTTCATATAAAGGCTTAGAGAATGCAATTGTATTGTAACAATTTGTTGTAGATTAATACATTTGGTTGATACTTTAGATTGTGTATTTTTTTACTCAAAAGGGTTTCCCCACATATATCAGTGTTTCTTCTCTTTGTCTGTCTTTCTTCTATTATTCTTCTTTCATGCCCTTGAAATGCTAATTTGCATATTTTTATGATACCAAAATTTTATTATATATACAAACAACATAATATTTCAGCTAAGGGTTAATGAATGGGAAATTAACTGTGCCAATTTTTGCTTTAATGGCTTAGTAGTATGTGATTCCTTTAGTTGTTTTTTTATTTTTTTTGGCAAGGTGGCAATGCCACTTGATATATTTTATTAATAATAAATAATTTTTACAATATATTTAAAAATTGGTTCAAACTAAGCTCCTAGAGAAAAGAACCAGCAAGAAAAACTCTAGTCATTTCTCATCAACATGATTATAGAAGAGAAGTAGTGAACAATCCTCTAGTCAAAGCTAGATACAAAATAGAGATCAGCAAAGGAGCATGCAGGCTCTTTTACACATAGGAGCATGTAAGCTCATTTTATAGAATAGGAGCATGGAAGCTTATTTACAAAATAAGTTCCTGGGATATCTTGAATGCCCTACAACAAAGAACTCTTGCAATCAAAATTGACAGGCCCCTGCACCAAAAAACAACTGCAACCAAAAAAAAAAAATACTACAGAACACAGAGAATTTACAAGAAACACAAGGTTCCAAAACATGAATGACACCAACAACATGAGATCTGCGGTCCGTCATTATAGACAAATGCCAAAGGAGAAGAGGTGAATACAGAAATGATAGAGAGAAATGAAGTCCAAAATTTTTATGTCGTAAATGAAAAGAAAGAGGAGATATATCATAAAAAACTAACAAACCAAAAGAAGCAGCGTATAGAGAATCATGAAAACAATGCTACATCAAACTTTAAATGGCATATGAAGGATGGATTCCCAATTTGAAAATAAATATCTCCAAATTTTGCACCAGAAGAGAGTACCAAACACACGAACAACATCAATAACAACCAATTCATCATTAATGAATGCCAAGTGATGATCAAGTAAAGCAAAGTACCTCAAATCAAAACCAAATGGAATTATGAAAAGAAAACCTCACCAAGAGAAGAGAATATCAACTCGTATAAAGGAGCAATCATATAATAAGAAAGATTAAATCCTCAACTCTCTACAGGCTATAATTAATAGGTTTGGGAAGCTCATCAAATCACCCCCCAATCGAGAGGAATCAATAACAGTTTTGTCACAACCCATATTGGCGAGGCAACCAGCCAATGCATTACCTTCACAATAAACATGTGAGATGATGAGGTGCTCAAACGTATCAAGAAGAGTCCATATTTATTCAAGAATATACCGGAAATGCCAATTATCAGCTTTTCTTGCCTTGCAAGCATTAATGACAATAGTTGAATCACCTTCAATATGAAGGTATTTGAAATTCAAATCCTTAGCTATAACAAGACCTTCTAAAAGAGCACAAGCCTCAGCCATATTATTTGTGCCAGGAGAAATTGGCATAGCTTTTAATGCTAATAAAGAACCCAACTGATCACGAAAAACTATCCCTATTCCTGAATCACTAGGATTTCCACGGGAGGATCCAATCAAAATTCAATTTACAAAAAGGGGCATTAGGAGGATGCCATTTTATGGAATTTCTATCTACAGGTGTTTTCTGAATCCTTGCAAAGGCGGATGATACAGGAATAATGATACTTTTCCAAGAAGAGATCATAAAATTGTCCCAAGAAGAGAACTTTGAATTCATGTTAAAATATTTCTGGACATGAGCATTAACTTTCTCAATAATACTTCTTTCCAAAATCCCAAGAACAATCGATAAATCTGATGAGTCACATCTAAAAATGCGCTTGTTTCTTTCCCACCAAATGGCCCATATGACTAGAGAGGGAATTTTAAACCACAAACAAGCAAATAGAGAAGATGAATACAAAACTGGCCAAGACTGAAACATGTCCCATAAAGATAAAGGTAAAGGGAATGAAAGAGATAACTTTTGTAGGACAAAATGCCAACAACTACTCGCAAACTCACAATGAAGAAAAAGATGATTGACATCTTCAAGAACTTTACCACATAAGACACAAGAAAAGGAGGCTGCAATAGGTAATACTGAGTTATTCCAACAGAACAAAAAGGCAGGATGAGGAGGATTTTGATTGGCCATTTGTTGAACAACAAAATATCCTTCTTTAACATAGTAGCTTCCCAATTTAGAAGGGCACCAAATAATTTGATCTTTGATGTTAGAAAGGAAAGCCACTCGGTCTTGCAAAACAGATTTAAAATTTTGAATTTCCTACAAGGACAATGGCAGAGTAGAGGGATCCTTCCATGAGACCTTGTGAGAAAATAGATCAACACTATCTACATAATCAACCAATCTAACTCCCCATGATTGAGAAAGAACAACTGAAACAAAAGCAAGAGAATCATGTTGTGAAAGATGGGGAAAGCCATTCCAGGAGTCTTTCCAAAAAAGAATATTCTCCCTCGAATGGACCTGCCAGGAGAGAAAATTAGAGACCACTTCGCTACATAAGATCATAAAGTTCCAAATAGAAAACCCCTGTGGAGGATTAGAAATTGTGAAGATCCTAGCAGGGTTCTGGGAATCCAAATACTTAGCCTACATAATTTGGCACCACAAAGATTGGGGCTTAGTATACATAAACCAAACTAGTTTTCCCCCAAAAGCCCTATTTCTTTTAGATAAGTCATGAATCCCAACACCACCAACTTGCTTGGAAAGAGACATCTTGGTCAAAGAAATCAGTGGAATCTTTTTATCTTTTGTCATGTTGTTTTTCCAAAGAAAAGATTGAATAATCTTTTTAATTTGGGAGATGACTGATCTGGGAGCTTGAAGAACTGAGATATAGTAATTGGGAATGGTAGATAGGACCGCTTTAATGAGAAGTATCCTATCTGAAAGAGACAACCACCTAGCCTTCCAAGCAGAAATATGAGATTTAAGTCTCTCAATAACTGAATTCCAAATAGAAGACTTAGCAGATCCCATAAAGAAAGGAATCCCCAAATAGGTAGAAGGAAGAGTCTACTGGGAAACCTAAGATATTCACAAATCTATCAGCCACCAACTAAGGAGTATTAAAAATGAAGATCTTGGATTTATGGGGACTAATCTGTTGGCCAGATCCAGCAGTATAAGTATCCAGAATAAATTTAATATGAGTAGCCTCTTGAATAAAAGAAGACCCAAATAAAACTGTATCATTGGCAAAAAGGTTATGAGTGATTGACATATTAGAGTTAGGAATTAATACCCCTTGCCAAAAGCCCAGATCCCTTTGCTTAATAACCAATCGACTAAAAGCTTCTACCATAATGATAAATAAGAAAGGAGATAAAGGATCTCCTTGTCTAACACCCTAGGTTGAAGAAAAGTATCTAGAGGAAGCTCCATTAATGATGACAGAAAATGAAGCAATAGAAATACAACTCTTGATCCATTTACACCAGCTTTCAGAGAAACCAAATTTTCTTAAAACTTTGAGCAAAAAAGCCCAGCAAACTTTATCATAAGCCTTCATCATATCAAGTTTGACCACAAAAGCTAGGATATTGGATGAATTTATGGAATGTAAAGTTTCATGAGCAACAATTGCTCCCTCATGAGTTTCTCGACCCAGAACAAAACCTCCTTGTTGAGGAGAGATGATATGAGGAAGGAGAATTTTAAGTCTTAAATAAATAGCCTTGGTGAAGATTTTGTAAATAGAGTTGCACAAAGAAATGGGTCTAAATTCAGCAAAAGTTTAGGGATTCTTAGATTTCAGGATAAGGGCAATATAAGTGATGTTAAATTTTTTAAGGATATACCCACCCCTCCTAGACTCTTCCAAAGCCATTAATAAGTCAAAACCAATAAAATCCCAACATTTCTGAAAGAACAAGATAGTAAACCCATCAGGACCTGGAGCTTTGTTAGGGGCCATGGAAAAAACAATAGAATGAAGCTCATCTAAAGAAAAAGGCCTCATAAGAAAGTCATTATCCTCATGGGAAACAAGGGAGGGGATAGAATCTAAAAGAAAATCCACATGATGATCCATGGAGGAAGAAGAAAAAGAAGGAGATCACAATTCCTTAAAAAAAGACACCCCCTCCTCTCTAATCTGCTGATCTGAATTAAGGACATAACCAGACTTAGAATCCTTAATACTAAAAATTGTAGAAGCAGCTCTTTTAAGCTTGGCTTCAGCTTGAAAGAAGGCAGTATTCCTATCACCTTCTTTAAGCCAAACCTCACGAGACTTTTGCTGCCAATAGATTTCAACCCGGGAGCAAAGGATCTCCCAGTAAGCTTGCAATTTCTTTTGAGCATCATTAGTAGAGGAATTAGTGCCATGTCTAATAATCTCCTCATTAACAACCTTCAAATCATTGGCAAATACCTCTTTTTCATGAAAAATATTCTTAAAGACCAATTTATTCCAAGCCATAATTTGAGAATTCACGAATTTCAGTTTGGAATAAAACTGGAACATCTTAGTCCCTTTGCAAAACAAAGCACTTATCCACCATTGCTTTAATAAAGAAATAAAATGAGGATGAGTGAACCACATTTTCTCAAACTTAAAAGAAGGTCTAATAGAGGGAACATGATCCAATTTATCAAAATTGAGCAAAATTGGGAAATGGTCAGAATCTGAGGAGGTAAGAATCTCAGAAGAAAAGGAAAAGTTGCTCAAACGTAGGTTTAGAGAAATAAGAAATCTGTCAAGGCGAGAGGCAATCTGGCATTTAGATCTCCTATTAGTCTAAGTGAAAAAACCATTAGAAGGGAAAATATCGAATAACACACTGTTTTGTACAAAGGAAGAAAAGGCATTAATAACCTTATGAGCTGTAGGATTACCCCCTCTTTTTTCATTCGAGGAAAGGAGAGCATTAAAATCACCCCCAAGCACAATAAAAAAATCATCATATCATAAAAATAATTCAGATAAGGAATCCCATAAGTCGGTTTTATTTGAAGGAGAAGTCGGACCATAAACATTAAACATAACAAAAGAGATTTCAAACCATTCCACCTTTAACAACTGCCAATGAGAAGCAAAACATAACATCTCAACTTTGACTGATTTAGGATTCCATAAAGTTATAAGACCACCGGAAGCACCCAAAGAAGGAACATGAACAACTTTCCAAAGGGAACATTTGGAAATTATGTTATCAAAAGAATCCTGAGAAAGTTTAGACTCTTGCAATAAGATGGTGTCCACTTTTGAAGAATCAAGAAATTTCTTGATCCTTCCCCTTTTGTCACGAGCATTTAAGCCCCTAACATTCCAAGATAAAATCCTCATTTATCACAAGGAGAGAAACATGCCCTCCTTGTTTTGACATGGGAAGAAAATTTCTCTACAATAGTGGATTGAATACCAGCCGCAATCTCCTCCTTGATTTTAGCCAATTTTGGTTTTCGACCCTTCTTAGGAGTTTTAACAATAGGGGGGGAAACAGAAGGAGATTGCTCCAAGGCTAGCTTTTGAGAGAAATCAAATCCATACACATTAGAAACAGTTGAAGAAGGACTATCAATAAGATTTGCATCCACACCTTCAACTGAATTTGGCTGAGAAGAGGAAACATGACAACCATCATGGACAAGCCATGAAGAGGCAGAAGCAGAAGAAAAAGAAAATTCAGGAAATTCCTTTGCAACAATCTCATCAAATAGATCAGAAGAAACTGAAAATAAAATATCTGAAGCAATAAGTTGAATCTTCTCTTCAGAAATGGAAAAAGAAGAAGGAGACCTTGGAATGGGCAAAAAAGAATCACTATCAAAAATCAAACTATGAACAATTTTGGTATCATCCGCCAAACCCACAAAAGAAGAACGAGGAGAAGAATTAATAGAACAATGGTTTGTGAAACCATTCGAAGGTAACAAAAATTTTGGAAATGGAACCGAAGGACAATAAATTTGAAAGAAACTCTCAAAGGAGAACATAAAAGGTTCAAAATGAAATCTAGAAGACCAATAATCCTTGAAAGGACTAGGAAGAAACTTAATAGAACAAAACCGATGAATGGCAGACAAAACGGAGAAGAACACGGCCAGAGAGCAAAGAAAAGTAAAATCCATCAGAGGCACATCACATACTGTATATCCAAAAAAAGGAATGAGAGATGTAACAGAAAGAGGTAAAGGAGCAAAATCCTTAACATTATGATCCTTTAAAGACTGACGATCCTTACTTTTAAAAAGGGAACATTGGCAAAAATCAGATGAAAAATCTGAACAAACTTGTAAAGGTGCATCGGACTCACCACAACATTGAGAGGTGAAATGGCCAAGTAACGGAGCATAGGAATGAATAGCAATTGAATATTGAATCACCACAAGATGAATCCATGCACCATATTTGGAGCAAATAGTAATCTTAGAGGGAATGGGTTTAGACAGATTTGATAACAAGCAAACCCTAACTGAAAGATGAGGTCATTCGAAAGGAACTAAATCATGCTTAATAAAAATGTCCAATTTTTTTTCCAAGATTTCAACCATATACATATCACAATACTCCAAAGGAAGACCCAAGAAAGTTACCCAGAAGGGCATAAACTATGGCTTCATTGATTGAATATCAAAATGAGGAGACCAAGCATAGGTAAAAATTCCTATCCCAAAACAAAACCACTCTTTAAATTTATGCACACAATCCCTATACTTTTCAGAATCGAAAATCACAGTGAAATATAGAGAATCTTTATCAAACAAAAAAAAATCCTTCATACCATCCCAATTAGACTTTGCCCATGTTAACAGTTTACCAAAAGAAACCGGAGAAATAAGCTTACCAATGAGGGCAGTAGAACGCAATAACTTCACAGATGCAAAAACATATGATCTCCAAGGTGCATACTAGATCTCAGATATCTTTTTTATTTCATCTTTCCCTTTCATCCTACACATAGATTCTAGGGGAAAGAATTAATACATTAAATTGAAGTGGTGTTAGATAAAGACTCATATTTAGAAAATAAACTTGAGGTATTTAAAGTTTTTGTCAATCATATTGTTGAAGGGGAAGAATGTGAAGTCACAATGAAAAGTACAAGAGCCTTAAAATATATTTCTTTCAAGGTTTGTAGAGTGCTAGCAAGGTAGCAGATGACTAATCTTATTAATGGTGGGGCCACCCACAAATTTATTGATGAAGGTTTAATGACAAAGAGAGGTTTGAAGATACATTTATTTAAAGGTTTAAATGTCACAATAGCTGATGCATTCACCATTCCATGCACCAAAGAAATCAAGAAATTTAATGTATCTCTTGGAGACCATAAGTTATGTGACAAATTTTATGTGGTTGGTTTGGAAAATATTGATATTATTTTGGTTGTACAATCATTGTATTCTCTAGGGAAGAATTCACAAAAATACAAAACTATGGACCTTAAGTTCAAAGTATATGGGAAGAAGAATATCCTTAGAGAGATCTCAAATAGAACTCCACATGTCATGTTAATAAAGAGGATGGAGAGAATATTTCATAGAGGCCAAATGGCTTGGGTGGGAAATTGTTTGCTTTTTCCCTTGAAGCCTCCATTAGAAAAGAAAGGTACTCATCATGTTGATAACTAGAAAATTTTGGATAGGCACTATGTATTTTCTAGTGACATACCTACAAGACTACCACTAGATAGAGGATTTTAGCATGCTATATATTTACAAGGAGATGATAAATCTATTATCACTACATCATTTCCTCATCTAAGAGTGTATAGAGAGGTTATAGAGAAGTCTATGAAATTACTTCTTGATATGGGATTCATAAGACATAGCTACAGTCCATTTTCATCTTCAATAGTTCTTGTGAAGAAGGATGACACGATGAGAATTTTTATTGAATATAGGACCTTAAAATAAGAACATCAAGAATAGATATCTTATTCCAAGGATAGATGATCTTATATATGAATTGAATGGAGCTATGTACTTC
The DNA here is from genome assembly GCF_030272615.1 of Cryptomeria japonica. NCBI lineage: Eukaryota > Viridiplantae > Streptophyta > Pinopsida > Cupressales > Cupressaceae > Cryptomeria > Cryptomeria japonica. Next base: position 266,477,910 of record NC_081406.1, read on the forward strand.
AATATTGAACTCAAATCAATATACCATCAAATTTGTATTAAGGACAAAGACGTTGAAAAGACAACCTTATAATGTAATTATGAATATTTTGAGATTTTTGTCATACCTTATAGACTTACTAATAATTTAGCCACATTTCATTTATGCATGAGCCAAGTTTAATAATAAACTAAAGAAAAATGTTATTTCTCTTTGATGATATCTTGATGTATAGTAAAACTTGGGAGAAGCATTTAGAACATCCAGATGAAGTATTAGGCATTTTGGAGTATTAGTATTTCTTTGCTAAGCTATTTAAATATTGTGAGTTTTTCATGGAAGAGATGTAAATTGTATGTAGGGTATACTATAAGTGCCAAGGATGTTCAAGTGGATATGCAAAGGATCCAAGTTATTCTAGATTGGCCACCTCTCACTAATTTGACATGGTTGAAAGGATTTTTTAGGTTATGTTGCTATTATAGGAGGTCTGTGAAAGGCTTATCTCAGCTATTTATTCCTTTGATTGATCTAACAAAATAAGTGAGCTTTTTAATGGTACAAAATTTCTTATGAGTTCATGCCTTGTAATTGCTATTCTTGACTTTTCATATCCCTTTGTCATTGGATGTTATGCATCTATAGAAAGTATTGGAGTTTTCCTAACCCATAAAGAAATCTAATTTAATTTAAACTCATACAATTTAGCAATTTAGAGAAGGGATATTCAATATATGATTAGGAAATGTTGGTTCTTATGCATGAACTAAAGAAGTTTAGATAGTACCTAGTTTGTGGAATTTTTTTTGTAAAGACTAATCATAATAGTTTGAAGTTCTTCTTGGGTCAAAAAAACTTGAATGATCTTAAAAAATAAATGGATAAGAAAGATACATTTTTATGATTTTGAAATAGAATACATAAAGTGCAAGAGGAATATGGTTGTTAATGCTCTTTCTAGGAGGCCTACTCTATGCCAATTATCTTTCCTGTCTACTAATTGAAAGGTTTCCATTATTTTTGAGTTTTCTAAGGATATATTTTTGTTGACATCCTTCATGAGGTTGTGAAAGACAACAAATATGTAGTGATAAAAAGGTTGGTCCTCTAAGAAAACCTAATCTTTAGGTGCTTGACTAAGATCAAGGAGAAGATTTTTAGAGCCTTATGTGATACTCCAACAACAAGACATCAAATGTATTATAAAATATACAATAGAAGGGTTTAAATAAGGATGTTCATAATCACATTATAGAATGCATGACCTATCAACAAAACAAAGGAGAGCAATATTTTCAAGTAGGCCTGTTATAACCACTACCAATTCCTGAGAAAAAATGGGAGAGTGTATCCATCTTTGGACACAATTCAAACACCTATTTCATGCATATAGTTGGACACTTACTTAGACACTTGTAAAGTGTGTTCACAAGTGCTCCATATTTTGAGGGGTAGGCAGTCATTGTCTCCTACCTTCTTACCTCATCACCATTGCATGTATATGCAAGGATTCTATATACGTCTTTCACACTCTTCATTTATATATTGATAGATACAATATTATGATCATCATTTCAATTGCATAAGGTTATCAAGTCATGCTTTCAGCTCTTCATTAATTCCAACATGAATCTCTATCACTACATAATTTAGTCTAGGACATGACGTAGTAACCACAAAAAATTTCATTGACTTGCATCAGCCACAAGATGGTGCAAAGCCCAATAGAACATGCAACATCTTATCAGCCAAAAATAATAATATTACAATTTCAAATGGTAAATTAATAGAGAACCTCCTTGTGGTACATCCTTATTATTTTAATAAATCCCTACAAATATTCCTCTATTGCCACAAAATCCATATAAATTTGTATAAATAGAAATATCACATTTGAGTGCATCTGCCTACTCAAAGAAACTCTCAAATCAAATTTAAATATTTTACTCATCCAAATCACCTAAAATTTCAATTGGAATTCCTTAACCCAAACTCAAATTATTATAAAAAATATGAAAGTCAAATTTAAACTATACTAAAAATGTGCTAACTTTCTCTACCATGACTAGTAACCATAAACTTACATTTAAAAAAACATAACTAAACCATAAAATCCACTTTTTTGGAATGATGAAGATTACCACATGTTTCTTAGGTATGTTTGGGAATCAAATTATAAATTAAAAATAATTACAAGAATAACAAATATAATTAAGTAGAAGAATAAAGGCTCATGATTTTCCTACACCAAGAGAACTTATCCATTGGTTTTCTAACTAAATTTGAAAAATTATCTAGAGTGTCAAACTTATCTAAAAAAACTTATCATTCTCAATAATTTTTTAGACAAAGTGATTCTGGACATCAACATTATTAGTATAGGCATGATATATAGAATTCTTGGCCAAACAAATAACATTTTGATTCCTAGATCCGATTCTAACAATCCTACAATCAAAATCAAAACCTACACCAAGTCTTTGTAATAAAATTGCCTCCTTAGAGGCATTTGTAGCAACTATATACTCTTCTTATATGGTAGAAAAGAAAATTATGTGCTACCTTTTACTCATCCAACTCATTGCACCTCCAAACATAGATAACACATAGCTACTACTCAACCATCAATTATTCAAGTCACCAACCCAAATTGCATAAAAAAATTCCTATATGCTAAATGATCTATCATCATTAGTACCATGATAAAATAAAAATTAGTTGTAACTTCCACACAAATTTCTAAATACCCTCAATGAAAGTTGAATGCTCTCTACTAGATTAGGCATAAACATGCTCAAAACACCCACTACTTTGGTATTACTTGGTCTAGTATGAACTATTATTACCAATAACACTAGCATAAGGTATGATAGAAATTTAATCAAACTATAATTGTATGTAAGACACATTGCTAAAGTAAGCTTATTATGAATAGGAAATGGAATACTCGTTAGTTTTTAATCATGCATACTAAACCATTACAAAATGGTATTTTCATACTTTGACTCAAATAAATATTTCTATGTATTCAATCCTTATTTATCTCCATGCCAATAATATTTTTCATAGTCTCCAAGTCCTTCACGTAAAATATGCTAGAAAGATAAGTTTTAAGATCCCTAACCATCACCTATTTGTTAGCACCACATAACATATTATTCACATATTATTTGATCATCAACAATATTAATGTAAATACAATGATCTTCTTCATTCCTAATAAAAATTAATTTAAATTCAAACACATAAAACTTCTAGTACTATAACTAGTGTGAAAATTTTAAAACATATAATGGCTTTTTCAACCTACAAACCAATTGCTAATTTTTTTTCATAGGGAAACCATCAAGCTATCACATATAAATATCTTTATCAAGATCCCCATGCAAGAAATTATTTTTAACATTAAATTTCTTAATCTTAGTCACAATTTATAACAATAGATAAAATAAATCAAATAGAAGATAAATTGTTGACAAGATAGAAAATTTCACTAAAATCAAATCTCTTTTGAGGAGTAACCCTTGACCACTAGTTTGACCTTGTATCACTATAACTAGTCATTTGCACCAAATTTCTTTTGGTATACCAAATTAAAACCAATGTGATTCCTCACCTTAAATAAATTGACAAGATTATAGGTAACACAACTATCCATGGTCATCATCTCCTCTTATATGGTTGGCATCTGATATTCATTATCCTCCAAAGAGAGAGCCACCTTAAAATATACAAGTTCCTCATTAATACTCAACAAAGAAAATGCACAACATAATCTGGCGGGCTATACCTATCAAATATTTTTTTTGTTTTGTGAAACTCCTGAAGGAAGGAGTAATGAGCTCTACTTTATCTTCAATATGTTCATCCTAAACATTACCATCTAGTCTCTCATTTTTTTCTCTATTCTCCAATCCATCTAATTGTTCTTTCACATGTGCATCTTCCTACTTTTCTATTTTTATTTCAAATCCCACCATTTTTTATTTCCTTTTTTTAGATTATTCAATTGAATAAGCTCTAAAATATCTTAAAAAACATCTCTCAATTTTTTTTATTCTATTATAGGTGATTCTAAATAGTATACCCTTTAAAATTCTCATTGTGATGGATGAAGATTTATTTATGAACATTTTGGATATAGTCTAGATTACCTTTCTTATGGTGTATGAATATAGGCCTTACAACCATATATCCTTAAATGTAAAACTAAATGATTTTTACATGTCCATATTTTATAAGGAGTTTTATCGACAAGATCTTAATGAAGAAATTGATAAATAAAATAATAGATAATACATACAACCTCTACATAAAAGCACTAATCTAGTTGTATTCCACTTGATATGCTTCTATCACTTTCCATTAAAGTTTGGTTCACCATTTTTGCTATCGTACTTTGCTAGGGAATATTAGGTCTAGTCTTTTGTTGAACAATACCCACATGCTTACATAATTTTTCAATTTTCCTGGAATAATATTTCCCACCATTAGATCTACATGGTTATCTTATAATCTATTTTATTTTTAAAATAAGACTTCAAATTCCTTAAAATTAGTGAAAAAATATATTTTAATTGAATGAAGTAAATCTTGGTGTATTCAGAGACATCATTAATAAAATGCAACATAATAACATGACCCATAGAACCAACATCTACTAGACTAGACAAATCCATCTGAATGATTTCTAATAATCTCTTCGCTTTATTTCTTCCAATAAGAAGTTAAGATCTAGTATATTTTTAAACATACAATTCTTATAGATATCATTTTTATCAATAGAATAACAAAAATTACTATCAACTAATATCTTTTTCATTTACATGACCCAAATATTGGTGTCATAACATGCATGCAATTCTAGTAGTAATTATATAGGTCTAATTATAAAATGTGGATACATTCAACCTAAATAGAGTTTGAATACAAGATCCTCTAGCAACCACCACATCCACTTTTACAAGTCACTACCAAGCTTACTAAATATCACATGCACACCACAATCATTAGACATAGAAAGCAAATTTTTCAAAAGACCTAGAATATGCAAAAAATGAGTAAGGGTTTCAACCTTCCATAATTGAAATAAAACTATACCTTTACCAATAATCCACTTGGTACTATTGTCTCCAATAAAAAAACTACTCTATCATAAGCTACATATGTAGAAAACTACTCCTTGTGAGGAGTCATATGGTAGGAGCAACCCGAATCAATAAACCAAACATCATTACTTATAGTGCTAGTAGAAATAAATAAAGCATCATTGCCACCATTATTGAAATAATTTGTCATGGTTGAATTTGAATCCTTTTTCTTGTTTACTATGTTCCTTCTTCACATGTCCCCTATTGCCATAGTTTCAATACTTTAATTTTCTCTTCCCTAGGGTTTTAGAGTATCCTTTAGGATTTTATCTAGATTTATTTTTATCCTCTTTAAGCCCTCATTTTTATTTGGACCTTCCCCATAATTGCAAATCGTCTTTCAACTCTTCATCCATGTATTTTATTTTTGTTTCCTCTAAAATAAAAAGTTGAAACTACCTCTAATGGCAAGAATTATATTTTTCCAACTATTGGGTAAAGAAAAAAGTAATAATATTCTACCATAGAATCAAGCTGACTAAAAATTAAACTAAATATATTTAAATATTATACAATAGAATCACCATCTTATAATTATTTTTAAGATATAAAATTTTAGTGACACTTTTGGTTTGATAGTTATCACCTATCATCTTCCATAACTTGTATGTGAGTCTCCTAAAAAATCATTCAAGATGATATAATGACAAGACACAATTATATGGTCCTGTGTGCATTGTTGTCTACTTTTGACCAATCTTCATTAGTTGTAACTAATGACTTCTTTTCCTAGGAAATAAGCAACCATTGACATCTTTCTTCAAGGAGTTTTTTCATCTTCAACTTCCACATCTCACATCTAGAACCATTGAATTTCTCAATGTCTATATGGGAAGTATAGGCCATGATTTTTTTAATCCTTTTCTCAAATATACAGAATCACACAAAATATAAAAGCTATTATTGCAACCTGAAAACTTTCAAAAATTAATAGAAAGGTAGCTATGGTACCAAATGTTGAGAAACAAAGTGAAACTACTATAATGAAATCTTCTACAAGTGTCTACACATATTAAATCTTTTTATTTATATTAGAATCGCCATAAGGCTATAATGTGGTTGCATAAAATTACTAATGATAAACAAATCAATAAATCATATCAACATAGGAATTACATAGAGAAACCTTCTCACAAAAAAAATCGTATGAGAAAGAGGACATGCATGTATTAACCTTGAAGAATGTGATACATTTAACATACTTAGAATCTCTTCACTTTGAGAACACTTTGGCAACACTTGTGTACCTTAAAGCAATCTAATATAGAACTACCTTATCATGTCCTCAATATATACAATTAAAGACAAAAAAACTATAAATAATGTACCAAAATAGTAGGTCAAAAATCATTATATCACACAAAAACCCCATGCCAACCTTGGAGAGTGTCTTTTGAGAATAGAAAGTGCGTCAATGACTTCAGATGGACATCATATAGTTGTGTAGTGTCATAAATTGTACACCCTTGCTAGGGTGGTACAATTTCACACTCAAGTTAGCACTCGCCTTAGTGTGTCTTGCATCTTGCATTTCTCATTCCCCTTTAAGAATTTAATTAATTAATTAATTTAAATCTAAGGTCATGTCTCATCACTTTACACATTACAAAGTTGGGCCCTTTATCCTAAGCGTGCCCCTTTTCATCTTATTCCTCCAATGAATCATTTGATCATAAAACCCTAATTATGTCTTATTTTGACCATTTAGGCCCGATTTCGCATATAAACATTTCAAAATAAGTTGTAACTTTAGGATGCACTCTAATATCATCATATCTAACGACCCCAAAAATTTGGTGAAAAGTTGGTCGGACTGTGGCGGGAATGCACATGGTCCGCGACTTTTTTCCTAAAATTTTGGTAGCACAATCCTATTCTATAATAATGCTTAACCCCAAAATATTAGCAAGAAATTCAAATCCTAGGTTGGCCTAAACATGAAATTAAGATCTAGGGTTTCATACTTAAGAGCCCTCTTTCTTCATTTGAAGGGGCCTTCTTCTAAGAATCTAAGAGACAGTTTTTGGAGTGTAAGAGCCTTCTTTGCAGTGAAAGAGTAGATCTTTGAAGTCTTTAACAACATTCAATATTCATCCATCAAACATTCATCAAGCATCATTTTATGAATTGGGGGCTTTCAAAGATGTAGAAGAACAATAGGAGATCACCGACTGACGATTGGCTTGTACCTCTCCATTGGGGTTGGGTATGGTTTCATGTTGTTTTCATGTCTTTGCATAAGCTTCATTTTGATTCATATTCATGCTTTAGATCACTTTGCATTTTGGATTTAGAGCATTTACTTTGTCAATTATAAGTAATTAGGGTTTACTCTTTAGGGTTGTTCTAGGTTGTTTACTTTCATTCTTAGGATCTTGCATACACACAAGGTTCTTGCACACATATTTTCAGTATATTATCGCCTATTCATGGAGATGGAAATCACCAACATGGGGGTTTGACTAAGGCAAAACCCTATATAGCCACCCCAAACTTTCCCTTTTTAGTTGCAGGTGCAGAAACAAGAATCTAGAAGCAGTTTCAGATTTGGAACAGGCATCAACACCACCCAGAAGTCTCAAAAGTGTAGAAATCTATCAAGGACAAGGGTGTGGTGCCCTATTCCTTCCTAGGACAGTGGCGCGGCACCATAGTCCTGTCCTCTATTAGCAGGACTTGACAGAACAATACTTTGTAGATCTTAGAATCCTTCCTGTCAGTTGCAGCTCCAGAATTGTAGAATCAGGACAATGGTGTGGCACCTTGGTCCCAAACATTTCTGTTCAGATTTTAGACACAGGTGCACCTTTGATTTTTCCTTCTGATCTGTACTTTTTAGTAGTGTATCAGTTGTTCTTTGATTTGCATTCTCATATTAGGATTTGCTTGCTTACTTGCTTTCTAGGTTAGATTGCATTGTGCATCATTCATCTCTCTCATTTACAACAAAGGAATAGAAAATATAAGAGGTAATCCACAAATCTCTCTTTCTCATAAGAAGTATCTGACGTGCATTACCTCCCTAGGCTCTTTTGTATTCCATGAGTGTGTATGAGAGTGGGATTAGGGTTTCCATACTTAGTCTCACTTTTTCCCCATACACATCTTTGGTGAACCTGACGTGAACACAATTTCATTTGCATTGCATTACATTGTTAGATCTAGATCTAGTTTATTTCATTTTCTTTCAAGACATTAAAAAAAATAGAAAAAAAAGAAAAAAAGAGAAAAAAAAAGAAAGAAAGATAGGTTTCTTTCATTTTCCTTCAATTGTGTGTTTAAGTTTCATACAACTTTCATTTCAAAATGTCAGATTTCTATTTGCAAGAAGTTAATGCTTTTGATTATGTATGAAATTTTTTTGATTATGAGTTTAGTAAGGATGAATTAGATGAAGCTCTAGATGAGTTTTTGAACCCTAAGCCTTTTAAACCCTCATTTTGCCAAAAAAAATCAACCTTGTTACTATGCCATTTCGTAGTGATGAGAAAGATAAGTTGAATGATTCCTCTCATGGGTACATTCCTATCAACTCCTCCACTAGATCTAGCAACATAGTTGACTCCCATGATTCCCTCTATGATGTTATGTCTCCTTTTGAGTCCAAAGATAAGCCTTTCAATCACTATGATCATACTTTATTGGATGATGCCCTTGATGACTTTATGTCTTTGCCTAAAATTTCAAACAAGAATAATGCATCTAAAAGGTTAATCAATATGATCAATGTGAATGAACATAGCAAACCACTTTTTGTTGTCCAAGGTGCTTGTCCTTCTCCAACTTCACCTCTTCCTAATCAACCTCTTTTCACAGTTCAAGGTGGATATAGTCATGATTCCTTTAGCACTCCAAACAAACCTATCATTACGGTTCAAGGAAGGAATCCCACTAAGAGTCCTTATATCTATGCTAGACAACTTACTAAGGAGAGTTATAATGCAGTTGCCCATACCTATAACATGAGAAACAATAGGCAACCTAACCCTCCTCTGGTTGTTCTGACTCCTCTACCTGATCCTCAACTCATTCTTCCTCAAGCACCTCACATTTCACAAACCCTTGGTAAGAAATATGATCTTTTCAAACAACTTAAAGCTACTCCTGTCAAGATATCCCTTTGGGATTTACTTCAAACTTCCTCGACTCATCATGGAATGCTACAAGATTCATTGAAAATATTGAATGTCTCACCCGCAGTAACATCCAATAATATGGCTTCCTTGATTCACTCTATTACATCACCTAAGGCTCAGATTGTGTTTACACAAGATGAGTTGCCCTCTAGTGAAATTCAACAACAATATGATCCCTTAATGATTGTGGTTATCATAAATGATAGTGCGATAAGATGAACACTAGTGGACAATGGTTCTGGCCTTAATGTTTGTAGTATTAACTTGTTGCATAAGATCAATGTTGATACATCTCTTATTAAGCCTGATTCTCTCACTATTTGTGGCTTTGATAATGTTGCTAAATCTTCACTAGGTATCATCACCTTGCCTGTTAAGGTAGGTCCTGTTACTTTACCCACTCCTATCCATGTAATGTTTGGAGAGTTGACATACAACTTGTTGCTAGGAAGACCTTGGATTCATAGCATGCAAGTTGTTCCCTCTACATTGCATAGGCAAATCAAGTTTATTCACAACAACACAACATACACCTTGTTAGGTGACATAAGATTCGAGGCTTGTTTACAAACGTCAAGTTCTAAATCCTCTTTAATCAATTCTTCCCCAACTATCTCAAACAATTACTCTAAAGCTTCTACCTTGATTAGTGTGACTAGTTCATCAAACCTGTCTTCTATATCTGGATCGGTCCCCGATACTTCCTCAACTGGACATAAGATTCTTGAGGAAGAATCTTCTCAACCTGACTCTACGATTAAGAATACTTTCTCTTTTGAACAAATTCTTGTAGAAGATGATTGGGGATCCCTTGATTTCAATCCTAATTTCGTAGGGGAATACAAAATCCCCCCTAGAGAGCCTAAGGTCGAAAAAGAAGAAAGAAGAAGAAGAACCTAAAAAACAATCTATTTTTTCTAGGCCATTGAGTAATAACTTTGTGGCGGCTTCTCAGATTTCATCTCCCTTAGTTTCTGGTTTAGAGGATTTTGATCCTTCACTTTTTGAAAATCCTCCTTCTTATTCGGAAATGACTAACCTTTATGGTCCTTGTTTTCACATCCTGGCTAGGTGTGGATATAATGGAAATGGATGTGGTGCTCAAGAATAGGGGATTAAGGTTCCCTTGGAAAACAACTTTCGTGATATGACATTTGGGCTTGGTTATGATCCTTTCAAGCATACTAAAGCCTTTAAGAGACCATCTATTAGTGTTAATGTCATTTCTTCTTCTCTCTCGTTAAAATATCTAGAACATATTGACTGTGACCCTTCTTGTGTCTTTGCTTTGGATTTTTTTTCTACCGATGATTCCTTAGCTGAATTCTTGGGAGCTTATGACAACCTTCCTCGTTATCACCATAATCACAGTTTTCCCTATTGTCTAAATGCGGAAGCTTACTTTGGGAAAGAAATAAATAATGATGAGATAGTTAAATAATTTCCTCAATTGAGAGATGCTCCTCAACAAAGCAATCTCTTAATAAATAACACCATTGATATCAAGATGGATCCTTGTGTTGAAGATAAGATCATCAAGATAGGGAAATGTCTTGATGAAGAAGAGAAAAAACAATATGTTGAGTTGTTACATGAATTCCCTGATATCTTTGCTTGGATATATTTTGACATGACTGGCATAGATCCTAAGATTGTCACTCATAACATTGTCCTAATTCCCGATGCTAAACCTGTGAAGTAGAAGATTTGAAAGATTCACCCTAAAGTGGCATTACTTGTTAAAGTTGAGATTGAAAAATCATTGGATGTTGGATTCATCCATCCTATTGATTGTTCCCCATGGATTTCAAACATTGTAGATGTGGCTAAAGCTAAAAAACAAGATTAGGATGTGTATTGATTTTCATGATTTGAATAAGGCCTCTTTAAAGGATGATTTTACCCTCCCCAATATTGATATGATAGTAGATTCGGTAGCAGGGCATTCTTTACTATCCTTTATGGATGGTTTCTCAGGATATAATCAAATTTTCATCAATCCCCAAGATCAATATAAAACTGCTTTCACCACTCCTTGGGGTACATTCTGTTGGATTGTGATTCCTTTTGGATTGAAAAACGTAGGTGCAACCTATCAACATGCTATGACTCTTATTTTTCATGACTATATGCATAAGACCTTAGAAGATTACGTTGATGACATCTTAGCCAAATCCGTCCTTCGTACAGATCATGTTAAGATCCTTCATCAAATCTTTGAGAGAATTCATAAGTATAACATGCGTTTGAATCCCTGAAAATGTGTTTTTGGTGTGGATAGTGGAAAATAACTAGGATTCATAGTTTCACATCATGGCGTTGAGGTGGATACGAAGAAGATAGATGATATTGTTAACATGCCACCTCCTAAGAATGTTTCTCAACTAAAAAGTTTGCAAGGAAAGATCCAAGCTACTAGTAGGTTCATCTCTCAACTTGCAAATCGTACCTTTCCCTTCACACAATTCCTTAAAAAGAATATCACTTTCCAATGGAATAAGGATTGTCGTCAAGCATTTGAAGACTTAAAAACTTATTTGGCCAATCCTCCCATTCTTCAACCTGTTGATCCTACTAAGCCTTTTGTTCTATACACTATTGCTTCCTCTCAAGCTCTCGCAACCTTATTGGCACAATGTGATAATGATGGTAGAGAATGCTCAGTTTATTACATAAGCCACAATCTACTTGATTATGAAGTCCGATATTCTGCGATAGAAAGATAGTGCCTTGCTTTAGTCTTTGCAACCCAAAAGTTGAGGCATTATGTCTTGAATGTTGAGATTCATGTTATCATTAAATTTGATCCTCTTAAACATCTTTTCTCCAAAACTGATCTTTCTGGACGCTTAGCTAAGTGGGTTATGGTGTTGACTGAGTTTGACCTTAAGTTTATCTCACAAAAGGCAATAAAGGGTCAAGCGTTGACTAATCATTTAGTTGATGCTCATTCACCCTTCTCGCGACCTAATCTAGAGTCTTTTCCCAATGAATACATTCTTTCCATTGAGGTTGATGAGACTTGGGAATTGTACTTTGATGTCTCTAAGTGTCTTACAGGATCGGGGGCAGGGGTGGTCTTAATTTATCCTAAAAAGAAGCCTATTCCTTTATCATATCGTCTCAATTTCCTATGTACCAACAACATTGCTGAATATGAAGCTCTTATAGCTAGAATTAAAGCATCCTTGGCATTAAATTTGAAACATCTACATATTTATGGAGATTCTCAATTAATCATAAGACAAGTGATAGGAGTTTATCAAGCTAAGCAAGACAAATTATCACAATATAAAGATCTAGCTTTATCCTTGTTACAAAAATTTGATTCTTATACTATGGAGCTCATTCCTCGAAAAGATAATCGACATTCTAACCCGATGGCATGTGTTGCCTCTCTTGTGTCTCTAGAGGACCCCTTGGTAGATCTTCAATTCACTATTCACAACCTTACTACCCTAGCTATTGCTAATAATACTAGTGATGTGGCATATTGTTGCATTATAGATTCTGATGAATGGCACTCGCATATCATAAGATATTTGAGTGATGGTACCTTTCCTGACTCTGCGAATAAGAATACTAGGGCTAGGATTCACAAATTGGCTTCTAGATACATTATTCTTTCTAATGTTCTTTATAGGAGGGGTTATAATGGTCTTCTTCTTTGATGTTTAAATAAGGCTAAAGTCCCTATTGCTCTTAAAGAGGCACATTCAGGTGCTTGAGGGGGGCATTTTGGGGGTAGGTCTTTAGTTCAGAGATTGCTCCGAATGGGATATTATTGGCAAACCATGGAAAATGATTCCTTTGTGTTTGTTAAATGATGTCATCAGTGTCAACAACATAGCAATTTGATCCATGCCCCAACCCAAGAGCTTCGATCACAAGTAGCATCTTGGCCCTTTTCTACATGGGGTTGGGATCTTGTTGGTAAAATATATCCTCCTTCATCTCAAGGACATACTTTCAGCATAACCGCCACTGATTACTTTATAAAGTGGGTGGAAGTCGTTCATCTTCAATCCACTACCACTGAAGTAATTTGTCAATTTATTTTGGAAAACATCATTTCTTGATTTGGGATACCTTCCGCCTTAGTTTCAGATAATGGAACGTCATTCAAAAATAAGGATGTGAAGAAGTTTCTTGAGAAATATCATATTCAACATAAATTTTCTATATTTTATTATCCTCAATCAAATGGTCAAGTTGAGTCTTCTAATAGGATAATTGAACAAATTCTTCGAAAGACTGTAAACAAGCATGGTAAGGATTGGAATACTCAATTAACCTATGTTCTCTGGGCTTATTGCACAAGTGTACGTGTTGCTATAGGTTGTACTCCTTATAATTTTGTTTATGGTGTTGATGTCGTTATGCCTTTGGAGTTAGAAATTCCTTCTTTGAGAGTTTCTCTTAGGGGTATAATGGATGATGATTCCTATAGAGAGCAGAGACTTCAACAACTTGAGACACTTGACGAACAATGTATAAATGCCCTTGAGCATATTCAAGTGTATCATAAAACTTTGCAACGAAGCTACAATGATAAGGTTATTCAACTTTCCTTCTCAGTAGGGGATTTAGTCCTTTATGAGAATCAACGCAACATGAATGCCTTACCTGAGGAGAAAGGATAGTTCAGTCCTAATTGGCTTGGACCATACATTGTTGTTGAGG